>NW_019154141.1:1982242-2363313 GCF_002288905.1 Enhydra lutris kenyoni | reverse complement strand
TTTTTTTTTTCTTCTTTCTGAACCTCTTTTTATCCCCTTTCTCCCCCTCACGATTTGGGATCTCTTCTGATTTGGCTAAAGCATATTTTCCTGGGGTTGTTGCCACCCTTTTAGTATTTTACTTGCTCCTTCATCTACTCTTATCTGGACAAAATGACAAGGTGGAAAAATTCACCACAAAAAAAAGAACAAGAGGCAGTACCAAAGGCTAGGGACCTAATCAATACAGACATTGGTAATATGTCAGATCTAGAGTTCAGAATGACGATTCTCAAGGTTCTAGCCGGGCTTGAAAAAGGCATGGAAGATATTAGAGAAACCCTCTCGGGAGATATAAAAGCCCTTTCTGGAGAAATAAAAGAACTAAAATCTAACCAAGTTGAAATCAAAAAAGCTATTAATGAGGTGCAATCAAAAATGGAGGCTCTCACTGCTAGGATAAATGAGGCAGAAGAAAGAATTAGCGATATAGAAGACCAAATGACAGAGAATAAAGAAGCTGAGCAAAAGAGGGACAAACAGCTACTGGACCACGAGGGGAGAATTCGAGAGATAAGTGACACCGTAAGACGAAACAACATTAGAATAATTGGGATTCCAGAAGAAGAGGAAACAGAGAGGGGAGCAGAAGGTATATTGGAGAGAATTATTGGAGAGAATTTCCCCAATGTGGCAAAGGGAACAAGCATCAAAATCCAGGAGATTCAGAGAACCCCCCTCAAAATCAATAAGAATAGGTCCACACCCCATCACCTAATAGTAAAATTTACAAGTCTTAGTGACAAAGAGAAGATCCTGAAAGCAGCCCGGGAAAAGAAGTCTGTAACATACAACGGTAAAAATATTAGATTGGCAGCAGACTTATCCACGGAGACCTGGCAGGCCAGAAAGAGCTGGCATGATATATTCAGAGTACTAAACGAGAAAAACATGCAGCCAAGAATACTATATCCAGCTAGGCTATCATTGAAAATAGAAGGAGAGATTAAAAGCTTCCAGGACAAACAAAAACTGAAAGAATTTGCAAACACCAAACCAGCTCTACAGGAAATATTGAAAGGGGTCCTCTAAGCAAAGAGAGACGCTAAAAGTAGTAGATCAGAAAGGAACAGAGACAATATACAATAACAGTCACCTTACAGGCAATACAATGGCACTAAATTCGTATCTCTCAATACTTACCCTGAATGTTAATGGGCTAAATGCCCCAATCAAAAGACACAGGGTATCAGAATGGATAAAAAAACAAAACCCATCTATATGTTGCCTACAAGAAACTCATCTTAAACCTGAAGACACCTCCAGATTTAAAGTGAGGGGGTGGAAAAGAATTTACCATGCTAATGGACATCAGAAAAAAGCAGGAGTGGCAATCCTTATATCAGATCAATTAGATTTTAAGCCAAAGACTATAATAAGAGATGAGGAAGGACACTATATCATACTCAAAGGAACTGTCCAACAAGAAGATCTAACAATTTTAAATATCTATGCCCCTAACGTGGGAGCAGCCAACTATATAAACCAATTAATAACAAAATCAAAGAAACACTTCGACAATAATACAATAATAGTAGGGGACTTTAACACTCCCCTCACTGAAATGGACAGATCATCCAAGCAAAAGATCAACAAGGAAATAAAGGCCTTAAATGACACACTGGACCAGATGGACATCACAGATATATTCAGAACATTTCATCCCAAAGCAACAAAATACACATTCCTCTCTAGTGCACATGGAACATTCTCCAGAATAGATCATATTCTTGGTCCTAAATCAGGTCTCAACCGTTATCAAAAGATTGGAATCATTCCCTGCATATTTTCAGACCACAATGCTCTGAAGCTAGAACTCAATCACAAGAGGAAATTTGGAAAGAACCCAAATACATGGAGACTAAACAGCATCCTTCTAAAGAATGAATGGGTCAACCAGGAAATTAAAAAAGAGTTGAAAAATTCATGGAAACAAATGATAATGAAAACACAACGGTTCAAAATCTGTGGGACACAACAAAGGCAGTCCTGAGAGGAAAATATATAGCGGTACAAGCCTTTCTCAAGAAACAAGAAAGGTCTCAGGTACACAACCTAACCCTACACCTAAAAGAGCTAGAGAAAGAACAAGAAAGAAACCCTAAACCCAGCAGGAGAAGAGAAATCATAAAGATCAGAGCAGAAATCAATGAAATAGAAACCAAAAAAACAATAGAACAAATCAACAAAACTAGGAGCTGGTTCTTTGAAAGAATTAATAAGATTGATAAACCCCTGGCCAGACTTATCAAAAAGAAAAGAGAAAGGACCCAAATAAATAAAATCATGAATGAAAGAGGAGAGATCACAATGAACACCAAAGAAATACAGACAATTATAAGAACATACTATGAGCAACTCTACGCCAACAAATTTGACAATCTGGAAGAAATGGATGCATTCCTAGAGACATATAAACTACCACAACTGAACCAGGAAGAAATAGAAAGCCTGAACAGACCCATAACCAGTAAGGAGATTGAAACAGTCATCAAAAATCTCCAAACAAACAAAAGCCCAGGGCCAGATGGCTTCCCAGGGGAATTCTACCAAACATTTAAAGAAGAACTAATTCCTATTCTCCTGAAACTGTTCCAAAAAATAGAAATGGAAGGAAAACTTCCGAACTCATTTTATGAGGCCAGCATCACCTTGATCCCAAAACCAGACAAGGATCCCATCAAAAAAGAGAACTACAGACCAATATCCTTGATGAACACAGATGCAAAAATTCTCGCCAAAATACTAGCCAATAGGATTCAACAGTACATTAAAAGGATTATTCACCACGACCAAGTGGGATTTATTCCAGGGCTGCAAGGTTGGTTCAACATCCGCAAATCAATCAATGTGATACAACACATTAATAAAACAAAGAACAAGAACCATATGATACTCTCCATAGACGCTGAAAAAGCATTTGACAAAGTACAGCATCCCTTCCTGATCAAAACTCTTCAAAGTGTAGGGATAGAGGGCACATACCTCAATATTATCAAAGCCATCTATGAAAAACCCACCGCAAATATCATTCTCAATGGAGAAAAACTGAAAGCTTTTCCGCTAAGGTCAGGAACACGGCAGGGATGTCCGTTATCACCACTGCTATTCAACATAGTACTAGAAGTCCTAGCCTCAGCAATCAGACAACAAAAGGAAATTAAAGGCATCCAAATTGGCAAAGAAGAAGTCAAACTATCACTCTTCGCAGATGATACGATACTATATGTGGAAAATCCAAAAGACTCCACTCCAAAACTGCTAGAACTTGTACAGGAATTCAGTAAAGTGTCAGGATATAAAATCAATGCCCAGAAATCAGTTGCATTTCTCTACACCAACAACAAGACAGAAGAAAGAGAAATTAAGGAGTCCATCCCATTTACAATTGCACCCAAAACTATAAGATACCTAGGATTAAATCTAACCAAAGAGAATAAGAATCTATACACAGAAAACTATAAAGTACTCATGAAAGAAATTGAGGAAGACACAAAGAAATGGAAAAATGTTCCATGCTCCTGGATTGGAAGAATAAATATTGTGAAAATGTCTATGCTACCTAAAGCAATCTACACATTTAATGCAATTCCTATCAAAGTACCATCCATTTTTTTCAAAGAAATGGAACAAATAATCCTAAAATTTATATGGAACCAGAAAAGACCTCGAATAGCCAAAGCAATATTGAAAAAGAAAGCCAAAGTTGGTGGCATCACAATTCCGGACTTCAAGCTCTATTACAAAGCTGTCATCATCAAGACAGCATGGTACTGGCACAAAAACAGACACATAGATCAATGGAACAGAATAGAGAGCCCAGAAATAGACCCTCAACTCTATGGTCAACTAATCTTCGACAAAGCAGGAAAGAATATCCAATGGAAAAAAGACAGCCTCTTCAACAAATGGTGTTGAGAAAATTGGACAGCCACATGCAGAAAAATGAAATTGGATCATTTCCTTACACCACACACGAAAATAGACTCAAAATGGATGAAGGACCTCAATGTGAGAAAGGAATCCATCAAAATCCTTGAGGAGAACACAGGCAGCAACCTCTTCGACCTCAGCCGCAGCAACATCTTCCTAGGAACATCGCCAAAGGCAAGGGAAGCAAGGGCAAAAATGAACTATTGGGATTTCATCAAGATCAAAAGCTTTTGCACAGCAAAGGAAACAGTTAACAAAACCAAAGGACAACTGACAGAATGGGAGAAGATATTTGCAAATGACATATCGGATAAAGGGCTAGTGTCCAAAATCTATAAAGAACTTAGCAAACTCAACACCCAAAGAACAAATAATCCAATCAAGAAATGGGCAGAGGACATGAACAGACATTTCTGCAAAGAAGACATCCAGATGGCCAACAGACACATGAAAAAGTGCTCCACATCACTCGGCATCAGGGAAATACAAATCAAAACCACAATGAGATACCACCTCACACCAGTCAGAATGGCTAAAATTAGCAAGTCAGGAAATGACAGATGCTGGCGAGGATGCGGAGAAAGGGGAACCCTCCTACACTGTTGGTGGGAATGCAAGCTGGTGCAACCACTCTGGAAAACAGCATGGAGGTTCCTCAAAATGTTGAAAATAGAACTACCCTATGACCCTGCAATTGCACTGCTGGGTATTTACCCTAAAGATACAAACGTAGTGATCCGAAGGGGCACGTGCACCCGAATGTTTATAGCAGCAATGTCTACAATAGCCAAACTATGGAAAGAACCTAGATGTCCATCAACAGACGAATGGATAAAGAAGATGTGGTATATATACACAATGGAATACTATGCAGCCATCAAAAGAAATGAAATCTTGCCATTTGCGACGACGTGGATGGAACTAGAGGGTATCATGCTTAGCGAAATAAGTCAATCGGAGAAAGACAACTATCATATGATCTCCCTGATATGAGGGAGAGGAGATGCAACATGGGGGGTTAAGGGGGTAGGAGAAGAGTAAATGAAACAAGATGGGATTGGGAGGGAGACAAACCATAAGTGACTCTTAATCTCACAAAACAAACTGAGGGTTAATGGGGGGAGGGGGGTTGGGGGGGTGGGATTATGGACATTGGGGAGGGTATGTGCTATGGTGAGTGCTGTGAAGTGTGTAAACCTGGCGATTCACAGACCTGTACCCCTGGGGATAAAAAGATATTATATGTTTATAAAAAACAAAATTAAAAAATTAAAATTAAAAAAAAAATTAAAAATAAATAAAAATAAAAAATAAAAGGCCCAAACTTGTTCTGCTAGGGTTGGCAAAGCTTTAAAAAAAAAAAAAAAAGTGGGCGCCTGGGTGGCTCAGTGGGTTAAGCCGCTGCCTTCGGCTCAGGTCATGATCTCGGGGTCCTGGGATTGAGTCCCGCATCGGGCTCTCTGCTCAGCAGGGAGCCTGCTTCCCTTCCTCTCTCTCTGCCTGCCTCTCTGCCTACTTGTGATCTCTCTCTGTCAAATAAATAAATAAAATCTTTAAAAAAAAAAAGTAACCAAATTGTTGATGTTTTTATTTTTTTTTAATTTTATGGAATTTATATATTTGAAAGGACTTTCCTTTCTAAGATGATTGCTCTAAAATACTTCCTATAGATCTATTTACAGTAGGATTTTGACCTCTCTGCATACATATTGGGGTAAGATGCCTGGTGTGATCCATGACCTACCCCATCCCCCAGGGCTACCCCTTATTCCCAATACCATTTATTGAATAATCCTACCCCCACAGGTTTCCTTTCTATTCTACAGTGTACCCTGGAATACAGAATGATAATCAGTTAACAAAATTGTCTTTATTTTCTTTTCATACTGACTCACCCAGAGTACAATTTCTAGTAGGCTGGCAACTTTTTCTGTTCTGCTTTGGGTTTGGGGATTCGTATTAGGTTGCATAACAGTCAAGAGGGGCGAGGGCTTCCATGACCTTTGGCAAGCCCAGGAGAGGTTGTGTCTTTGCTCATCTGTATTTAGGACAACTTCACATTTGAGCACAGGCCAAGTGGTTTTTCTTTCCTCCACCTTCTTGTACCTATTTTGGAATATTAAGTCTTAGAAAATAGTTAATATAGTAAAAGAAAAATATATTTTGTTAGGAAGTTATTCTTCCTTTCCACTACAGATTATTTTTTAATATTTGACTATCAGGGCCTCTATAATTAGAGTTAATAAACAGCTGTATTATATATATCTTATTAATAAAACCAGTTGTCTTTAAATCTTTCCCCAGTCATTCTGAATTATCTAATTAAAACTTTCTTCTCTTAGTGATTTGTTCTATCACATTGATTGATTTGCAAATGTTGAACCATCCTTGTAGCCCAGGGATGAATCCCACCTGGTCATGGTGGGTAATCTTTTTTTTTTTTTTTTAATTTTATTTATTTATTTGACAGAGATCACAAGCAGGCAGAGAGACAGGCAGAGAGAGGGGGGAAGCAGGCTTCCTGCTGAGCAGAGAGCCCGATGCGGGGCTCGATCCCAGGACCCCGGGACCAAGACCCGAGCCAAAGGCAGAGGCCTTAACCCACTGAGCCACCCAGGTGCCCCTGGATAATCTTTTTAATGTGCTGTTGGATCCTGTTTGCTAGGATCTTGTTGAGAATCTTAGCATCCATATTCATCAGTGATATTGGTCTGAAATTCTCCTTTCGGGTAGTGTCTTTGCCTGGTTTGGGGATCAGGGTAATGCTGGCTTCATAGAAAGAGTCTGGAAGTTTTCCTTCTGCTTCAATTTTTTGAAACAGCTTCAGGAGAATAGGTGTTATTTTTTCTTTGAAAGTTTGGTAGAATTCCACAGGGAATCCATCAGGTCCTGGGCTCTTGTTTTTTGGGAGGTTTTGGATCACTACTTCAATCTCATTATTAGATATCGGTCTATTCAGGTTGTCAATTTCTTCCTGGTTCAATTTTGGGAGTTTATAGTTTTCCAGGAATGCATCCATTTCATCTAAGTTGCTTAGCTTATTGGCATATAACTGTTGATAATAACTTCTGATGACTGTTTCTACTTCCTTGGTGTTAGTTGTGATCTCTCCCTTTTCATTCATAATTTTATGAATTGGGCTTTCTCTCTTTTCTCTTGGATTAGTGTGACCAATGGTTTATTGATCTTATTGATTCTTTCAAAAAACCAGCTTCTAGTTTCATTGATACATTCTACTGTATCTCTGGTTTCTACCTCATTGATCTCTGCTCTAATCTTGATGATTTCCCTTCTTATGTGTGGAGTTGGTTTGATTTGTTGTTGATTCTCCAGTTCTTTAAGATGTAGAGACAGCTGGTGTATTCTGGATTTTTCAATTTTTTTGAGGGAGGCTTAGATGGCTATGTATTTCTCCCTTAGGACCGCCTTTGCTGTATCCCATAGGTTTTGGACCGAAGTGTCTTCATTTTCATTGGTTTCCATGAATTGTTTCAGTTCTTCTTTGATCTCCTGGTTGATCCAAGCATTCTTAAGCAAGGTGGCCTTTAGCTTCCAGGTGTTTGAGTTCCTTCGGAACTTTTCCTTGTGATTGAGCTCCAGTTTCAAAGCATTGTGATCTGAGAATATGCAGGGAATGGAGCACTGGTGTGGTGCAAAAACAATGAATACTGTTATGCTGAAAATAAATTAAAAAAAAAAAACTGATGACAATAAAAATGACAACAATTAAAAAAAGTAGAAAAGAAATGAAAAACTCCCAATAAAGATAATAAATGTGGGAACTGGAGACTTGATCACAAAAAAACAAAACAAAACAAAACAAAAACTTGCAAGTGGACAAATTCTATAAGGAATGTACTCATTAGTTTAAAGTCCTTGAGTATTTTCTACATGCAATTTATTTTTCTATGGGCTGCGAAAGACACATAAATGAAGAAGAAAACTTTTTGTTCCACCATTGTTTTTCTTAGCTGAGTTTAGATAGACTCGACAGAAGAGCACTTTTGTTGCAGGGACGGGAAATACCTAAAACACACAGGAGAATGATGATAAATCTTACTATAAAAACTCAAGAAATCTCTCTGGAATGTAGAAAGGAGAAGGTAATTCCAAGTGGTAGCAGTAAAGTGTCATGGAGACAGTGACAATGGATCCATCCTTAAAATCTATTTGCAGGTTTAACATGTCAGGATACATACTTGAGGACATTCCAATAAAAGTGTAACTTTCACTAAAAAAAAAAGCATGTGTGTCTTTAAAAAAAGCGGGGGGGGCGCCTGGGTGGCTCAGTGGGTTAAGCCGCTGCCTTCGGCTCAGGTCATGATCTCAGAGTCCTGGGATCGAGCCCCACATCGGGCTCTCTGCTCAGCAGGGAGCCTGCTTCCTCCTCTCTCTGCCTGCCTCTCTGCCTGCTTGTGATCTCTTTGTCAAATAAATAAATAAAATCTTTAAAAAAAAAAAAAAAGCATGTGTGATGGTTAATTTTATGGGTCAACTTGGCTGGGATAAGGGATACCCAGATAGCTACTAAAACATTACTTCATGGAGTATCTGGGAGGGTGTTTCTGGAAGAGATCAGCATTTGATTCAGCAGACTGGGTGAAGATGATTCACCCTCAGCAGCGTGGGGTGGGCACCATCCCCATTCATGGAGGACCTGAAGAGAAGAAGTTAAGGAAGGGTGAGAGATTTTTTTTTGAGCTCTCAGATATCAGAGTTTCTGACTTTTGGGCCTTTAGACTCTGAGACCAACATGAGCAGCTTTCTGGTTCTTAGCCCTTTGAACTTGAATTGAATTAAACCACTGGCTTCCCTGGTTTTCCAGCTTGCAGACAGCAGTTTGTGGGACATTGTAGCCTCCATGACCATGATGTGAAATGGGAGCCAATTCTCTTAAATAATTGGCTAATTAATGAATTCATTCCCCCACACACTAATACAGCATGGAAATAAGATGATTATTCAGGCAGCAAAATATCAAAAGATTCTAGGCACTGAAACCAGAAAAGAGAAAGAATTCCTCCATAACCCCATTCCATCAGCCTCAGAACTGTCAATTTTAATTTCCTATTTCCTTTCTTATACCACGCTTCTTCTCCATCATCAGGTTATTGCCTTAGCTCAGAGCTTGAACCTAAATGTGTCGTTCTTAGGTGACTGAAATATCTGGCGCTCATGATTCTTCTATATCTTGCTCTTCACAACATTCTTGTTTAACACAAATATGATCCTATTAAGACTCTAGAGAAAACCCTACAGGATAAAGTCAGAATGCATTAATATAATGACCATTATTGTGTAGCCTGAGTTTCAGCCACTGCACAGTACTTAATATTCTCCAATTTTACAATGTAATACACCTTCATGTTCATACTTCCCTCCACCTTCAAATTTCCTTCTCAACTCTATGTCTATCTAACACACTTTTATTTATCTTTCAAAATCAATACAAGTTTGTCCTCTCTCTGAAACATTTTCTTACCAAACTAACCAGAATGAATAACCACCTCCAGAGTGCCGCCATCTTGCCTCATTCATGAATCTATCCATGCCTCTTCTCCATGGTACTGTAATACGTATTTATCTTTGTGCCTCATGATCTAGTACTAAGTACATAGTAGGTTATGACCATGACTATATTATTTCAATAATATCTGGACTATCTATCCTCTATGACCCATTTAGCAGGAGAGACACTGCTTTATGGTGGGGTGAGACAGAACACATTTTTAGTGACTTATATATCTGCTATATCATCAGTTGGAATTTGGGGATTTATTAGTAAAAATTCAGTGAATACCAAGAACACAGAGAAAAATTGATCATTAGAATGTGGGAAAAGAGCAGTGATTATGAAAACGGAAGCATTCCCTGAGATGCTGAGATCACTTTTCTTAGTGACATTTGTGGAAGACTGATTCTATGTACGGACACCTCAGGTATAGTCTTATTTGGCTTTCAGTGATTTGTAAAGAAAAAAAAAAAAGAAACAATGTCACTTTATCACTATTTATAAACATAGAAACATCAAGATGGTTTGCTTGAAATAAGGATATTATGAAAGATGAGATAGATGATAAGACAAGTCCTTTCTCAATGTATTTCTCTTGTGAAAGGCCATAGTACATATAAAGCCTGATAGTTTTTACAAAATTTCTACATATTAAAGGAATTAAATACAATAAAAGGCCTGAGAGTTAAAATCCTACTGTGCAGATTTTTCTTCTTTATCCATCTCAAGGCTTCAATGACTTAGTCCTAAGATATCATTTTATCAAGGTAGTAGGATTAACATTACATAACACATAGCATTTTCAGAAATACTCCACAGTGGCTCAAAACTTATTTCAAGTGTCATGTATGGGGACATTTCCTGCCAACTATTCACTGTCTCCTTCTTTCCTGCTAACACATCCTGATTTTGGTCTGGATGGCAAGTACCCAAAGCCAGGCATTTTGGCCTAAGCCAGCTCTTTAATGTTACTCCTAATTTACTACTTCCCATGCAGCTGGGGTGGCCATGTGACCAGGCATGCTCAAGGAAACATAAGGGGGCTATTGGAAGGGGATTTAGGGAAAAGCTATGATGAACTAATAAATGGAGCTGAACAACTTGCCCTCTTTTCCTTCACCTATAACTTCAGAAGTGATGTTACAACCAAGAGGCAAAATGAAGATTCTGAGAATTTTTTAGAATTTACAGAGGAAAAAAGACCATGTGTGGGTTTTAGTGATTTGCTGAATCACTGGATCAGCCCTAGCTTCTTATTAAATGGGAAGAACGAAGGCACTCTTAGTGAGATATGCTGTTATTGGTAGCTGAGCACATTCTCACAGACAGTGTACTGGGCAGTTGAGAAGGAAGTTTTTCAAGAGAGGCTTCCCTTTGTGATAACCCTTCAGAACATCTGTGGAGGATAAATTATAAATTAAGGTTCACAGATTTTTTAGATAGAGAATATGAAGAAGGAAGACTATCCCCTACCCGTATGGCAAGACATCATACACCACAGAAATGAGACTGATTACTCTTAAAAAATTCAGAACAATGACCTAAATAAATAAATAAATAAAATGAAAAAAAAAATCCCTTCAATCATCTCTGTAAATTCTAAAAATTCTCAGAATCTTAAAACTAAGCAGGCTGATCTTAAGGTTCCTTTTCTTTGCGCAGAAACACAAAAATCTATCTAACATAAAAATAGCAATGGCTATGCATGTTTAATGTACACAGTTTATACAGAAGTAATCTTAAGAAGAGAAGGTGTTGTTTCTCATTAGGAAAGTAGAGCTGTTGGCCAGTGGATGTGTTTGGTCAGCCAGGCTTCTAACCCATGATTTGAGGCAATTAGTTTCCAAGCTTCAAACTATTTTCTTCCTACAAGCTTTGCCTTCAAGTTATTTTCATCTTAGAGTTTTCAAGCCCTGAAGAGATATTTTGATACTTTGATAATTTGTGGTCTTGCTAAAGACTGAATTTTTGCACAGTCCCCTTGACTTGATTTGTTATTTCAAACTTCCAATTATTTCACACCTTCCTTTGAGACCTTTTCTAATTGAGCTGTATATTCCCAACTGAAATCAGAACCGGCCCAACTCCTGCCTTACTCAAAATTTAGGCCTCTTTTAAAAGACTAAAATTCTACAGTGTTTTCAAATAGATATTGTTGATTTTTTTATCTTCCTAATTTCATTTTGTGAAACAAACTAGGATCTTAAAATAGAGGGAAAATATTTTCTTAACCTCCAAGCCCCATTTTTACTTACATGAATTTCCCATAAATAAATACTTTGGACAATATTTATAGCTTTGAAATATTTAGCGGCCATTGTAGTAATTATCTATGAACCAGCAAATGAATTTTAAGATTTGTGATTATTTCATCCTTACCCCAGGAAGAAAAAGTCATTTTACTGCCATGCAGCATATGACCAAATAGCCATTCAAAACCAAGTTAGTCTAAACCCAGATACCACTTTCTCATTAAAGAGAAAATAAGGAAAAGTTTAGCTGTTCTTACAAGACCAGAGCAACTAAATGTCATTCCAAGAATAAAAGGTCTTGTTTTAGTCTCTTATAGACTGAGAATAAGTGTTTTGAGTTACTGGAACTTGATGGGTGTGATTTGCCATTATTTTCCATTTCCTGAAAAATCTTTAAAAAATAAAATCACAGCTCATATGTTCCACTGCCTTTCCCTAAACAGTTAGGTGTTTAAGCTGCCTTCTAAAAACATACCTTAATTTTCATGTATATGCATCTGTCCATTCATGTGGATGTCTGCAAGTGTAACCGTTTCAGTGTATGTCTACTCAATGAATCAAACCCAATGAAGAAATGTTCAGCTAAAGAAAATACAAAAACAGGTGCATATCCTAAAAGGAATGGTCTTGTGAGGAATAAAATTATTGTTACACTGTATCTTCTTTAAGAATTTTCCCTCCATTTTAATCACTCCTCTTATTCTTAAAAAAAAGTTACACCTTCCTGACCAAGAAATACTTTAGGGGTCTTAGCCTACTAGTATACTATCTAAAACACAAAAGCCCAAAGTTTTAGTAAAATAAAAGATCGAATGACCTCTAGCCATCCAAAATAGATACCAAAGTTTCAAGCGCTTTTGTAGATTTTCACCTTCATTTAATCCCTAGTTGTTCTTACTAAGATACAAAAGCCCAAACACTTCTGCTTTCAGATGTTTTTGTTTTCAATAACATATGGGAGGTTAATGGTAACATTTAGAAAGGGGATAATTTCAAGAGAAGTTTGCACTGAAAAAGCAAGGGTTAGTACTCTAAAATAGGAAAAACACAGAAAAATTAAATAGTTAACTGAAAAAAATGTAAACAAGTCACCAAATAAAAGCATTGAAGTCTAAGACCTTTTAGAGTAGTAAAAAAAAGGGGTGCCTGGGTGGCTAACCTGGTTAAACATCTGACTCGATTTCAGCTCAGATTCTGATCTCTGGGTCATGGTATAAAGTTCTGAGTTGGGCTTCAAGCTCAGCAGAGTCTGCTTGTGATTCTATCCCTCTGCCCCTCCCCCTGCTCATGCTCTCTCGCTCTCTAAAAATAAATAAATAAATCTTTAAAAAATAAATAAAAGTAGTAAAAACAAACCTATATCCTCAATAGTCATCATTTTTTTAAAAAAGATTTTATTTATTTTGACAGAGTGAGACAATGAGAGAGAGAACACAAGCAGGGGAAGTGGGAGAAGCAGGCTTCCCGCTAAGCAGGGAGCTCGATGTGGGGCTCTCATTTCTTTAATAAGAAAGTGGTATCTGGGTTTAGACTAATTTGAATGGCGATTTGGTCATATGCTCCATGGCAGTAAAATGACCTGAGCCGAAGGCAGACTCTTAATGACTGAGCCACCTAGGCGCCCCAAGAGTCATCATTTTAAATACTATTTTGGAAATTTGGACCAACAAGAAATTATTGTATTTTTTCTGTTTGTGATATTAAGGAAATACCAAAGGACTGCCTGGGTGGCTCAGTCAGTTAAGCGTCTGACTCTTGATTTCGCTCAAGTCATGATCTCAGGGTTGTGAGACTGAACCCTGCATTGGGCTCTGAGCTCAGCGGGGAATCTCCTTAGATTCTCTCTCTCTCTCCTTCCGCCCCTCTCCTGATCTCTCTCTCTCTCTTACTCTCTCTCTCAAATAAATAAATAAATCTTGAAAGAAAAAGAGAGAGAGAGGGAGGGAGGGAGGAAGAAGGAAGATAGGGAAAAGATTAAATAAAAAGGATGACTCTTCCCAGGCCAGTGATTATCACAGGTCAGTTGTGTTAAATAGAAATGAACGCCCCTCACAAATGTGTGCCACGTACATATTTTAAAATTTGTAGTCATGTTAAAAGTAGTGGAAAAAAGAACTGTGAAATTAATTTCAATAATACATTTTATTTAACCTAATATATCCCAAGTTTTATAATTTCAACAATATCAAAATAAAAACAATTCACATATTTTACATTATTTTTGTGTATATTAAGTCTCCAAAACCTGGTACGGACTTTATCCTTCTATCTCAAATTTGGACGAATCATATTTCAAGTGCTCAAGAGCCATATGTGACAAGTAGCTACTGTATCAGATAGGACAGTTTTAGATGCTGGGAATAAAGCAGGAAAACAATAAAGACAGCATCCCTGTTTTTGCGGAGTTTACCTTCTACTTCAGTGAAGATACAGAAAAGTACAAAAATAACAACCGGGAAAAAAAAAATCACATGATTTTGAATGCCCTGAAGAAAGTAAAAAGTTTGATGAGAGAGAAAATGCTGAGGGGTGGGAGTGCTCTGCCCATGTGACATTTAACCTGGAACCTGAGTGAGTGGGAAGCAGGCAAGCTTGAGGAAAGGCATGCTGGGCAGAACAGAGAGTTTTTACAACAAATCTAAGGCACACAAGCTTGCAGGCTTAAGCAACAACAAAGAAAGAATGGTTAGGTGAGAGCTAAAGGCGCAGCGAGGGAGAACGGTGTAAGACATGGTAGAGGGGTAAGCAGAGCCAGATCATATAGGATTTAGGAGACCAGAATAAAGAGCTCAGGAGCGGCCAAGGGAGGAAGAAGAACCCTGGAGGCACTGTAAGTGTTCCTTCAAACCCTGGAGGGCCATGCCCTGTAAGTGAAGGCGCTAAGAAAGAGTCTTTACAAAACCTGAAACAAAGACTTGAATAGTCTCATACCTGACTGGATAAAGGTGATCTTCCTAGATCAATTTTTCTGCTACTAGAAAATCAAATCTACTTGGGGGAAATTAATCTAGAGTCTCTATACTCTTTAATGTAAAATGTCCAGCATTTAATCCCAAATCACCAAGAATGCCAATTAAAAAAACAAATGACCATTTGTTAAGGAGAGAAAACAAGTATGTGTGTATATATATAAATGCCTGTATCATATATATATTTTACAGGCATTTTGATGATCCAGATTTCTGGGTTGTGAGGATTTCTGCTTTATAATAACTATGATTAATAATGTTCAAAAAATAGTAAGATAAAGAATTCACTGGAGAACTGAAATACATGAAAAATGAACCAAATTTTCCTGTAATTGTAGAGGGGGAAAAGGCAACAATAAATATACAATTTAATAGATGGATCTAGAGTTGATGTGATAGAGCAGAATTAAAGATTAGTAAAACAGTGGGGCGCCTTGATGGCTCAGTCAGTTAGGCGTCCTATTCTTGATTTCAATTCAGGCCATTCTCCGGGTTGTGGAATCAGCCTGTATCAGGCTCTGCCTTCACTACAGAGCCTCCTTAAGATTTTTTCTCTCCCTACGCCCTTCCCTTGCTCATGCTCTCTTTCTCTAAAATAAATAAATTAAATCTTTTAAAAGAATTAGTAAAATTGGGGCACCTGGGTGGCTCAGTCGTTAAGCGTCTGCCTTCAGCTCAGGTCATGATCCCAGAGTCCTGGGATTGAATCCTGCATCGGGCTCCCTGCTCTACGGGAAGCCTGCTTCTCCCTCTCCCACTCCCTCTGCTGTATTCCCTTTCTTGCTTTGTGTGTCTCTCTCTCTCTGTCAAATAAATAAATAAGTAAATCTTAAAAAAAAATTAGTAAAATGGAAAATAGATGAGCAAAAAAAAAAAAAAAGCCTAGATCAAAGAACAGAGAGAAAAAGAAAATTTTATTCATATATATATATATAAAAGAGACATGGGGAGGCACCTGGGTAGCTCAGTTGGTTGGCATATGACTGTTAGTTCAGCTCAAGTTGTGATCTCAGGGTCATGGAATTGAGCCCCACATTGTGCTCCATGCTTAGCACAGAGTCTCCTGGAGTTTCTCTTCCCCTCTCCCGCTGTCCCTTCCCCTCCCGGCACATACTCTCTATCTCTCAAAAGCAAATAAATAAATGTTTAAAAAAAAATGGGGAATAAGGAAAAAGCTAAAAAAGCACATGTTACTAGAGTCCCAGAAGGAGAGGAGAGAGAAATAGGAATTGGGTGTGGTTTTTATCTGCTTAATGCTTCTCTCTATAGTCTCACATTTTTATTACTTTGGAGAAAGTAAATATAGATCATTATCTCACATCATATATAAAAATAAATCCCAGACGGATTAATGAATTTAATGTAAAAAATAAAATTACAAACTAACCAGAATAAAAGGAACAGGCAAATATTTACCTTGCTTTTCTAATCACAAATGCAAAATCTGAAACCATTCAGTAAAAACTGTTATATTTTTCTGCCATATAAATTTTTGCTTATGAAAAACACCATAACCAAAGTTCATAGGCCACAGACCATATGAGAAAACAGCTGAACCAGGTGTCTGATGGAAATATATGCAATATTTAAAATCGTATTTCACAAGAATATTTTAACAGGATGGAAAGTGCTCATAATTTGTATTTATATTTAAAATAGTTTATTGACTTTCTCTCAGAGTGAATATAGAGTAACGAGGGCTAGATTTAGTCTTTCACAAAAAAAAAAAAAAAAAAGAAAATTAGATAAAACACATGAAGCAAGGCTTTCAAACAAACACTGGACAACTGGCATCATAGTACTGTAATCCTTGAGAGGTTGGGAATAAGCTCAGTGAGTTCAGAAATGTCCCAATTTACTGCTTGAAAGTGGTTTCCAAACTGCATCAGGTAGGAGGAACCCAAAAAGAGCCCATGATCTCACCGATGGAGAGAAGAGAGAACAGAAGTCAAGGTGGCCAAAAAGGGAAAAGAGAGGTGGACAAAAAGAGCACTGGAGTTCTGCAGAGGGGTCCCTCAGGGCTTTGACTGATTACTAATCTGTGCACAAATGAGACAGAACTTCCAGAGACATGGAGAAGAAATATTGGGATGGAAGAGACCAACAGTTCCCAGAGTCCACACACGGTAGAGAAGAGTATGGATTCCCCAAGCCAGAGTAGAGAGACCTCACAATACATGAGATAAAACACCTGTTACAAAGACATTCTATTTGTTCAAGAGTATAGGAAAAATCATCATGATCAGAAAAAAAATATATGAAACATAAAAAAAACCCAAAGGGTACCCCTAGAGATGAAAAATGCATCTAAATTTAAAATATTTTCAATCATATTTCTTACAGCATTCTTCAATAAAAGGAACTAGGGCTCCTTGCAGAAATGGCTGATTCTATGAGTGGAACAGGAGCTACACAAAATGAGCCTGAACATTCCGTATTGCCAAAAAGTAAGGAAGCAGGAAGAAAAACAACAACACTGATGGGAATACATGAAAGGGACACAGGAGCCAACTGAAGGAATGGCTAAAGCAGGAATAATTTGAGCAACAAAATTAATTAACAGTACTTATTATAATAAATGAATATCCATGAGCCCATACTGAAATAAACAATTGAATAAATAAATAAATGGGGTGGGGGAACAGACAAATCTTCCACATGCACAAAAAATCCCAAATAATTTATATAGATACTCTACCCTCAAAGAGAGGGAGCATAACTCCTCAATGCTTAAGTGTGGGCTGCACACAGCAACATCAGTCTTAAAAAATACAGTATGGAAAAGGAATAAAAAAGACCAACTTCACAGTGAAGAAACCTAACAAATACTATCTCTGTAAGGCAATCAAGGTTCAACATCAACAGTGATAAATCATGTTATAGAATGTACTCTTGATATGATGTGATAAAATCAACACTTTTTCTCTGTGGGCTTCCTCCCAAAAACCCATAACCCCAGTGTAATCAGGAGAACAACATCAGAAAAAATTCCAATAAAGGGGACTCATACAAAATACCTAACTAATACTCCTCAAAGCCATCAAGATCATCAAAAACAAGAAAAATCTGAGAAATTGTCACAAACAAGAGGTGCCTAAGGGTACATGACAAAAAAATGTAATGTGGTATCTCAGATGGTATTCTGAAACAGAAAAAAGACACTAGGTAAGAAGAGAAAAAATCCAAGTAAAGTACCGACCTTAGTTAATAAGAATGTATCAGTATTGGTTCATTACTATGACAAATGTACCACATAAATATAAAATGCTAGTAACAGAGGAAACTGGGTTTGGAGTATATGAGAACTTTCTGTACTATCCTCACAAATTTTCTGTATATCTAAAATTATTCTGAAAAAACCTAAGTCAATTTAAAATACTTAAATATTCTAAATCTATTCAAATACTTAAATTTGATTGATTTTCATTAAAAGTTAATGAAAATCAATTAAAAATGTAATACTGAAGGCGCCTGGGTGGTTCAGTGGGTTAAGCCGCTGCCTTCGGCTCAGGTCATGATCTCAGGGTCCTGGGATCGAGTCCCGCATCGGGCTCTCTGCTCAGCAGAGAGCCTGCTTCCCTCTCTCTCTCTCTCTCTGCCTGCCTCTCTGTTTACTTGTGATCTCTCTCTGTCAAATAAATAAATAAAATCTTTAAAAAAAAATGTAATACTGATACTAAATAAATACTAAATAATTAAATTTAATTAAATTTAAAAATATTTAAATCTATTTAAAATACATTAGATAACTAGCTTAATCAATAACTCATTAAACACTGAAGATGAAAAAAGCAAACTTGAAGTCATCCCCTCCCAAAAACAAATCAGAGAAAAAAGAGAAATAGAATTATACATGTGGAACTGGAACCCCAGGCAATTGAAAGGGTAGCAAAAGGGAGAGAGAAAAAAATATTTGAAGGACTAATGGCCAAATTTTTTCCCAAATTTGATGAAAACTCTAAACACAGAAATCCAAAAAATTTGATGAGTCAATGGGACCATATAATGATACTTCATAATCAAACTGCTCAAAACCATTGATAAGGAGAAAAATCTTTTTAAAACAACCTAGAATAGAAATACATTACATGCAGAGGAACACAGACGTCTAAGAATTACCTATCACATATTTCTTCATCAAACACTAAGGATGCCAAGACTGGCCGGTTGGCTCAGTCGTTTGAGAGTCTGCTTTCCGCTCAGGTCATGATCCCAGGGTCCTGTGATCAAGCCCCACATGAGGCTCTCTGCTCAGCAGGGAGCCTGCCTCTCCCTCTCCCTGCTTGTCTGTCTGTCTGTCTCTCTCTCTCTCTCTCTCTGTGTTAAATAAATAAATAAGATCTTCAAAAAAAAAAAAAAAAACTAAGCACGCCAGAAGACTATGAGGAAACATCTTTAAAATGCTGAAAGTTAAAAAAAAAAGAAAGAAAGAAAGAAAAGAAAAGCCAACTTAGAATTCTATATCCGGTGAATATAACTTCCATAAATAAGGGTGATAAAACAGCAATTACAACAGTAATAAAAAATGAAATACTCTTAGAGATAACAAAATATAACTGATGAGAGAATGAAAAAACATGTAAATAAATAAAGAATTACTTCAAGATGTATAGGCTCAGTGCAATCCCAATCAAAATTCCAGTAGCTTCTTTTATGGAATTTGATAAGCCTACTATAAAATTTACAAGAAAATGCAAAGAATGTAGAATAGCCAAAGCAGTTTGAAAAAGAAGAAAAGTAATGGATAATTTGCATTCCTTGATTATATTTACTATAGGGTTACAGTAATCAAGACAATGTGGTACTGGCATAAAGACAGAAATGCAGAGTGATGGAATAAATAGACAATCAAGATATATCCATGAATAAATAGCCAAGTGATTTTTTAATATAACAATCATTGAGATATAATTCACATGCCATACAATACACACATTTAAACTGTACAATTCAATGGTATTTACTATATGCACACAACTGTATAATAATCACCACAATCAATTTTAGACATTTTCATCACTGACAAAGAAACACCATATCCATTACAAATCATTACCCATTCACCCTCAACTTCCCAAGTCCTAGGCAACAACTAATCTACTTCCTATTTATGGATCTGCCTATTCTAGACATTTCATATAAATGGAATCCTAATATGTGGCCTTTGTAAATACCTTCTTGCTCTTAGCATAGTATTTTCAAGTTTTATCCATGTTGCAGTAAGTGTGTTAGTCTAGGTTCTCTAGAGAAATAGAACCATTATGAGATATGTGAATCTGGATCTATACCTAGTTTTAGAGCTAGACTTATATATAAATGTCTATATATTGTTTCGTTTCTCTCTACATATTAAGAGATTCACTATAAGGAACTAACTTTCACAATAATGGAGGCAAAGATTTGTAGTTTGCAAACTGGAGACCCAAGAAAGTCAATGGTCTGGTTTCAGTCTGAGTCTGAGAGCCTAAGAAACAAAAAAGCCAATATTCTAAGTTCCAGTCCAAGTCCGAGTCTGAGGGCAGGAGAAGACTGATAATCCCAATTCAAAAATAAGCAGAGAGAAATAATTTCTTCTTATTCAGCTTTTAATTCTAATCAAGCCTTCAGTGGATTAAATGAAGCCCACCCACATTTGGGAAGGCAATATGCTGTACTCATCTACCAATTTAAACGCTAATTTTATCCGGAAACACCTTCAATAGCCATACCCAGAAATAGTGTTTAACCAAATATCTGAGCATTTATTTGAAACATAAAATTAACCATCACAAGTCCACTCCTTGTCAACCTAACATCTATACATATCTCCTTAAATCACATTTAATCTCCAAATAAAGACAATAACAAGGTCTTAATTCCTCCTAACATGATACAACTATCCTATATACAAAAGAAAGAAAGAATGAAAGAAAGAAATACACTAACACCTTCCACATTAAGAGGAAAAGTCCTTGAGTGACACTTACTCTTCTCTCTGAAATCTGTAACTCAAATACAACGATGTATAGTAAAAAATATTTAAATTCTATGATATAAAGTAAGTATATTTTCTTATATAATAAGGGAATAAGAGAGGGAAGAAAACAAATATACTTGCTATATACAGTTGCAAACATTCATAATAAAATGAGGAATATGGAATACTCATGACAAATACAGTTATTTCTGTTACTGGTCACATGGTTACAGCTCATATTTATAGCTAACTTTTTCAACTACCCATTCTGTATTCCCTTTGCCTTTACTAGTTTTGTTTGTTCACTTGTTTCATGATTCTTTACATGGTGAGGTGACCTAAACCTTCAATTCCTGAATGGATTAGACTGTTGCATTTTTCCATTGACCTTACTCATAGGGTGTGGTAATACCAGAGACACCCTGAGGGATCTCCTGTATTCCAGACATGCTTTTCCTTAATTCCATCATGAAGTAGTACTCCCAATTTCTCCTTGGTAATCAGGTAATCAGGATTGATCATTGCAACCACCACAGTAACTATCTTTTCGTCTGTTTATTCTTTGGCATGAGAAGCCCAAAGTGACTGAGCAGCAGTCTTAACCTTCCAGTCCAACTGAATCATTGTTGTATCTCCTGGTTGAAGCATTTCTCCCTTTGGAACTAAGACCTCTAGGCCAACAGAGCATAAGGTCATGAGAACAGGAAGCGAAGATTATCCTAGTGAGTAACTTGGGTTAAAAGTAAGGGATGCCACTCCCATTTCCAACCCTTGATTCCTAGACCCATGAATTCTGGTTAGGGAAGAAATATTACCATACACTGGATGCTGGCTCAGAGCATACACAGCTTTCTAGATTCTTTCTAGAGAATCTTGTCCTAAACCTGCAAGGTTTTGCCACCTAGTTTGCCCTGTAACTGAGTCTTCAAAAGGCCATTCCACTATCTTACAAAGACAGCTACTTCAGGATGGTGGAAACATGGTTAAGACCACAGAATACCATAAGTATAAGTTCACTGCCACACTTCTTTTGCTGTTAAGTTAGTTCCTGGATCCAAGCAAGGCTGTGAGAAATTGCATGATGATAGATAAGCCACACTATAAGTTCACCAATGGTAGTTTTATGAGAAGCATTGCTTGCAAGGAAAGCGAATGCATATTCAGAGTGTCTATTCCATTAAGAACAAAATGCTGCCTCTTCCATGATGGAAAGAGTCCAGTGAAATCCACCTGCCACCAGAAAGCTTGCTTATCACCTTTGGGGATGTTGCCTTATCAGGGGCTCGGTACTGGTCTCTGCTACTAGCAGACTGGGCACTGGGCGGGGGTGGGGGGGAGCAGGTGGCCATAGCTAGGTTGGCCTTGATGAGTAGAAGTCCATGTTCTTGAGCCTATAACCTCCATCCTTGCCACCATGGATAGCACCACTTTGTTCATAAGCCCATTAGGCAATGGACTTATGGCACCCCTGAAGAAAGAGGCTAACTGGTATCCACAGAAGAATTTACACTATACACTTAATTATTAAAACACTTCTCTGATAAAGTTAACCTTTTGTGAGGATTCAAATGGAACACAGGTATCTTCATATTTTTTGCTCATTCAGAGAGATTTATCCACCATACCTCTTCCCAAAATTTCATTGTTGCCAGTTTTCCATTCATGTTTCTCCCAAGCCCCTGACCATCCAGCCAATCATTGGCCATAACCCATGCATCAGATTATAATTATATATATATATGGCCATTTCTCCTTCCAAGCAAAGTGAGTAACCAGGACCACTACCCAAAGTTCTGCCCAGTGGGAAGATTTCCTTTCACCAGGGATGTGCAGAGTCTACTGCAGCTCTGCACTTTAGGGTGGCGCCTGCATATCATGCAGGACTATGTATAAACCAAGCTTGGTTTTTTCTCTTCCTCTGTCAACGGATCATAGCTTTATTCCTTAAGAGGCAAGAAAAAAAGAGCAAACCAAAAGGTAGCAGAAGGAGGAAATAATAAAGAGTAGAGCAGAGATTAATGAAACAAATAACAGAAAATAGAAAGAATCACAAAACTAAAAGTCAGCTCTTTGAAAAGATCAACAAAATTAACTGAGTAAGAAAAAGAGAGAAGACACAAGTAACTAAAATAAAAAATGAAAGTGGAGACATTACTACCAATATCACAGAAATAAAAAGGGTTAAAATAAAAGAATACAAATAACTATGTGCCAACAAATTAGATAACTTGTATGAAAGAGAAAAATTTCCAGATACACACCTACTACCAATAATGACTCAAGAACTCAATACCAAAAAAACCCCAAATAATCCAATTTAAAAATGGGCAGAGGACCTAAATAGAAAACCTGGACAGTTTCCCAAAGAAGACATACAGATGGCTAACAGATACATGAAAAGATTCTCAACATCACGAATCTTCAGGGAAATGCAAATCAAAACCACAATGAGATATCACCTTACATCTGTCAGGTTGGCTAGAATCAAAAAGATAAAAAATAACAAGTGTTGGCAAGGATGTGGAGAAAAAGGAATTCTCATGCACTTTTGGTGGGAACGCAAACTGGTACAGCCACTGTGGAAAACAGTATGGAGGTTCTTCAAAAAATTAAAAATAGAAGTATCCTATGATCCAATAATTCTGCCACTGGGTATTTACTCCCCACCCCCAATAAAAACAACAACAACAACACTGAAAACACTAATTTGAAGAGACATATGCATCCTTATGTTTACTGCAGCATTATTAACAATAGCCAAGATACGGAATCAGCCAAAGTGTCTATCAATAAATGAATAGATAAAGATGTGGTATGTGTGCATGTTTATATGTTTATAACATATAATGTTTATATGTTTATACACACACACACAGAGGAATATAACTCAGCCTTTAAAAAGTATGAGATCTTGCCATTTGTGACAACATGGTGGACCTACAGGGTGAATTAATTCAAAGAAAGAAAAATACGATATGATTTCACTTATATGTAGAATCTAACAGACAAAACAAATGAACAAACGAAAGTAGAAACAGACCCATGAATACAGAGAACAAACTGATGACTGCCGGCAGGGTGGGTGGTGGGGAATGGGCAAAATAGGTAAAGGGGACTGGGAGACACAAGCTTCCAGTTATGAAAAAAATAAATCACAGGAATAAAAGTTACATCATAGGGAACACAGTCAATGGAATTTGTAATCATGTTGCATAGTGATAGATGGTAGCTATACTTTTGGTGAGCAGAGCATAATGCACTGAGTTGCTGAATCACTAGACTGTATACCTGAAACTAATGTAACATTGTGTCTCAACTATACTCAAATAAAGTAAGAAGGAGGAAGGCCAAGGGTGAGAAGGAAAAGGAGGAGGAGGAGAAAACAGATCAGTTATTACATGGAGACAGGGATGGGGGGGGTTAATTGCAAATGGATATGAGAATTATTCTGGGATGACAAAAATGTTCTATATCATGATTTTGGCAGTAGTTATAAGAGTGTACATTTGACAAAACTCAATGAACTGTACATTTATATACTGATAAATTTTATGTAATTATACATCGAAAAGCCAATAAAAATAGATTTTAAAACAAAATGTGTATTTAAGACCCTCTTTTAAAAATATCTGAAAGCAAGGCACCTGGATGGCTCAGTCCATTAAGTGTCTGCCTTGGGCTCAGGTTGTGATTCCAGGGTTCTGGGTGGGACTGAGTCTCCCATTGGGCTCCCAGCTCAGTGGGGAGTCTGCTTCTCCCTTTACCTCTGCTCCAACCCCCTGCTTGTGCGCGCACTCTCTCTCTCAAATAAATAAATAAAATCTTAAAAAAAAATAAAATATTTGAATGCACAGAGAAATGTATGGAATGTTGGACAATGAAGTATAATATCCATGAGGTGGGTGATGAGTGACTTTTACTTTTTTTACATGCCTCTTTTTACTTTATATTGTTTACGATATCTATCCATTAGTTTTATAATCAGGAAAAAAAACTATTTTAAAAATATGTAAGAGCATGATGCACTTTAGATGTATTTCCATTTAAGAGTTAACATTTTAAAGTACTGGCACTTACCATGTGAAACAGATCAACTTTTGATTATGACAAATAAAGGGAGGTGTTACAATACGCTGAGCTGACATTGGTACTTAATGCCCATTTTCACATTATATCTCATAAAAGTCTGTGTACTAGAGCTCCATTTTATATGAATACAACTGAAAAGACTCCAGAAACCTAGATCATAAATAAACATTCAAAGGCTATTTTCCAATAAAATTGTCCGGGTACGTTTAAGCAGAAGTTTGGAAACCGTTCGGTTACCACAGGACCATCTAGATTTTAAATCAAATCAAACAGTAACAAGATAGTTTTAATAAGCCTAGTAAACAAACTTCAAGTGATGGAAACATGGAGAAGCAAGAGTTGGCTTGGATGTTAGTGATCAACCCCATGTTGTCCTTCATCTCATAAAGAAAGACCTCCTGGCAGAAAAGGGAAAGACATTCTGAGAGGTATTCTCGGGAACAAACTAAATGTTAGGGATCAACACAGATGACAGTTGAAAGGACAGAGTTACTGAACTAGACTACCTCATATAGATGTGGCATCAAATTCTGAAATTCTAGCATTTATAGTCTAGTTTTGGCATGGTAACAGGAAGCACATCTAACAGATTAAGCACTGATTACCACAAGCACAGATACTGGCCAAAGGATGAACAAAGGTAGAATGAAAAAGCTCACAGAGGAATTATAGAGTATTGATCCATAATGTATGGTTAAAGTAAATGCATTCTAATTCCACCATACTGGACAATGATGATCTTTGGAAAACTTCCCTAATTACTGAGGTAAACCAAATCTAAAATAGCTTCCATGTATAAATGCTCACTATACAAGCATTTTGTATACATTATCTTTAATCTAAATTAAATACCCCTGTTTACCTATGAGTGTGTGATGCCTGAAACAACTGGAACCCTTTACAGTAACTAGGTAATACAGCAAGGCTTAAATCTCAGGTGTTTTCAGTAAAATCCCCAGGCTCTTTCCAGTCTGATGTTTCTTCTTACACTAAGCTGAGAAAACTAAGTCTGACTCTAGGAAGAAGAAAGTAGAAAGCACAGAGTACCACCTCTGACGCTTGCATGTACCACATAAAACATACAGACTCCCAATTTGTTCTTTAGAAAAACTCAGTCTTCCTTTTCATGTAAAAACATTCATGATTAAGCTGACATTCAACAAAGATCCTCTCTACATAAATTTACAATGTGTGGTTTCTCCTACATCCCATGTCAAGTGAAAAGATAAATATGGGTCTTAATTATGCTAAGCTCATCATCTTTAAATTATACCAACAAATAAGGAAAAGATTATTTCATCCAGCTCATTATTCCTCTCTCTATGAAACAGGAATAAGGATATCTTCTCCACAGGATGGTAAGAATTCAGTTACAGAACTTTTTTAAAGGGCTTGGCATTAGACTGGCATGTAATAGGTACTCAGGTTATGGTAGCTATTATTGTCACTTTTAGCCCTGGGAGGGGCCATCAACGTGACAGTCCTTTAAAGAATCAATATGGAAGAAACCAGCCAAGTAACAGTTCCTGCCAGTCCTACCCCTGTGATGTCATATGTCATCTCACTGGCAGCTGATTCTTGGAATTACATTTACATCACTACGTGTTATCTTCAACACAGTACCTTCTGATTCCAACTTTCTTAACTTGAAATGCACCTCCCCAGATGGGTTATACTTCACTTATGAGAAAGGAAAGTGTCAAATAACTCATGCATGAATTAATCATCTTAACTAAATTTTTCCCTGTGTGTTTGCAAAAGCGAAGATGAGGATGTAAAGTCATCCCTGTCTTCACTGACCCTGTTTGCTCAGGACATCAGCAATTTGGGACACTTCTGAAGTGCGTGTGTGTGCGCGCGCGCACGCGCGTGCGCGTGCTGCAAGAGGAAGAGAGCCAGAATTGCCTTGTTACCCTGAACATAGTTTTTCAAATCCAATGTGTGATACATTAGACCTTTTACTTTGAGTTTTTACTGGCAATGGTACTAGAAAAACCTTCTGAATAGCAACTACTGCTGAATTTTAAAATCTTCCTGGCCCTGCCCTGAGCCAAATTTTAAAGGTACATCGAGTTTGGCTCATTCAATATTCAGAAACCTTATATTTTTTACTATAAATTAATTTTACTACAACCAAACACCATCAGCATTTCCAAGAACTACCATAAGGAGGTAAGATTTATGCCACTCTATGTTATTAAAAAAAAGAAAGAACATAGATAAGTCTAAAGTTCTAAAGGAAGACTTAATCAACCTCAGCCAAGTTTGATTTCATTTCCACCCCCTTCTCTCTTGAGAGATGGTTTGTTGCTTAAGAGGAATGAACTAAATAATTTTTGAAGGTTTTTAAACTAATATCCTCAATAAATAAGTTGAATATGCTTAAATAATATCTCACAGAAGAAAATTCTTTGGTATTTTTTTTTTTTTTAAGATTATATTCATTTATTTGACAGACAGAGATCACAAGTAGGCAGAGAGAGAGAGAGGAAGGGAAGCAGGCTCCCCACCGAGCAGAGAACCCGATGCGGGGCTCCATCCCAGGACGCTGGGATCATGACCTGAGCAGAAGGCAGAGGCTTTAACCCACTTAGCCACCCAGGCGCCCCACTCTTTGGTATTTTAATCAAGTTTTCTACTATCCGGGTCCCACGATCCCTGCAAAGTAACTGAAGATTTCAGTCTCCACAAACACACATCCTCTTGATTTACCACTGAGATTTCAGCATAGGAATGTTTCACATACAAGAATTTCTTCAGTCTCATCAACTGGCACACACGAATTGCACATTCCAAGGGAAGAAGGTGATATTTATTTTTTCAGACCTTATTCCAGCCAACTACCATAAACTCGGTTATTCTGAAGGCTCCTTGTTTCACTTTTATTCGGAGTCTGGCAACAGGTGACTGGATCCTAGAGCACATTTGTCTACTCCTTGGGGATCCTTCTAATGGGACTAAAACTTGGAACCAGGATTCCAAGTGGAAAACCAGTCAGTCCAGAATCAGCAGCCCCTTCAAGTGCCTCTTCCCACATTCACGCCAGGAGGTGGTGTTCCAAGGTGGTCTCAGCATTGCATTGGCTGGCTTGTTACTGACTGGGTCAGCAGGAAGCTTATTAAAAGGAAGGAAAACTCAATGAGCATCAGGTATTCTGCACTGGGCAAACTAAATTGTAATGCAATGTCACCTAAGGTCATTTGATCCTTTGAGATTTAAATGAAATTGGCTTGAGCCCCTATTCCACATCCTGTGGGATATGACTAGCTTTCGCCAAGATTTCCACAAAATACCAGTCTCATATTCTAATGGTCACCTAGCTTCAAATTCTTTTTCTTGCTGGACTCCTGACCTCAGTTCATTTTACTTTTATCTTATCTCCTATAGGCATTTTCTTTCCTCTGCTCCAGACATGGAACTCAGTTGTTTTTTTCTCCCCCCCACCCCCACCCCCAAAAAAACATGGCATTTCTATGCAAGTTGATTTTCATGAAGGTTCTAGATGTGAGAGAGGTTACCACATATATAATTAAAAATAGTACTGGATATTGATCATCCTTATTTTTTTTAAACTGAAGTACAGTTGACATACTATATTTTATTAGTTTCAGGTATACAGCATAGTGTTTCTACAATTATATACATTAAGAAACGCTCACCATGTTAAGTACAATCACCATCTGTCACTACACAAATTTACTATATTATTATTGACTAAATACCCTATGCTGTACTTTAATCCTCATGTCTTATTTATTTTGTAACTGGAAGTTTATACCTCTTAATTCCTTTCACCTATTTCGCCCTTCCCCTTACCCCCTCCCCTCTTGGCTACCACCAGTTTTTTCTCTCTATCTATGAGCCTGTTTCCCTTTTGTTTTCATTATTGTTGCTTGTTTCTGTAAGTCTCTTGGACAGCCTGACCTTCGGAATTTTTCGCTGGTCACATTTCATCATTGGCTCCTTTCTGATCTTTAGCTCCTCTCCATCACCTCTGTCTTCTTCTGTCTTTATATCTGTGTTTATTCTTATGCAAGTTTATTTTGTCTTAGTTCATTCAAGCTGCTATAGTAGAAACACCCTTAGGCTGGGTAACTTAAACAATATTTATCTGTCACGATTCTGGAGGCCAGTACGATCAAGGTGTCAGCAGATCTGGTGTCTGATGAGAACCCACTTCCTGGGTCACAGACGGCCACCTTCTTGCTATGTCCTCACATGGTGGAATGGGAAAGGAAGCTCTCTGGCATCTCTTTTAGAAGGGCACTAATCTCTTTCAAGAAGGCTACACGCTCATGACCTTATCACCTCCCAAAGTCCCTACCTCCTAGTAATACCAGTTAAGGGCTAGGATTTCAACATATGAATTTGAGAAGGACACAAACATTCTTCTCTCAGAACACATCATAATCCTCATGTCCTCACTTTCTACATTACAGTTACTTTCCCAAAGGAAAAAAAAAAAAAACAACTAGTCCTTCACTTCAGTTAAAGCCATTTGTTACAACTATTAAAATACCTTAATTCAATTTTTAAAATTCTACTACATAACAATAAAAAGAACATAAATACCACTTGCAGTATTCAGTTGTGGGGTCCTTCATACCAAAACTTTCTCTTACAGTTGCATCTCCTTCCAGCAATGCCATCCCCCTCAACTTCCTTCAAACTATAAACCAGAAATACTAGTGTCCTACAAGCATGTTTTTGATTGGTTTTGTCTTGACAAGCCCCAGAGTTTATCTGTTTTTTATTTGAACAGTTTTACAAAAGGCACATCCTCCTTTGCCACAGGTCAGGCAATTCGTTACAGAAACACAGCTGGCATGGTTCCACCACTTATCTACCGTGATTTGAGCACCTGATCCAGGATCCCTGAAATTTTTTCCTTTTTTTTTTTAATTTATTTTTTCAACCACAGATCTCTGTATTCTGGATTGTGATAATCTACCCATATCTCTAGATATCTGGATTCAGTTTCATGATAATCTACCTAATAAGAGCAATTAAATTAATGCTTTTTGGGTCTGCCACGAGCATTTTACACGGCTGAGGGGGCTAACTTTGCCCCATGACATCCTCCCTCACTCCATTATCTAGCCCAGGTCTAGACTATACTCTTATTTGCCAGCCAGCTCCCTTTAGTTCGTCTCATTTTACCTTTATCTTCCTCTTAAATAGATGTCACAAATCCAAATGCTTGATAGGCCAAGGCGGGATATAGAGGAGGGAAGCTGGGCAAGTGAAGACATTAACCAGAGGGAAGAATTCCCATCTGAAAGGACTTGCATTGCACTCACTAGGAGGTGTGGGGTCCAGGGATGCCACAGGGTTCATCCCTAGGATGTTTTATTCAGTTTTATTTGAAATCACCATTTTCTTATCTGAAAATGAGCATTTTTAAAAACTGTATTAGCAAAACAAAATATGTTTCTGGGCCTAATGTTGCCCAAAGACAGCCAACTTGAGACTGCTGGCTCAGACTCATAAATCATAAGTCCGGAGAACATGTTTCCTAGCAGGACAGATGGTGCCTGCTGCCCCATCTACATAATCTTGTCATCTTCAGCCTCACCTAATAGTGCTAGCAGGACTGGATTCTGGTCCTCCCTCCATGCCCTCTCAAATTGGTCCACATTTGCTCAAAGCAGCTCTTCCAGTCTTTCAAGACTGGTTCCTAATTTGCTTCTTTTATTAAGCCCCTGGTTTTGGCTTAAAGAAGAACTTTCCATAATATCGAGATCTGATTTTTTTTCTCAAGAAGTCATTTGTTTCTTCTCTGAGTTTTGCACCCTGCATCTGTCCCATGTCTTTGTGCCTCAGTTACTGTTGCTATCATTCCTAATACAGTCACAACTAAAACACTCCTTTCTCCTGGTCCCAGTTTTAAAAGAAATTACGGGAAATGTTTTTGGTTTTGGGTATCTCCTTAGCTGTTCTTTTCTGATCTAACCTTTCCACAAAGTAAAATTCACTCCTCCCAAATCAATACATGTTTCTTAGTTTTTAAAAATTCTTTCTTATTAATACTTTTCTTACTGTATGACACAAATCAATTTTCAAATTTGTTTTATTCCATCTCAAATAATAATAAAATAACTGATTCCTAGAGATAATCCTATAGTTTGATACTTTTTAAAAATTCCCTTTAACTTCAGGGCTTATAGTAATCACAGAGATGTTTCTATACTTCAAGCCAAGATGATGACATAGCCTGTATTATAAGGGTCTCTGGGCCCTTAATCCTTCCTTCACCCTTATGAGGGGCTTCCTACAAATCCACAAACAGGACCAGGCACTCAATTAAATAATCCAAGGAGAATCAGAAACCCACAGTATTTAGAAGAAGTAACTTCAGGAAACTGCAGATGAGACAATGAAGCCCGCTGTTATCCTTCAATCATGTTTTCCTTGATGTGAGATGAAGTTAAAAATAAGACGACACAGAGGAACAGAATTAGGAACACCTGATTTATCATTACCAATCGATGAAAGGACAAACATTCATAGAGCAAAATGCCAAACACACCTGCTCTGTATCCCTTCCGGAATTCAGCTGATTTTTGTAGCTCAGATCTAATAGTCTAATTCCATAATCAATGCTTAAAATGCAGTTACAACCATAATATTAGTTCCTGCAACACATGAGTCAAGGATATCCATAGTGGCTTCTCCAGGGTCTGCCTCTCTCAAGATGTACTTCTGCCCCTAAATGTCACTTTGAATTTCTACCCTAGGGAATCTTCCCGGTGCCATGCAAAATATTGGAGGCTTGGACAAATCTAAGACTTCTGTGTTTATCTGACAGAGAAAATAGGTACAATGGTGACTAACCCAAATAAGATTTAAAAATTAGATTTCTTCAGGGTGTTCTGAAACAGAATAGGTTGAAGTAGCAGGACTGACCTGATTTATACCTCTGCTTTCATTTGCAGTAAGAGAAACTGGAGAATAGGACACTCCATGCCAAGAGAAGCAACTTCCCTAGCCTGCTGATCCATGTTAGAGCAGGCAGGAGAAGAAAAAGAGAGTGGAGTGCTTTCAAAGACAAGGACCATCTCCTGTACCATTTTTTTTTTTTTTAAACTGCCTGTGGCTCTTACTACAACAGTAAGGATGCCATAGAAGAAGAAAAATAATTTTTAAACTAAGTTGAGAAAAGGCAGATTATAATTCTTATAAACTCTACACTGCATCTTCCAGAAGTAGTTTCCATAACTTTGAATGCACTCTCATAGCAGGGCCATGAGGCAGAGAGGTATTATTTACTTTTTTTTTTTACCCATCATCTCTTCTGGAGACACAGAAAAGATCAAGTTCATTACTAAAGGTCCAAGAACTAAGTGCCTTCAAATTCAATTTGTTCTCTCAAAATCTGCAGGTTAATTGGATTAAAAATGAATTCCCATAGTCTACGCTATTCTCTTGTTTTCCACTTCACTATTATCTCTTTTATGTCATGCATAAATCACATCTCTGATTATGCAAGGAAGAAGTTATAAAGATCACAGGTTATTATTTCATACAGAAAACCACCACCATTTAAACTTGGTTATCAACACAGAACACACACATCTTTACTAGCAATAGCATGGAAGTATGTTAGGAATCTTCAGAGTGGAAATCCAACAAATCTGGTATAAAGCTTTAAATTGGCGTTTTCCTCCAACATCACTTTCTAGCTCACAAAGAGACCTCCTTTCCTCCCAATATCAACTCCTACAGTCCCACAATCAAGCTAGAAATTGCAGGGGCATCAAAGCAAAAAGATGATTTTATGGTGACAAAATTAAGTAGAAAACAGACTTTTTTCTTTGTTCAATTTTGAGGGTTGGAGGTACTTCACTCTTGGCTTTAAAAAACTGAAACCTTGATTACATTTAAAATAGTTGTGTGACTTTGAGCAGGGCACTCTTCTTCCATGTGTGTCGCTGGTCTCATCTCATCTCATCTAAAATGATGGCTTTAGACTAAGCAATATCTAAGAGATGCTTCTGATTGACATTCAGGAGATAACAGCTACCAATCAGTTCTATGAGAGCACCAAGGAAAAGGTCTTCCAGATAGATTCATCAAAGAAGCTTCATAGAAGAAAACAGCATTGCTGGGACACCATAGAGAATGAGAAGACTTTAAAGAATGGAAAAACATGTCAGAGATAGCACATGATCAGTAAAAGTTACGAAAAGGAAATACACTGTACTTTCCTAGAACTGCAAAGAATCCTGCATGCCCGGTTGCTGCAAAAGAACTTTTCCATAGGTCCACTCTCTTTTACAAAATAAGGAAACATATATATGAAAAAAATCAAAAGCAAGTAAACATCAATTTATAATTTTGTTGTAACTTTCTTTAGCTGTAATTCCTATACCTTTCAATTCCCCCATTTAAAATAGTCACCTCAATTTTTTAGTACATTAACAGATAACATTCAACCAACGAATTTTAGAATATATTCAATAATCCACACCCTTTAGCTATCACCCCAAATCCTATCATCCCCTTCCCCATCCTTAAGCAACTCTAATCTACTTTCTGACTTTGTAGATATGCCTATTCTCCACATGTCATATAAATGGAACCATAAAACCTGGGTTTTAAGTGGCTCTTTTCACTTAGTATAAAATTTTCAAAATTCACCTGGTTATATTGTGTATCAATGCTTCATTCCTTCTAAGGCCATATAATAATCCATTGTATGGAAATATCACATTTTGTTTACTCATTCATCAGCTGATGGACATTTCTGCTGTTAAGAAATATTTGTGTACAAGTTTTTACTCTCTCTCTCAAATAATACATAAAATCTTTAAAAAGAGTTGGGGGATGGAGAGTGTGCCTGGGTGACTCAGTCGGTTACACAGCTGCCTTCAGCTCAGGTCATGATCTTAGGGTCCTGGGGTCTAGCCCCTAATCAGGCTCCTTGCTCAGTGGGGAGACTGCTTCTCCCTCTACCCCTCCCCTTCCTCGTGCATGCGCTCTCTCTCTCAAATAAATAAAATCTTAAAAAAAATATATATCACATTTAAGTTTTTATGTGGACGTGTTTCCATTGCTCTTGAGTCTATACCTATGGGTGGAATTTCTGGGTCATGTGGTAATTCTATACTTAACGGTCAGACTATTTTCCAAAGTGGCTGCACCATTTTACAATCCCACCAGCAGAGAATGAGAGCTCCAATTCCTGTACATCCACACCCACACTTGTTATTATCTGTCTTGATTATAGCAATCCCAGTGGGTATGAAATGCTATTAAGAGTTCTTCATATATAATAGGTACAAGTACCATTGGATTTGCTTCCAATCGGGGAGGAAAAGTCAGATTATTAATACTGCCACATTTTAAAGAACAGAAACAAAGGTCTTCCAGTATAAGATCATAAATATTGTACTATTTTCTGCAAAACACATTTGGGTTTCTATACAGCAATCATCAAATAGTTTAAACTCTACTTTTTTCTGCACTTTCATTAAAGACATCCCCAATGGGGGCACCTGGGTGGCTCAGTTGGTTGGACATCTGCTTTAGGCTTAGGTCATGATCCTTGGGTCCTGGGATCGAGACCTGCCCTGCTGCCATAGGGACATGGGGATCCCTGCTCAGCTGGGAGTCTGCTTCTCCCTCTCTCTCTACCCCTCCCCCTGGCTGTGCTCTCTCTCTTTCTGTCAAATGAATAAATAAAATCTTAAAAAAAAAAAAAGACCTCCCCAATGTTGGTTGATAAGAACATAAATATGCAAGGACATGAATACAGGTGCTTCTACAGAGAGGAACTTCTGACTACCCCAGCAAGACTACGGCAGCTTTTATAAATCATGTTGTACAAATTCACATACGAGAATTACATTTCAAAATAAGCCTTGGAAGACATCTGGCTACATGCTGTAATCATTAAAATGATGTTCTATGCTATAGAAAATGTGTTAGAGATACCCTCTACATGAAGTACAACTAGATAGTTCAAATCTCATATGATTGACCAATTAGTTGCTTCCAAAGAATGAATACCACAAATCCTGAAGATATGTAAACACTGGCTCATTAGAATAAGCCATTTTCTTGTTAGGCTGTGGTCTGTTATGTGCTGAATGGTAAAATGTAATTCACTGGTCACTTTGCCATGGACACTAAAAGATTTCATTTCTAAGAATACACTCAGGCAAGAAAAAATGTTTTTAGATCATAGAACTCAGAAAACCTAACTTTTTCTGTGTTCAAAGTTGAACAGAAGTGCCACATGACTCCTGCGCACTTTATCTTCTGCTCTGACAATTCCAGCTGGATGCCCACTCCCATATTACCTTAAAATTCCCCTTTCTGGAGTAATGGAGGCTGAGTGCATCTGAAATAGTTGAATTCTACTCCACTGAGCTCAGGCCACAGGCCCTGCGTGGAAAGACCTGGGAAACATTAGCTTGCTTCTGGTCTGGCCATAATGAAAATAAATGAGGGCTTCAATTTAAAGTCGTTACTAAAAATTTGTTCTTTCCTCCATTCTAATTCTGAGACCCACTTGCAGCTAATTAGAACGGTTCCCAGCATGATCGCCCAGCACACTGCTAGTGTAAACACCAACCATCTGAGTTTCATTACAATAAAGAAATCAAATAAACAGTGGACCAGAAAACAGTAGTTTGGGCATGGCTCATTACAGCACAATGCAGTTAACATTCCTCACTCAGGAAGGGAAAGAAGGCATCGGGCAGTGAGGCTGATGTCCAGCGCTTTCCATTCTTATTAACTGCATTAGTGGGGCTGGGGGTTATTTCCTACCATTAAATTTTTCTGGAGGAAGAAGAGGGAGTTTTTTGTTTTTTGGAGTTTTTTGTTGTAGTTTTTTTGTTTTTTTTGTTTTTTTTGTTTTTTTTTTTTAATGAAAAAGAAAAAGAAGTTGTCTCTGAACCTTGTTGTAAACAAAGAGAAAAGGTAATTATTTGCTTTGGACTGCTCACTGCTTTTCCAGTTCCTCATTGGATACATTGTTTACAATTTAAATAAGGAAAAAGAAAAAAGAAGGGGAACACAGTGTCCATTAATCTGCTTAAGGTTTTTATTATTTACCCTAGGTTTGAACAAATTTCTGACAACATAGGCTGGGCATGACAATATGATTCCTAGTATCTCCCCCCAAAGTAATAATAAGTAAACATATAAATAAGTGAAAGAATCACTCCTGTATTTTGATATTTTACTCACCTCATTCCCACCAACGAATATTTGGAAATATTCACATAAATAAATAATCACATTCAGGGTTCATTTACATTATTTAGCATGACCTTGGAACTATTAAAGAGAAAACAAACAAACAACAAATATTTCTGTCTCTAAAATTTAACCCTGCTCTTAAGTAACTGTAAAACTCCTAAGCCATTAACTGAATTTGGTTCACAAACTCAACAAAAGATTTGAGAATACTTTGGTTATATCATATTCTGTGAAGAAAGTATGAAACAACGCCAGCACCTCCCACCATACAGTTTGTATGCCTGTGACTACGGTACAGAATTCACGTCTGGCCGCTGGATCAGGCCACCATTTCACTGCCCATGATAGAAGTTAGTTAGCCCCTAACGATAAGGCAGTGTCAATGAAGCTAGTGTAGAAACACCCTTTATTTCCTCTTTTAGAGAGTCTAGGTTTAGGTGTACAAGTATCACATGGCTGGTATTTACAATTTTTTTTTTTCATTAAAATTGTTACAGACAGATTATGATACTTGTGGGAATGTATTCACTCAGAAGGTTCCAGATGCTTTGGGCTAAGATTAAAATACCTCTAAAATAGCCTCTTTATGTTCCCACTTGGACTACTCTAAAAAGCTGTTGCATAAAAGGACCCAAACCAAGTTCCTAAACCACATGAGTCAATAACTAAAGGAAAGTCACACACACAAAAAACCAAACAGTATTCAAGCGAATCGTGTTAGGAAAAAAAGAGCTAAAGCAATGGAACTAAGAGCTAAAATGCATGCTCTAACCTTGAGATTCATTTTAATCTGTGGAAGGAAACAATCACTCATCTCTCAGACAAAAAAAAAAAAAAAAGAATAAAGAAACAGGGAGGCATTTGTCTGCAGCAGTTGCTTAGTAAGGAACGTCAAGAAAAAAAGTCTCCCTTCATGTAACAATTTAAAGTATTGTTTCGGAATTAATTGTCTATCTATCTATCTATCTACATGGTGAAAGAAAATTAAAGTTGAGGAAAATAATGTCCAGAGAAACTAAAACTAAGCACAGCAATTTTTAAAATCTGAAAGCACTGTCATTTAACATTTTTTGATAATTTTCATAACCTGCTTCACCTCTGAACAATCTACTTAGGTCATCTGTCTGCTAGATGCCAAATCTATTCATTGGGTTTTGAAGTGGAATTTGTATACTCTCATGTCTATGTCTACAAAATAAGATGCTGAGGTGGGATCACTAGGAAAGGGTGTCCGGCAATTAATGCTGAGAACAGGCCCTCGCCAACAGGTAATGCACAAGTCATGCTCTGAACATTAGCCGTGGTCCTTTGCTGGTCAAGATATGCTGTGACAGGGCCAGCACTGACCAACCTGCTTACAGCTATGCGATTTCAGGGTTATAATGTTCGGTGGAAGTGAACGGGAAGCCTACCGCTCATTTAGAAGTTCCCTTAGGGGATGCCTGGATGGCTCAGTTGGTTGGGCATTTGCCTTCAGCTCATTTCATGATCCCAGGGTTCTGGGATCAGGTCCCACACTGAGTTCCATGCTCAGCGGGGAGCCTGCTTCTCCCTCTGCCTGCTGCTCCCCCTGCTTGTGCTCTCTCTTACAAATTAATTAATTAATTAAAAATCTAGACATTCCCTCTGCATACACATCCTCTCAAAATTGGAATAATGCTGAAAATAGTCTAATAGTATCATGAATACCAAAAGGATGACAATCATAATACCCTCTAATTTTACTTTGCATTAGACGGTATTTTTTCTTTCAGAGCACTTTTATTATTAATTTTTCCTAACAGGATGACATCATCCAAAGGTAGCTCACAGAACTGTGACAGAACATTAAACCAAGCAAACGGGAAAGAACTGCTTAGCTTGCTTTGTCATGCCTCTTACCAACTGCCTACAATGTGTGAGGTCTTATTTTACGTCATCTTTGCAACCAAGCTATGGGATCCACAACTCACACATGATGCTACTGAGAAAACAGGGACATGGGCTGGCTTGTGAGATTTTTCAAACCTGGGAATTGGAAGAGGCAGGATTCAAAACCAGGTTTAGCTTTACTCTAAAATCCATGATCTTCCTTCTACCTTGAGTGTATTTACTTTATTTCTGTGTATAAATTATAAACTTGGCCATAAACTAGGTTTCAGAAATAAATACTCTTAACACATTTTAGAATATAAATATACTTAAAGCAAACTGTATGAGGTACAGTGACCCTCATTAGAACAGGCATTAAAGCATGCATATTCTAACAAACAAAACAGAAAAGCAGCTACACTTAATCTCAGAAAACTAAACCACTGAACTCTACAGGTAGAAATTCACTTTTTTAGGGGTGCCTGGCTGGCTAAGTTGGTAGAACATGCAACTCTTGATCTTGGGGTTGTGAGTTTGAGGCCCAGGTTAGGTATAGGGATTACTTAAAAGTAAAATCTTAAAAAAAAAAAAAAAAAAGGAAATTAATTTTTTAAATATCAGATTGTTTTTCTTCTTCCACATGGTATGTTCATGGGATGTGGATCCCAGCAATGACAGGTTACACAGAAACTGAAATAATCTAAAGAAAGCATAACTCACATAAAACTTTTCTAGGGAAAACAAAGGGAATGAAGAACTGATTCCCAGATTATTCTTGTTTGGGATTACTCATACGTCTTTCAGAAAGTCACTCGGAAAAACTGAAACGAAGGTAACACATTATGATAAAATGTGCCTGGAAATAAGGAATTTCTTTTTTAAATCTTTGTTCTGCCACCAAGCAGTTGCCTGAGCTTTGGTATGATAAAGCATTTACACCTTCTGCCATTTTACATCTGTAATATTAAGGGTTTGAGCTCAGATTTCCTTTCTATCTCTGATGTTCTATTAGATGATAAACCATAAAAAGAACTTCAATGTTGTCCATCGTGGTTTTAATGTAGAAGCTATTTTTCCTCTAGCAGCAGGCAAATTCTTCTGTCTCTTCACATCACAAATGTCCCCGAAACTCAATTTAATTGTCCAAAGCCCACTCAAGGAAGGAGAGTTACAGATGCTATCAGAAGCTTACAATACCCAGTTTAGAAGAGTATGTGTGTATGCACACATATGTGTGGGTGTGTGCGTGTGCGGGGGGGGTGAGCTGTGCACGCGTGCACATGTGTGTCCAGGAAAGGTCATAAATTTGACCTCTGGGAAGCAGCAAAGGTTCCATCCACAGAACCTGCTGTGACAGCATCTGGAAATTCCTCGCCTGGGTCAGTGGGGAGACATTCTCTGTTTACTTTGCTTTCGTTTTATACCCATGTGGTGTTCAGCATATCAATAATATATTTCAATCTCATCATGAAACCCTTTAATGATTTACTTTTCAAACCTCCCTCTAGCCACAGGAAAACCCAATGCTTTTGTTACAAGCTGAAAGGATGACAGTCAAAACACAGACAGAAGAAAAAGCACTGGAAGGAATCTTACAGCGTTCCTCCTGCTCGCCCACAGTAGCCATAGCTGAGCTTTCAGAGCCTGGAGAGAACAAGGGGAAGGCTGCTAACTTCCCGCAGTAACTTTTTCTATAAGTGACATGTGTAGAAACACATGGAGTTTTTACATGATTGGCAGTATTCACAGAAAATTTTCTGCAAAACTGAATATGGCAATAATTAATTCTGGAACTCTTTAGAGCATTACTCACTAAAAAATTTATAGACATTTTCATATATTTCATATTCTCCTGTGTAGATCATGCCAAAAGTTCATTTGACTCCATACCATTGTTAGAAATCCTCTGAACTAATAAATGGAGTACGTTACTGACGTCCTGTCCTGCTTACCACAGCTTTGCAGGGAAAGCAGTCATTCAACTGATAAGTCACCCAGACAATTCTCAGTGACTGACACTACTCATCCCTCCAAGTGTCCGAGTCAAAACTTACAGCACCATCTTTGTTTCATTCTCTCCATTCACCCTCTGGGTCTAGTCACTTTCCATGTCTGTCCACACTCTCACCTAGAATTTCCCATATGAGCTCAAGTCCCTCTCCCATACAGCCATCGTGGTCCCCAGGACACTATCTGTAGCCTAGATATTCCCTATGCTCCTATATGCTCTCTTATATAGCTTTTTTCTCCACAACTGAAACAGATTAATCACATTTAAATGCAATCTGACTGTGTCATGTACATGGTTGAGCCCTTCTTTGATCACATAGCTGCTCAATAAATATCAGATGATTTTAATGGAATAGCTAGCATTCCTGCAAAGCTGTTTGTGCACAAACCAAAACATTAATAATTATCTTCATCTATACATGAAATTAAACAGGGAAAGCAAAATGAAGCAAAGAAAGGAAGGAAAGAAACATTTATGTTTCTTTTTTTATTTACCATGGGAACCTTTTGGTGTAGGCTTAAATATTCTCATCTTGCACATGAGAAAACAGGTACAGAGAGACTAAATTTCTTGCTTTCAAGAGTTACACAAGTAACAAATGTCAGGGCCAGAATTGCTGCCTAGTTTCAATATTTTTTTACTCCATGCTCACCCCATATAGTAAAGGAGTTAATGCCCTCATCCTTTCTCATATCCTTTCTTATATCCTTTCTTAACTATCTCCCAACTCCTCTGGTACCTTCCTGCTCTCTAAATGTCTCCCCCACATTCAAAATGGAAAAGGTGTTTGAAGCAGTCATCTCCTGCCTCCTCGTGTCCATCTCCACCAAATCACCACCTGTTCACCCCTCAAACCTCCACAATACAACTCCACCCCATCTGCCACACAAATGCTTCCTACTAAAGTCACCAATGACTCCTGTGTCACAGAATCAGAGGATCCTTTTCAGTAGTCCTCTGTCATTAAGTCTCAAGAGCAAAGTATACCTTCACTGCTTTCTTTATATAAAACACCGTCTTAGCTCAGAACCTCCTAATTTTCTCCTTCTTCCACTCTGATCTCCATTTCTTAATTTCCTTATGGGCTCATCCTCTTCACCATAGCTTTTAATTCCTGGGAATTTGAGTCTGTTATGTCCTCCCTTTGCACTCTTCCCACAAGAAATTTACTATACTATAGCACAATCCTAAGAACTTAAGAATCATTCTTAAACATCTCTTTCCCTCATATTGCCCCATACCCATTTCATTACATGGTTCTTACAGGGATTTGAACTCCTAAACATCTTCATAATCCACTGACTTAGTTCAATGTCTATCAATTGCAAGATATCTTATTATTGGGGAGGATGAGAGCATTAAGAAGAATAATAGTTTTATATATTCTTTTGGCCCCTACAGAGGAGAAAAGATAGATCTGAACCAGATGCACAGTGATCCTAGACCAGTGGCTCTAAAACACTTCTCAACAGATTCCTCTTAATGAAGTTCCTCCTCCAACACATTACTGAACAACTATCATTGTTCAGGAACAACAGTTCCCTGAATGATCTCCTTAATCACCGAGCATGGCCAAGAAATAAAGTAACATAGGGGCTCTATGGACAGAAACCTGGAGAAAGTCAGTGAGGCTACCTTTAGGAAGGTCCTGTACTAGAACATAGTCACGGGGATTCTGCTGAAATTATGTTCCCCTGGGTGGTGGTAAATAAATATTTCCTACTTAGGTTTTACCAAAGCTTGTGGAGAATAAACTCACCCACCCTTCAGGTAAGGAGGCCCTCAGAACAACAGCCTAATGTCCAGTGCTGTGACTGCCTTCAGAATTGTTATTCTCTCATCACATGTTCCAGTGTTCCCAAAGGCAAAAGAGAAGTGGAACAAGCAATGAGAAATTTGTGGCCAAATTTGTAGTCAAAATGGAAATTTTGTTGCTGTAAGGCAAAGACTGGAACACGGGCTACTGCCCTTTTCCCCAACTCCAGAGCAGGCAAAGGTTCTGCCAGAGAGGTTCAGAGGTATAGGCAGTCCATAAAAACAGAGAGCACTATGACTTCTCCTAACGGGAATGATGTTACATGGCACAGACTATGGGGAAGTCCATGCCTAGGGACTCTGTAAAGCAACGGAGACGCTAGCGGTGAGCCATAAGGAGGACGCTAACAGATTTGTATTAACTGCAAGTTAAACAAAAGACCACCGGAAGTTTAACAGAGAGGAAAAGACAGTTCAGAATATTCCTCCTAGAGCTGGAGCATGCCTCAAATAGTGGCAACACACTAACGTGGAAAAGATGCTTGAATTTAATTGGATCAGACTATGGAGCAATTTAAGCTTGTTGTTGAAAACAATAGAACAATCAACTAGCAATTAGTGGAAGCTAACAGCTGGGTGTGATATCAATAGAAGCAAACCAGCCAGAAACTTAACGGGGAAGTCAGGGAAAAGAACAAAGAGAGCCTGGGTAATACCATAATCAATCCTATTGGTCAGGAGATTATGCACATGGCCAGAGTTGCACTCCCTGAGAAGTGATATGAGAGGTTGCTCACTGTGGAGGAAATGGGCTTTCCTGAATGAGTCTAGTAATAATTATAACCATGTATAGTTAGGTTTGTAACATGTACACAAGCATACTGTGTGTGATGAACAAGAGCATAAAAAAGGAGACAAGGTTGTAGAGAACAAAGCTATAGAAGAGTAAAGTTTCTATATCTCACTGGAATTTAATGATTATAAATTTGAAGTAAATTCAGTTAAGTTGAGAATATATGCAAGCCTTAGAGGAACCACACAGAAAATACATTTTTAAAATATTTTAGAAGTTATTAAAAGAAAAAAATTATTAAAGGAATTTAAAAATTTAGTGTGAAAATATCCACTTATTGCAAAAGAAGGCAGTAAAGAAGGAATAGATGAACAAAAGCTTCTTGCTGCATACAGAAAACAAAAAGCAAAATAATAAAAGCAAATCCATCATATCTTTGATATCATTAAATATAAATGGATTAAATAATCCAATCAAAGCAAAGATGATCATATTGGAAAAAAAACACAATTCAACTATATGCAGTTTATGGAAGATACACTTCAGATTCAGAGAGATAAGTAAAAGAATGAAGGGGTAAAGGCATACTATGTAACCACCACCATCAACCATAAGCGAGCAGGAGTAATATACTAATATATATTAGTAAACAAGTATCAGGCACAATTTAATTAATTTGAAAGTAAAAATATTTTCAATATATGAAGGGACATTTTAAAATGAAAGAAAGACCAATCTATCAGAAAGATATAACAATCATAAACATATATGTGCCTAACAAGAGAGCCTCAAAATGCATGAAACAAAAAAATGATAGAATTGAAGGGATGTAACAGTTGGATAATTGCTGGAGTCTTCAATACCTGTTCAAATAATGGGTAAAACAACTAGGCCTAAGATCAACAACGTTGTAGAAGACCTGACCAACAACATAAAGCAAATAGTCCTAACAGACTTAACAGAACATGTCACTCATTAGCAGAACACACATTCTTTTCAAGGGTATATGGAATATTCTCCAGGATATACCATATATTAGGTTACCATATGTTATAAACATATGTTAAGTCATAAGTCAAACCTCAATGAATTTAAAATAACTGAAATCATATAAAATGTTTCCTAACTGCATAGAACTAAGTTAGAAATTAATAATAGAAGAAAATTTGGGAAATTCACACATATGTAGAAATTAAACAACAAACAAATAACCAATGGGTCAAAGAAGTTACAAAAGAAATTATAAAATATACTCTGATACGAATGAGAAAAAAGAAATGCAACATAACTTACAGGATGAATTTAAAGCAGTGCTTGGGAGGAAATTTGCATTTGTAATATATGCTTTTATTTAAAAAGAACAATCTCAAATCAATAACTGCATCTTTCAATTTAAGTAAATGAAAAAAGAAGAGCAATCTAAACCCAAAGTATGCAAAACAAAAGATATAATAAAGAACAGAACAGGGATAAACGTAATAAAATTAGAAAAAAATTAAGAAAATCAATAGTCCTTTAAAAAGATCAACAAGGTTGATAAAACTTTAGCTACATTAACCGAGTAAAAAGGAGAGAAGACTCAAAATACCAAAATTATAAAACATGAACAGAACACAGAGGCTATGGATGTGAGAGCATATAATGTTCAAAGATCCAGGCAGAGAGGGAAATCTGAACAGGTTGAGGACTTTGTACATGAAGGTGGGGTCCAGGAAAGAGCACTGACAGTCTGAAAAACAAATTCTGGCAATTCTATAGGCTCTAGGGCAAAAAACTAAGGCAAGGATTCAAACACAGAAACTGAAGACAGAAATTCCTGTTCCAGACCCAGCACCAAAGGAAGGGCAAGGGCAGAACCAAATAATCAAAAACAATTCACAAATTCTGAACCAGACAGGCCACAAATGGGATATGATGCTAATATTTCAAATATTAAGCTGGAGCTTCTTTAATCCCTAATGCAAAGGTCAGGACTCATCCTAAAAAACCTGCACAACTGACACTGGGTTAAGTTGCCTCTGCCATTAGGATAAATCAACTTTGAATGCTGGGAAGTATATAATGCTGGACTTCTGGCCACTGTTTCTCTTTCATTCATCTTTCTTTTTAAGGAAGTCACTTCTGTGCAATGACATAAAGGACAGAACTACACATGGATAAGTAATTTTTGCAAACAGAAATTTATATATATCCCAAACTACACATGTAATTTAATTTTCGCAGGACTAAAGGATCTCTCATTCCCTCAATTTCAAACACCTAAGTTTTCTTTATATTTGAGTAAAGAATTTAAGAGGTTATAGCTTGAGATGTAAAATTTTTATCCAGAATACCATACCACATCTGTCTGTAGGTCAGTGGTTCTCAAACAAGGCTGACTCCCAGATTTGTCAGGAAGTTTGTTTTGGTTTTAATACAGACTCCTACCCTCCTAATGAAAGCAAGCATTTTTTGAGTTCTTTCTATGTACCAGGCAAGTGTAAGTGTTATTTCTATGCTACAGATGGGAAAATTTAGGCAGGGAAACTAAATAACTCCACAGTTACCCAGCTAGTAATGGAAGAGCTGGAATCCACACCAAGGCAGTCTGGCTCCAGACCTGGGCACCACACTGGCATATCCATCAATATTTTGGGGAAGGAGCCCAGAATGTTGTATGTTTTTAAAAGTCCTAGATGATACTCATGCTCATCTGGACTTGGGAACCACTGTTCTGGCACGTTTCTGCTTGAAATTGCACTTACAAACAGACTGCGGTTCTTCTAACATCTGTGCTAATATTGTATTAAGTGTTAAGCATTTAGGGAAAACGCTGCTGTTTCAGAAGGTTTCTACATAGAGGAATAAGCATATTACTCTAATAATATAAAAGATATCAATGTGCCGGAACTATACTTCACTTCAGTGATAAAGAATACTAATAGTACTAATAATGATTGCTAAAACTTACTGTAAAACATTAGGCTGAGTGCTTTATATTTACTATCTCTAATTCTTGCAATATTGTCACCACTATGAAGATGATAAAATTGAGGCTGTGGAAAGGTTGAAGGTACAAAGCCCAGATTAGAAATGCCCTACATTGATTACAAAGTTGTTTTGTTTTGTTTTTTCCCCATTTAGCTTGCAGACATCCTCTTTATACACTGAGTATGACGCAGCATCTTAGAATTCTGCGCCTGTACCCATTTTAACTTAGTTCCTCCTTTGGGGAAGAACTTTGCTATGGTTCTTTTTCTTGGCTAAAGCCAGTTCAAGGTCTATCAGGGGACTACAATTTTTTTCTGAGTCCTATAGTTTCTGGAAAAGATAAGTGAAAATAATTCTGTTCCTTATAAGGTTGCTGGGATAGTAAAAAGAGGATTAACACAACTGGACTCTGGAGGAAAACCAAGAAGAGATTAGTAGGATGTCCAATCAAGAAACTAAAAAGAATGGTGGCAATGTGGTATGATAAAGTAGTGATACAGCTTCTTAGATTTTAAACTACCAGCATGTATTACTCTAGCAAACAAAAACGAAGGAAGAAACTTCCCTGAGTTAACAACTATGTGACCCTCTGGGTCATATACTTGAGGAGACTCAAGTAAAAAGAAATACATGCACTTTTAAACATAAAAACCAGCTGGTTACACTCAAGATTTCTAGTCTCAGCTCAGTCACCAACAGGTTAGCTGACCTTGGGCAACTTATTTAACCTCTCTGCGTCTTAGCCTTCCTAGCTACAGATCATTAACACACCAAAATAGTCTATATCCCTTCTTTCCAGGTCCAAATAAAAATGAGTCATCTATATTTAAATTAGAAGTCACAAAGGAGAAGAAAAAGGATATCACCATATACCATGTTTCTAAGAACCTTAAATCCCAGGAAACTAGGTAAATCAAGTGATGTGAGGGTGTTATCTAAGTTTGCAGAAGTCCAGAAAGACCACCTTGACTCACACTCCCTATAGGGCACCCCTTCCATTTAGAGTGAAGAAAAAAAATATCTATATCTATATCTATATCTATATATATATATATGTATATATATAATATTTTATACAAGTATTTTCTATATTTTATATTTATATAAACATTATACATTTATAAATATAAATATATATTTTATTTTTTTAAAATTTATTTATCTATATCAGAATAGAAATGCTAAACTGAGATCCTCTTTGGTAGACTAATTATAGGTCTCAAAAAGATTTTTAGGTATCATCAAGGAAAGAATAAAATACTTATGAGATTCCTTTGCTGAATGCTGCCTAGCTAGAAACTCAAACTTTTTAGAACTTGAAGTGGGAGTATAAATTGGTACAACCTCTTTGGAATACTGTTTACTTTTATCCACTGAAGCTAAACATATGCAGAGCATATGGCCCATGTATGTGTCCTGGCAACGTTCTATTCCTTGATCTGGGTGGTATTTACATGGTTGTGCTCAGTTTGAAAATCTATTAAAGTTATAACTTAAACGTTGAGCCTGTTTCTATATATTTGTTATACTTCATAAAACTCTTTTTTAAAATCATCACCAGTCCCCCAACAATTTCCCCACAATAACTATACTTCTGCATTGTGTTTGCTGATAGATGTTTGTTGCCTACATTAATTCTGAACTATTTGGGAAGCAACTACTGGTCATTTAAAACATTAATGGTGCCTAAGGCCAATTATAAGGCAAGCAATCTTATATTTTCCACTCATAATATTCCACTCTATCTTGTAGCAAATCCCCCCAGGTAATTCTGATAAAGTCAATTCTGCTCCTTGCTTCTGGAACATTTGACAAAGGTAATCCTATACATTCATTTCATGTCCCTAAACACAGTGAAGAATTTATAAATAGGCACATGCCCCAAGTTAGGTCAGTCAAAGCCAGCAAAATTTCCAAAGCCTTTGTTTGATCTCTCAGAAACTTCCTTTCTCACTACACTTACATGAGGGAAAATAAAGCTTCAGAGTGAGAAAGAACTGTCAAAAATAGGAAGTAAAGATTTCAGTCAACACCACATACAGTTAAGTGTTGAATTTGATCATGGGTGAAGCCACACCCTTGGTAGACCTTTCTAATAATGAAAGACAACAAACTACCTTTTGTCTCAAGACCATTTGTCATAGATAGTCTCTTAAAACCAAGAGAGTCTTCCCTTTAACAATCTCCATAAACATTGTGTTTATTTTAGAAGGTGTCTCTTTCTGACAACTACTTCCACCTACTGTACAGAAAAAAGCTCAAAGATGTTGAGAATTAAGATGAAATTCCAGGAGCTTTGTTTCTGATATTCTCTTCCAAGCTGAAGAAGGGCAATAAACATCCAGGTGACCACACAATCCTCTCGGCACATGTCCCACTGCCCTGAGAGGACCGTTTTCTAAAGCCCTTGCATTCCTTCCCCTGGCCGTTACCAGAAACTAATACAGAAACGCAGCAATGCAAGACTGCCCTTACCTGCCAAATGGCAGGCCCCAAGTTTCCTGATCCAGAGGGTAAGGAGTGGTGGTAGGGGACAGAATCCATCTGGCCACTGACGGCATGTAAGGCAGGCTAGTGGAGCACGGACCCCGCATTGGAGGAAAAAGACCCTTCACAAATCTCAAATTCAGAAATGTATCCTAAGCATCTCTTCCTTAGAGCTTAGAAACCAGCCTGCGCCTCCTTAAGTTTTCCCTAAGTTTGGAAACTTTATCATTGGCAGAGGCAGTAAATAAATTCTCCTAGATGCCGCCATTAGGGAGTTAAGAAACACCCTGGCTTTTTTTTTTCTTTCTCTTTGGTATTAAGATAATAAAAGGCACACATTTTAAAAACTAATTTACCCTCTAAAAAATTAAAGCATTTTCACCACTGTTTGCTTTTCTAGTTTCTTTAATTTGGGTAATTGCTTAGTCAACTTTCAAAAATATATATTCTGTCTTAAAAAAACAGCCAAATATGACGGATCACCTTCATTTTCATTTCAGATTTGGCATGCTGGACCTAGATTGTGTATTCTTTCCATGGCGCCACACCAGCGTCGGATACTTAATTAATTTCCTTTCGTTTGTGCAGGCTTGCACTTAAAGGGACAGTGTCCCATTTTGATGGCTTGCTTTTGGCTGAAGTTCAAAAGTATCACTTCTTAAATCTCTTTTTTTTCCTTCAAAACTTCCCAGAGTGCTATACAGAAAAATAAAATAAAATAAAATAAAAACACCCTAGTGTTTTTCTCCACCCTCACCCTTCTCTTTACTACCATCTCTTTTACTCATATTTATTCTTTATTTAAACCAATCTTTCCTTAAAAAGAGGAAAAAAAGAAGAAAGAGAGGGACAGAGACAGAGAAGGAAGCAATGAAAGAAAGCACAAGATGTGTGCTCCCTTATTACCCCGTCCTACCGCCTTCCACGGCCCCCACGTCTGTCTTTGCTTTCAATGCTGGCGCTGGGACTGCACTTCGCGATGACATCAACTGGTCAGAGTCACTGGGAATGATCAAAGACTTTTTGAACATTAAGATAATATCTTCTCACCACAAGGGAAGACCTGCAACCTTCAGATCATATATTTCACACCATCCTTATGGTAAAACAAAGTGTTCTGAAAGACAGGTGATAGCTAGGTGCATTTGGGAGTCGGTATGCGGTACGACATTTGAGAGGAAGTAAGGGAGTTGAGGGTAACTGAGACCGGTGACACCAGAAAACACATTTGCATTATGCAAGGGTTGTTTTTTGTTTTGTTTTGTTTTGTTTTCCTGTTAGAAGCTTCTTGATCATTCAGCATACCAAGTTACTCTAGAACAGAATTTCCTCGTTCATATGTACCATACACCATGGCATTTAGTAGACCATATCCCTCAATTTGATATGCTGTGTCCTGAACCAGAAGAACACTTGGGGTCCTGGGGTGGCTCAGTAGGTTAAGCGCCTGCCTTCAGCTCAGGCCATGACCCCAGAGTCCTGGGATCCAGCCCTTCATGGCTTCTCCCTCTGCCCCTCACCCCCCTGCTCATGCTCGCATGCTCTCTCTCGCTCTCAAATAAATAAGTAAATAAGCTTTAAAAAAAACCCAAACACACATTTTTAACAACGGATTGTTTCACAATGATTTCTTTTTCCCTGCCTAAACCCAGCTCTCTGCCCAAAAAAGGGAGGTGGGGATGAAATACTTAATCCCCAGCTTGTAGACACTAAGTACACAGCATTTCCTCTGGAAAATTTAACTTTAGCCTAGTTCTGAACTTCATGTTTCTGTTCCATTGTCCCTATGGCCCAACACTGGTTGATTTGGAACATTTCTCTCTCTCTCTCTCATTTATTTCCACTGTGGTAAAATATACATGGCACAAAATTTACCAGTTTATTCATTTTTAAGTGTACATTTCATTGGTATTAAGTACATTCACATTACTGTGCAACCATCACCATCATCTATCTCCAGACTTCTTTCATCTTTCCAAACCGAAACCATGTCCCCATCAAACATGAACTCGCCATTCCCTTCTCCCCCAGCCCCTGGCAACCACCAATCTAATTTCTGTCTCCATGAATGTGACTACTTACTCTTGGTACCTCATAAAAGGAGAGTTATAAAGCAGCTGTCCTTTTATTCCTATCTTATTTGACTTAGCATAATGTTTTCAAGGTTTATCCATGTTGCAGTGTGTGTCAGAATTTCCTTCCTTCTTCTTTAATACTAAATAATAATCCATTATCTATATAGACCACATTTTGTTTATTCATTTATCCACAGAGGCACACTTGGGTTTCTTTCACCTTTCAGCTATTGTGAATACCACTAGGAACATGGGTGTACAAACATCTGTGCGAGTCCCTGCTATCAACTCTTCCGGAGCCACAGCCACAAGGAGACCTGCGGGATCACATGGTCCTTCTCGCTTTTTCGGAGGAGCTGCCATACTCTTCTCAGTAGCAGCCGCACCACTTTACCCTCACACCAGCAGTGCACAAGAGTTTGTATTTCCCCACATCCTCACCAACATGTATTATTTTTTGGACTATGCCTCCGTTGCCCAGTAGTTTGCTAACTCCTGAGCAACTTCACCTTTTTCGACCCCTGAGAGCCTTTCCCCATCATTAACTAGATGGGATGTCTCAGCTGATTCTTCCTTTCCAAGCTGAACTGGAAGGTAGATACAGAAAGCAGGGAGACTTGTGAATATAACCTCCTGGTTACTAAGACTGAAACAACCTTCCATGGTCTGAAAGTAGAGGTTCAGCTTTTATAGACTTGGTGAAAATAATTCTTAACTATAATCCAGCTGTCAGTGGGCAGGAATCTAGTGAAAAGAAGTGATCAAACTTGGAAGGAATGTTAAAGTAAAGCAATTCCTTGTTGGTGGCCATAAAACAGCAGTCTCTAGTACCACCTCCTCACTCATCTTTATGGCCCCAGGCCCCTGGACAGTGGGGAACCCACACACTTAATATTTTATGTTACCCTTTGGTAGTGGCTTTACTGTCTATACTATATAATATGTATTTTATAATATATGTACATTTAATGCCACAAATACAATGTATTTTGGGGGGTTTTGCTGCATGTTTATTATATTGCTAACAAAAACCAAGTTATATACATTAGATATTATATCTGTATAACAGATAGAACCACAGCTGTTACAGCAGTACCCCAACTTGCAAAAATGGATGATAAAAATCCAACTCCAATTTGCCTCTTCTCATGCAGATGTTACTGTGCCTTTGAGATCTCCAGACCTTCCTATTCCTTGCTCTACCTGTAGGGTCCTCTATGAGTTGTATTTTCCAAAAATGTTCTCACCACCCTGCTGTGATATTGACTTGTATCCCTCATGTATTTTTTCATTTTTTGCCTCTAATCCAGGATAAAGTTGTCCAGGGTGAATTTTTCCCACCCATCTAAAAATGTATCAAAGTGACCTAATGTACATATTCAGGGGGAGAGAAAACGTGTCAGGGAATAAAAAGGCTTTCAAACTGTGCCCTTTACAATTTAACGATGACCAACAGCAACCAGTATTTCAGAATGCCTTGTGACTGGTAAAAGGGAACTCAGAGGGTCCTCTATTAAAGGAAAATTGACTGTCTGATATATTGGCTAATAAAATTAGGAGGTCTCCCCATGTAGCTGCACCTTAATCAAGCATGGCAAGTTAACACATCTACCAACAGAAAAGGCCGACTGACACTGCCAGCTTGATGTCCTAGTCACAAATGGACAGTATAGTCATGAGGGGCAAACCTCTGTAGCTAAAAGCAACCACACAGGAAAAAAGACAACCCACAATAGCAAGAGGGACCACAGTGTTGACTACTAGTCATCCTCTAATTTATTGGCCACATACTTGCCTATGTGTATGTAGGTTAAATCCAACAGCAAGAGATTTTTCCAATGAGAGAGAAAATGAGATGTTACCCTTTCTTAAGCGCCTACTGTCATACACTGAATGTTATTTTACAGAGTGAATACTATGAACAGAACTGTGCTGCTTTCACTACAAACACCATATAATTTAAGCTGCCTATCACCTCCTTGAGGCGAGTATCATCCTCCCCATTTTGCAAGTAAAGAAACTGAGTCAGAAAGGTTACATAACTGGTCCAAAAGTACAGAGGAAATGTAAGAACTTTTATCCATTAATTATACCGATGTAAAAACAATGCTCCAAACTTCCACTAAACAAAAATCATGTAAACCTGGGTAAAATGATGTGTGAGCAGTACCCTGAATAACATGAAATTCCAGCTCAGGAGTTGGCAAATTATAACCCATGGACCAAATCCAGTTCACCATCTGTTTTTGTAGGCCCCACAAACTAAGAATATTTTTTATATTGTTAAATGGTTGAAAGAAAAACCAAAAGAGTGTTTCACAACACATAAAAATTACATGAAATTCAAATTTTTGTATCCATAAATAAAGTTTTATTGGAACATAGCCATGCTTACTCATTTGCATAGTGTCTATGGCTACATTTGCACTCCAGTGGAAGAGCTGAGTAGTTGCAACAGAGAGACCTTGTAGCTTGCAAATCCTAAAATATTTGCTGTTTGTTTTTTTACAGAAGAATTTTGCTGACCCCTGTTCTAGCCAAAAGACTCCTGTTCAAGGAAACATCTCATGTAATAAAGCATCGACTATCATAATGACCGGTACGTAACTCGGTGTTCCCAAAATTTTCACTAAAGGTACAACACTAACGGACATACCCCAAATACATGAATCTGTGACTGTGCTAAGATAAATTTGATGTCAATTATTCACTTCCCAAAAGGATTCACCAGAAGGTGTCATTTCTCAGTGATTTTCATCAGAGTATTTCAGATGAGATTTGACTTACCAAACCTGATTTCATTCACTCTTTCATAAATATACACTTGGGTAAAATGAGGTACACCTGTTTTGACAAACTCAGTGCAATACAAATCTGTCTTGAATGCCATCCAAGGGAGGTTAATTTTCAAAGGACCAGAGGGACCTCATTATACCCACTGCCCCTTCTGTCGTAGACGCCCCACAGCACAAGCTCCCACGAGCAGTTTTCCAGCGAGATCCCAGCATATTCAGGCAGCGTGAAGCTAGCAAATCAGGATTTGGCTTCCGCCAGCTCTCAGCCAGGAAAACAACTAGGTTCTGGGCAAAAATTATCAGCAGAGGAAATAAAATTGTCAGTAGGCCTTTTTACAGAAATAAAAGTGTACAAAAAAGGTGAGACAATGTAGACGATAAAATTTAAGATACTCAAAATACCCCCCATCAAAGCCAGAAGAGACCAAAGACTGTTTTAGGGACACTTCAGTGTTCCATTTGTTTAACACATAGAGTTTGATGCAAGGTATTCATTCTGGAATAATGAGGAAAAAAAGTTTCAGTCATTAACTAATACAATTACAAAATAAGCTCACAGACTCATGCGCCAGTACTGGGATATAAAATCAGTTCCTGGAGGGTTGTTAAGTGAGAATAAGTTCCCTTGGGAAAGAAAAATGCATTAGATTTTCATGTGGATTCCTGGATGAGTTTGGTTATTATGACTCAGTAATTTTGTGTATGTTAGAATTTCCTTGGCCACCTTATTTAAAATTACAGTTTCTCCCAGCCATTCTTCCTCCCTCTCCTGACTTATTTTTCTCCTTAACACTCATCACCATCTGACAACCTGAACGTTACAGTTACTCATTTGCTTATAGTCTATCTCCTGCTTCTAGAATATGAGCTCCACAAGGGCAAAGATTTTGTCTGTTTTGTCTACTGAATTCTCAGTCCCGTGTCTGACCCACAGTATGTACTCAAGAAGTATTCCTGTAGGAATAAAGTGACTTAATGGGGGCTTCTTATCAAAACGCCAGAATGAATCCCCTTGATCTTTTGGAACTGCCTCCAAAGATGACCACTCCTCCCTCTGTCACCCTCACCTTCCCTCAAATGGTAGGAACGCTAAGACGATCTCTAGATCTTTAAATCGTTAAGACTAATTTTGTTCTCTCCCTGGCTGCAACGTTCACTTGCTTTGCGCTACCAGCCAGAACCAAACAAACAACCAATGATCAAAAAGTCCAGCACCCGACGCTTCACAGCGACTTGATATATGCATGTGACTATCTGAATTACTGAATGAAACAGATGATATGCAAATGAACTGACATGCATTGGTAACTGACCATCAACAAGAAGGTTCATTCTGCAAATTTAAATATTTAGTTTCCTTGATACTACTCTCCCCAGGTTCTCCTCAACTCTTTCTGATCTTTAGTTTCTCCTAAAGATTATTTTCCTTTATCTTTCCCTTAAATGAGAATATATTCTGTGGTTGCAAAATATGCCAGCATTTCACATGTTTTTCCACATAAAGTAACACATAAAAGATGATAACATTCTTACAGCATATGGACAGGAGAATGATAAAGCCACTTGTGGCCGTAGGTTGTTAGTCCTGGGATTCTGACACCCGAGCTCTGCTCTGTGGTCCCAAAACACCCAGTAGCAACCTCAAAGTTAAAGGAGTCAACATGTCTGTATACTTGCAACCAATCTAAGGCACACCAGGATACTGTACCACAGCAACTGGGAAAGTCTTCTACTCATCTGCTACTACACTTCCCTAGTGAATCCTACTCACTCACATTTTTAATCATCACCTAAAGACCAGTAACCCCTATTTGTATCCTCCTTCTCCAAATACCCACCTCTTTCTTAGCTCCCAGGATCCATCCAGAATCACATGTGCCAACACTGATTGGATATGTTCTAGGATTTTTCATTCTTGACTACCTCCTCTATTTAAAGCATACTTCCTACCAGATTTCTCCCTTCTATGTGGCAAGTAAGCCAGTGATCCAATTTAGAAACCTGGGAGTCATCTTTATTCACTTACCATCCTCCCAATGAGAACAATCCCCAGGCCAGCCAAGCTATTCCTCTCTCTTCAGCTGCCTTTCCTCTAGTTTAAGCCTGTGTTGTCTTTCACCTGAACTATGCAAGCCTCCTAATGTGTCTTAGCTCCTCCAAACTACTACTGATGGGATGGAGTGGGCTGTTCTGGCTCCTGAGAGCTGTGCTCCTCTCTTCCCAACTCTGGGTTCAGTGGCTTCAAGCTAGTAGCTTAAAATCTGCCATGGTGGGAGTATTTACATCTTGGAAATTGGCAAATCTAGCATGAAGAATTTGTTTTCAAACAGGAGGCTGTTAAACATTCACTAGCATATCATTCATTGCTTAAATCTATCTTCTACAGAGAATAATGTATTGAAAACAAAAATTGAGCCATGTCACACATTTGTTTAAACAATTCTGTGATTCCTAATTTCCCATAAGATTAATCCAAGCTCTTAGATAGTCACAGGAAGGACCTCTGAGGTCTACTGTCTCCTCCTATAGTCTTATCTGTTAATACCCCCCTCCTTGACAGATGCCTTTGATAACATGGAACTGCTTGTAATCTCCCATATATGAGGCTATTCCTGACTCCATGATTTCTGTATAAACTGTCCTGGAAGCTTGGAATTTCTTTCCTTAGATTACCCCTTTTTTATGACTATGTCTTTACTCATAGTGTACTGTATAGTTAAGATAGTAGTTTCTGCACCAAATTCTTTTCTGATCACTCCTAAGTTATGATGACTACTTATTCTCTTCTAGGCACTGAGAGCTCCCTCTTCAAATTTCTATCACTGCATTTACCGCACTCTATTGTGAGTCGGTATCTCCCCTCCTCTATCCCCAGGGAAACACCCAACAGTAGGGAGTATGTATATTCATCTTTGCATCCCCAGTTCCCAAAAAGTAACTTACAGATATTTTAAGTTCAATCTCTATTTACTATAAATAGGATAAATGAATGAATGAATGAATGAATGAATGAATACTAGATATGACTATGGTAATTTAATCCTGAATTATACTGAAGAGGAAATTCATGCATTCAGGTTTACTAATTGAGATTCCTTAATTATGTGGGGATGTAAGGATCTTTGATTTTAGCCACACTCCTACTGAAGGTCCTTGCTGGAGGCTATTGTAAATATGCTCTTGTGAAGATCATTCTCTCTTCTATATTGATCTATTTTCTATGCATCTGGCTTGACTACAGCAGACCTCCAAACAAACTGACCACTCATTTACAATTACAAAATGTGTGTGAGATTGTGTGTGTCTGGGGAGTGGGGAAAGTCAAGGAGGAGACTTAAATAGACAGAAAGATGTTGGTAAACTTCTGGTTACCAAGGTCAACAGTATTGTTTTTCTCCTTCCTGAGAGAGAGCCAATCACTACGAGGACTCTGTTTTATTTTTTTAAAGGACTATTTTAAAATGCATTATATAATGTCCTGAACAGGTTTTCAGAATTGGTTTTCTCTTCTGTTATTTTTACATTAAAATGCAGTGAGACTCCTGTACATTAAGTACTACTGTGAGTTTTGAAATGCAGTACTGTGGTCAGCAAAGGAGACAAAACATGTATTACTAAGAGACAACATTTCTTGAATAACTTTGTCAAAGAGGAGAGAGGAGAGCTTCCTGAGCTGTAGCTCAACCACCAGTAGCTAAGACATTTAACAGTATTCTTTTCCTTCCCGAAAACAAAAAAAGGGGGGGGGGGGCTTTTAGGAGATTATGCAGTAACAAAAACGGCTTTCTTTTCTATACTTTCAAAGAACGTAGTGAACATAGTAATTCCATGAGTATGTATTAGATATATTTTTTTTATTAATATGGTATTTAAATATTTGAGAGAATACCAGGACATGATTATGCAACTAAGCTCAACACCACAATGAGAAGCCACTAATTAAATTTAGAATCAATAGGAATTTGCTAATGTCAAGGAACAGTTATTGAAAGTATTCTGAAAAAGTCTGATGAATGATCTTCTCCATACCACCCCCACAATCTCATCACCACCATCAACAGTACCAGTAACCATCTGTCTACCCACAGATATACCAAAAAGGTGACATTTTATTGCAAGCTTAACATTTTCTGAATCTGTCTTAAACCACAAAAATTATGCTGAACTCCCCAAAAGAAATGAAGTTGTTTTTACTTTTTCTTCATCTCTCTCTTTTTGCCTGACTAGTAACAGGAAGTTCTTGGAAACTTCCCAGAGAATGGCTGGTCTTGTAAGAGTCCCAAACCAATCTTGTAGGCGCCAGAGTTTTGGCACTTTTGAGGTATGGGCTTTAGAAGCACCTGCATTGCCCCTTTCAACCAAACTTCCCATCACTAAGCTCAAGAAATTCCCCTTGTTGTTAATTAGTCATGAGCCTGAGTTGGGGGAAGAGGTCATGGAAGAAGGTACAAGGCTTGCTTTGCCCCAGCCAATCTTGTATATTGATCACACAAGATGTAGAAAATACCTATGAAGTATCTTCAAGTTTGCAGTCAAATTGGACCCTTACTTGAACCCTGAGGTCAAGCTATAATCTATTTCCTATTTGGAATTTATCCTCTTGACAAATAAAATGTACAGGAGGAGGAAAATTCATGGCATGGCCCCTCATTATTTGCCATGATGAACAGATCCCTTTTTTCACCTTGGAGCTCCTCAAGAATGATTTGTGAGGCAGCTCACTTCCATTCCTGCTTCAGTCTACACCAAACAATCTTAAACCCTTGAGTCTATTCCTTCTCTTTCTCCATTCTGTGGTTAGAATTCTGAAGGAAGTTGGAGACAACACAAGAACAACAGTGATTATTTGCAGGAATACCTCCCCTACCGCCTGGAACAAAACAGGCTCTACTTGGTATTGTTCTGGACCTGCAGTTTTTACACTGGGAAAATCACAGGATAGTGCGAGGGCACTGGGAGAAAGGAGACCCTCTGAAGTCTTTGGCGGGGGCAGCAAGAACCATAAAGATCAGCTCACTCACTGCACTAAAGGAAAGAAAGGGGCTTTGGCCAAGTTGTGGTTGAGAGATTTTGTTTTGCTCTTCTTTTTCTTCCTTCTGTTAGTTTCCCTAACTTCCCAGTCCCAAAAGCAGCTGAAATCCTGAGGATGTAACTCCCCTCATTAAAAAAAATGCATGAATTTCCATGAAAGTACAGAAGCACACCAAATGTATTCCTAATTCAGCTCATCAAAGTATGCAAACCCACCTTTCAATATTTTTCTGATTTAAAGCCTCCTAGCTCTTTGGAACAAAATGTTCCTAGAGAAACATATCAAATAATATATCAAATCAAATAATTTTACATCAGTCTAAATTAGAAAATCTGTCAAAGGCTAATAATAGAGAATAATTACTGACAGTTTATTTTGTGCCTGGGATTGTCTGAAGTACTTTAGGTGCAGTAGCTCATTGAATACTTAACAAAATCCTTTGTGTGGCAGTCATGGTGGTTGCTTTCTAAGTGATTATCTTAAGATACTCATTGTAATGCCATTCCTCTTTTCAGCATTGATTTAGGAATGGGCATATGACCAAAGCCTATCAAATAAGATATGAAAAGAAGTCTCGTGAGGGGCTTTCGGAAATGATTTCCTTATTCCTAAAAAGTATGTGCAAGAAAGAGATAACCTTTCCTTTCACATCACATCAATACCCCAGAATGTGACATTTGGAGTTAATGCAACCCAGACTGCCACCATAAGATGGACCAGTGGAGAGAGAAAAAGAAAAAAGAAAAAAAAAAGAAAGAAAATGAGTCCTGAGTGGCATTACTGAGCCATTGATCATACTTCCCCTGAACCAAACTCTCTTCCTACGTCCACTTGTGTGAGATAATAAATTTCATTACTGAGTAGGCCAACATGAACCGGGGTCTCCTATCAACTTTCAGCAGAAGGCATCCCAACTAATATACAATGTGTTTGATAACATTGTCTTCTCCATTCTACAGGTGAAGAAACTGAGGCTCATGAAGGTAAAATAAGTTTCTATGTCACCCAAGCTAGTAAATTATGAAGAAGTGAGTTGAATTAAGCAGTCAGGCTTCCAAACTCATTCTCAAGCCACCATCCCATGTTTTAAAAATATTACAGAACAATCATGTAAAAGAAAAGCGCAGGCAGAGATTGATTCCACAGGTAAACTGGAGCAGTATCAGGAGATGATAGGGCACTCTGATCCCCTGGGGCTCTGAGGTAATTAGACTGTTTGGTGCTCTCTTAAGAGTCCTACACAACCGTTTCAATAATTCAACTCAGAAGTCAGTCACTGAACCCATCAGACACTGTTTTCCAGAGGCTTACAGCTCCCTCCTTCACAGTGAAGCAGACAGACATGCAGAGACCTATTAAAAAAGGCATTATAAGATAATGGCTACAAAATTACTTTCCTTTCAGGGCACAGCAAAGAGTAATTAATTCCAACAAAGAATGAATCTCTTCAGCCATTTTCCTCTTACATAGTTCAGGCTAGTGAACAACCTCTCTCTGTGCCATTTCTCTGTCACCTAATTGAAAGGATAATTAAGCCTTCTGACCTTTTATTTCTTCCTCATAAGCCTTGTTCAAGCCAGTCATCTCCAAGGATGAGAAAACATGGCATCCTATCAAGGCCCCTGGAGAAGGAATGGCGTGCCTTCCCTAATCAACGGATGGCTCGTCCGGTATCTCCGGCTGTGAAACTGTAAGCAGACTGGTGCTGAAAGCAAGATTTATACTCGCTCATTAATCAACCATTTAAGTAAACCCTTTATCCTGTACTCAAGGTCTTCTTCTATACGTAGGCATGTATCTTTCATAGTCATGAACATAATACTGAATTTTTATCCACGAATGTCAGAGATTTGCCACTGATTGTTTACTCACAGTGCATCTGTCCCGAAAGTAGTCAGGCTGCTCACGGCTACCAGATGGTATAGACAGGGCAGAGCCCTGGCGGCGGCGGTGCGGTCGTACCCCTGATGGAGTTATGTAAGAATGACCCCAACTATAACATCATTAAACATGATAGGGCATTGTATTTTTCTGGGACAAAGTGAGGCCACGGTTAAATGACAAACTCTTGCCCACACTTTCTGTGGGCAAGAAATTATTTTCTGTTAATTCTCAGTGTGCTAATGCCTTAATTGGGCTCAGAAGGGAAAAACAGAGTTTTGCAGATGTTTGTTCCAAAGAAAGGTTCACATCAAATTGCTACTAAAACCAACACTTACTCTCACTTTAGAAGCATCCTGCCTGAAAGAAAAGATGAGCTGGCCACATTTTAGCCCTAGACCTGAGTCTACAAGCAACTTTTCTCAAAAATGGTCATTGAGAAGAATTTCTTCCCACATTATATGTCAAAGAGCTTTTTAAAGAACTGCTCCAAGTGAGAACATTTAGAAATGTACATGCCCACATCGTAGGAAAGCCATCAACACTCCTGCAGAGCCATATGCTTGCCCTCGAGGGACCCGAAACTATTCCATTATACCAGAAAGTCTGTGGAATGTAAATCCAGGGGCCTGAAATGCTGTATATTTTTCAAGAAGTACAAAGTGGAAGCCACTGAGTCCATGGATTCACCAAATGAATGGATTGTTTCATCTGCACAAATGAACTGTCAGAAACAATGGCCACATAACACATTTGCTCCTGTTCCCCAAAGAGGAAAAAAACCATATCCCAAATAAAGCTACATCTTTTTATAAAACTTAAGCAAAAAAAGCATGAGAAAAAGAAAGCTTAATTTATACTCTAAAATCTGGATGACTGAATTCAGAGAGCCTGGGCTAGAACTATGCAGCTCATTTTTTTCTTAATACACATAAAGGTATCAGCTCTCTGCCTTCAGAATGCAAATGGGTTCTACATCCATGGTTATTTGAGCAAATTTACAAAAGCACTTCTTGCATCATAACTAGTTTTATTTTCTTATCACTCTTTAGCTCCTTTCTCCAATTTTTTTTACCCCTAATACTTTGAGACAACTTCTCCTTCTACCCTCTCTCATTAGATACGATTTTTCATTTTGAAATATTCAAGATACACAGAAAGTTATAATGAGTAATCTAAGAAACAACATTTTTGTCTTTGTTTTGAATTAGTCCAAATTTCTTTTAAGAAATTATTCTAAAGTTGATGCTTCTTGTCCAACAGTCTCCAAAATTATTACACTTCTCCCTTTTATTAATGATCTCTTCTGCCTGAGGTCACTAATGCCTAAAATTTGGAATTTATTGTTATTCCTTCATGTATATGGTACACAGTATTATATAATAGTTTTAAACAGTATGGTGCAGTACGTACCTTTTGCAAATTGTTTCATTGGTTGTTTATGTAAAAACATTCTTGGGGGCACAGAGAGAGAGAGGGGGGGGGAGAGTATCTTAAGCAGGCTCCACAACCAGCTTGGAGCCCAATGTGGGACTCAGTCTCACAACCCTGAGATTATGACACTGAGATCATGAGCTGAGCCAAAATCAAGAATCCAATGCTTAATCGACTAAGCCACCCAGGTGCCCCTTTGCAAAATATTCTTTTGAGCCTCATCAGTATGTTACATGTAGCCCTGAGTTTTTCATTCTAACTGTATAGTGCTCCTTGTTATGAATATATGACAGTTTGTCAAATTTCTGATAGTCATTGCATTCCTTTTCCATCATTGTTTTTCTTTCTTTCATCTACGATAACTTAGGACTTTCATGGACTGGTTGTAGTGCTTCCTCTTTGAAAGGACAGCCCTTCCATCCCAGGCAACAATAGAATATTATCTGCACCTGTCTGCTTTGGCTAATTATTCATGTTTTTGTTTCCTTTTATTTTCATACTGTATTATGAACAAGTCTTGGCTCTTATCTTTCTTTCTAAGCACTGTATATTTAGACATATAGCTTTAGGACTAACAGGAATCTTAGAAGTCATATAGTCCAACCTTCTTTTCATAAACTATGACACCAACAAGAGGAATTGAATGACTTGTCACTGGTCATATAGCTGCTTAATGAACAGCCAAGGTGAGGACCCAGGTCTCCTGGATCTCTCTCTCTTCTTTTTTCCAGTATACTAAACTGCAGCTCACCCACTCAACTGAACATTATTTGTGGTATATGAGTGGTTTCTCAACAGCAGATCTTACATCCTGTTCATCAGAGCACTATAGGAACACTGAAAAAGGGCTCATGTCCTTAGGGCCATTAAACTGCAGATAAAGAGAGTAAAGAGAAATGAAAACATTCCAGGCAACTAAATGAACCTAGATATAACAAAAATCCAATAGCAAAAGCAGGAATTTCTCTCTGTATGTCTATGTATTTTTTTTTTACATTTTATTTATTTATTTGACAGAGAGAGAGATCACAAGTAGGCAGAGAGGCCGGCAGAGAGAGAAAGGGAGAAGCAGGCTCCCCGCTGAGCAGAGAGCCCTATGCGGGGCTCAATCCCAGGACCCTGAGATCATGACCTGAGCCAAAGGCAGCAGCTTAACCCACTGAGCCACCTAGGCGCCCATGTATGTCTATGTATTTTTAACAAACCTCTGAGAATAAGTTGGAGTCATCATACCAATTTATTATATAGTGTATCTTTGTGTATTTCTTGGGCACAAGGACATTCTCTTACATAGCTACAAGATTATCAAAACACATTTAAGCATTGATACAATGCTAATATCTAATCCACAGTCTATATTAAAATGTTATCTCAGGGCACCTATGTGGCTCCAACACCTAAGCATCTGCCTTCGGCTCAGGTCATGATCCCAGGGTTCTGGGACCGAGCCCCAGGTCACATCAGGCTCCCTGCTCAGCAGAAAGCCTGCTTCTCCCTCTGCCCCTCCTCCTGCTCCCCATGCTCTCACACTCATGCTCTTTCTCTCTCCCTCAAATAAATAAAATCTTTAAAAAAATGTTATCAATGATCCCAATAATGTTCTTTATGGCTTTCTTTTCCTCTACCCCACTATAAGATCCAACTCAGGATCATACATAAAACTGTATAAAATTGTAAGAAAAATGTTTTTCTTTGAAATGTGTTTGATTTGCCCATTTATATAACAGGTTCTGAAGATGTGCAGAGAGAGATCTCTGCTCTCCACATACTTAAGCCACGTGGTGGAAGATAGATGAGGTAACATCCAATTTTTAATAGATTATGGCCAGACTTGAGACAGAGATAATCACCAGATACTACACTGTGAGGAACCTTCCAGGAAGAGGTACACTGAAGCTTGGATTTCAAGGAGTGGAAAAGAGTGCTAACAGCTTTCCTGGCCAAAGCAGCATGTGCTATAACAAGATGAATCACAGCCTATTTAGAGAACAGCAAGAAGCTCAATGGTACAACAGGGTCCACACAGTGTGCATGTGTGGGTATACGTGCATGGAAACACATGTATATGTGTGTGGATTTGGCAAGGTGTAGTGCTCAATGGAAATGTATCTATGTATGGGCTACATCAAAATAGACCTTGTATGTCATAATGTGAAACATGATCCTGAAAACAATGGAAAATGTTTGGAGAAATTCAAGCAGGGGGCCAATAAGATGTACTGTGATTTCCCTTGTCTGAGAGAGTAGTCTAACTGCAGCCCTCAACACGAGTATTGCATCAACAGCAGTGATAAATAAGAGTCTGAACTAGACTAATAAAATTATTGAGTGAATTTAAAAGATTTTAAAGAAGGAAAGTGGGTAGAACTTATAAACTGCTGGATGGGGGGCGGGGGGGATGGATAGTGGTAAGAGGGAAGAGACTGTCCAGAAAGAGTTCTCTGAGTCCCAGGATGGGTCTGGACCCATTCTACAAAGGAAAACAGACCACGTCTATGATTTCAGGCCACTGGAGCTTATTCTCCTAATATTCTCTCTAAACTCTTTGGAAACATGGAAAAAGTACATATTCCTGAGTCCTGCCCACACAGTTCCTTGACTCTTGCACACAAGCTTCCTTGTCTCCTAGAGGAGACTTGGTCTGGTCTTGGTCCATGCTCCCTGGGTGATCTGGCCACTTTCCTTCTTGCAACTATTTCCCCATTTCTCTTAAAGTAAGTAAGCAGCACGCCATCTTCCTTTCGTTGCTGTTTGGGTCTCATGCATCATTCTGCCTCCTACTGCTGCTCAACTTTATATGCCCATAAATGTTTCATATTTGGTGTTCAATATTGCTCAGGTGTTTATCCTTCCCCTTCTGCAAACCAATATGCCCTTTTTCATAAATTTGAATATACTTCTCAGCCAACAGCTTATTTAAAGATCTGTAAGTCCCTTATTGAGTTTAGCAGTGAGCTCATCTATTCAAGAGGGAAGATGCATCACTAAAGCCTTGAGGCACAGAGATGTTCTTGACTAGATGACCTCAGTTGGTTGTGCTTCTCAATATTCAAGTCTTCCCCAATAACATCAGCTTAGGTAAATTTACCTTATTCTCTCCTCTATATTATTGAGAAGAACATATATTCTGTCTCTAATTTCAAAACATGAGTTTACAAGTTTAACACTATGTTATAGGAGTGGGAAGGGAAAGACAAGAAGTCCAAAGAAGATGAAATGGAGTTAAGAATACATCTTCAAGGGGCACCTGGGTGGCTCAGTGGGTTAAAGCCTCTGCCTTCAGGTCATGATCCCAGGGTCCTGGGAACGAGCGCCGCATCTGGTTCTCTGCTCAGCGGGGAGACTGCTTCCTGCTCTCTTTCTGCCTGCCTCTCTGTCTACTTGTGATCTCTGTCTGTCAAATAAATAAATAAGATCTTAAAAAAAAATACATCTTTAATCTTTTCTGCTAATATATATGCATGTTTCTTTAAATGCTGGCAGATTTCCTACTTTCTTTCCACTTTTACTTTCCTATAGGCTGTGTCTCTAGATTCCTTTCTTTCTTATTCTCAATATCACTAACAGCTAGCACATCTAACTTGATTGGTTTCTCAAAACCACTTATTTTTTTCCTACTAAATGCCTAGTTCTACTGATTATTTCAAATCATCTTGATTGTTTTCCTCAAATTCCATGCATGTATTTCTGATATATTTTGCATCTATTAATTTCTTCCCCTTTTGGGAAAGATGATGCTTGATAAAGAGAAACTGAAGTGATAGGAATGATTATTTTAAAGATCATTTTCAGAAAATGGAGGTGGCATCTTTCTCTCTGCCTTCTGTTATGAATCTGTCTTCTGAGGGGCTGTCTTCCAATGCACCATTTTTAGCCTGAGTAGACGCTTAGCATCACTGAAATGCATTTGACGAGCCCCTTTTCTTCTACACCCCACTCAACTTCCACATTCCATAGCTCCTCTTAGCTTCCACTGCCCCCTCTACTACAAAATACTTTCCTCACAGTGTTCCTTGAGATCTCCCTAGATGGCTTCCTTGAGGGCAAAGGAATGGTTGGTAAACCTTCATTGTGTTTGCTACTTCCTTCTCCATATCTTTCCCATTTCAATATAATAGTAGAGATAAGAATGAATAGGTCTCTACACCATTAACTAATGATTTATTGTTCTTGCCTGCTTAGTATTTCATCCCTGTTGACTGGTATGTCATAATGTGTGTCTTGGGATGAAAACTCTATGACTGTGACCATAATGGATCAGCCCAAGATGCCTGGCCAGTATCCAGGATGATGACTGAATCCTCAAGATCAAAGACAGGCTCAAATAATGAGCGTGACTTTTGGCCCTGTGTTTCAATACTTTGGGATTTATATAAAGATATATAGAAATATCCATCTAGGGTTTGTTTGTTATAATAAAGATTTAGAATAAAAGTCCAACATTAAAAGATGAATTGATTCAATAAACTGTGGAAACAAGTTCAGACTTTAGCGTGAGGAATTTGGGAAGTCCTGAAATGTTAAAGCAGAGAGTATTCTGATTGGATTTCCGCTTTAGAAAGAGAACCCTTTGCTAATGAAGAGAATAATCTGGAGACAGGCAAGAATTGGAGAGTAAGTGATACTGGTAGCCTGGATTATAGTAACAGAAATGAATATGAAGAGACATATGTGGGAAACTCAAAAAGAAAGAATTGGAGTACTTCATGATTGATTGAATGTGGAAGTTGGGAGAAAGCTCGCACTAGTCAGACATTAATCATACCACTTTAAGGTCTTTCTACACCTTTTTCTCTTCAGGGCCCTTCATGTGTGAACCTATGTCACTCACAATATAGCCTTAGTAAATATTATCAAACAGGAAAGTCTGTCTCCAGTGTCACCAGTCTCTTCACTGTGCCCTAGCTTCCGTCCTCCTTCATCTTCTCTGCCTTCTTCAAATTTAGACACCAGTGCTCTCTGGAGTTGGTAGAGTTTGAGAAATCAAGATCTGGAGTCAGCCAGGCTCAATTTTTAATTCACTTCTGCCATTTGCAAACCATGATACCAGGCATGCTATTTAACTCATTAAGCCTGTTTTTTTATTTTTGTAAACTAGGATAATAGTGCATATCCCATAGGATACAGTAAGTAAAATACATCATATATCACCTACCAGTGTTTATGGCATAGAATAAATTCTCAAAAAATAACTGTTATTAATGTAATCCCATCCAATGAAAAACAGTAACTTTAATGTCTATCTTTACACTGTTTAAAGTCATACATTTTTTTCCTTCAGGACTATTTTTTTTTTTCACTCTTGCCTCTAATGATAAAGTGATACAATCTGCCTCTGACAATTAGAAATTTGTACCTAAGCCTAAGAGGAATTTTTTTGGAAACTAGACCCATTCAATACTTTATCATTCCCTCTCCAGCAACTACCTCCTCACCTTTGCAGACACAATCTATAAGCACAGTCCTATAAGCAAGAGAACTATCTATCCCTGCTCTTTAGGTTTCTGGTTTATGTTCTAACAAAGCTGTTGCCTCAGAGTGTGAGACTTAAAAGAATCAACTTCCTCCTGACTATGGAACCATGGGCAAGATAGCTAAATTTTCTAAGCCTCAGGGGTTTTTGTTTTGTTTTTTTAATCTTTTTTCTTATTTATTTTCAGCATAACAGTATTCATTGTTTTTGTACCACACCCAGTGCTCCATGCAATCCCTGCCCTCTCTAATACCCACCACCTGGTTCCCCCAACCTCCCATCCCCCCACTTCTTCAAACCCTTCAGATTGTTTTTCAGAGTCCATAGTCTCTCATTGTTCTGTTTTTGTTTGTTTGTTTGTTTGTTTGACCTGCATTCTCTGAACAACAGTACCAAAACAGGTTAAATAATGGATAATTGGGTAAGTCAAGGACTCAGCATGGGGCATGGAATGTAACAAACGCTCAACAGAATAATAATAATAAAGCAGGTAATACTTCACTGAATTCAAACTTCGAACTCTGAAACACACTTTTTTTTTTTTTAAACCTTAGACTACTTGGGGCCTTCCCTGAGCATTTATGGCTCAAGAGTCAACCAGAGATTTGGGAGGAATTTAAACAGAGAATTTAAAACTTCCCCTTTCTGGGGTTCTCCTCTCCTACTTTCCAGATACTTATGATCACCAAAGACTCCTCTGGCTTTCCAAACTAATATGACAAAGACTTTGTATCTGAGTTTCAGCTCTTTCACATAATGCAGACAGAGTGGGGCCTGCCCACAGGTAAAAGCTCTGAACAATGGGAAACTCCACCAAGTGGTTAACATCTTTCCAAAATCAACTTCCTTTCACTATCTGCCGGCCTTTGCTTACTCGTTAGTGTCTTCATATATTTGCATTTTGTATTTTCCCAGAATTCATAATTTTTACCTATGAGAGTATTGGTCTGGCGGGAGCTACGCAGCCTTGCTGGAAGTAGAATTCCCCAGTATTATTTAAATCTCTCAAACAGAATAAAAATCTACAATGAAGTTTTTAAAGAGAAGTAAAAATAATCCAAATATTACCACTCTAAATATTCATGGTTTTCCTTCTTGTGGTTCTTTCCACTTCTTGTCCATGAATGTACTTTTAATTAGTTCATAAAATTCATATATAAATTCCTGTAGTGTTGGCCTGAGCCTGTCATTTGGACTTCTGTGTCCTATTCTCTATAGCTCAGATCAGGATGGGTGTATTTGCTCCTACTTTACAAATAAAGTAATATAGATACATGTAGTATCAGTAACTTCTCCAAAAGTGCACAGCAAATCTGGAATTAGAATGCAGATATTCTGATCTACACGGGCTATTGTAACAATAAAGTTCAAACATACACACACACACACACACAAACACGTGCCGGCGCGCGCACACACACACACACACACACACATAGCCCACACAATTCTTCTTTTCCGACATTCACAGGGAATGTTAGAATCCTGTGCTTATTCCATTCTAAAATTTATAGACATGCTTATGGGTTTCTTGAGACATGAAGATAAGAGAAATCAAACAGGACAAGCTTTACTCTCATTTTAAATACTTGAAATTCATTTTCAAAAATCCCCTTAGCTTTCCCAAACACTCACAAAGTAACTTCTGTATAAAGTTAACTTGACTGGTGTTTCCTTACCTGTCCATGTCTGGCATCAAATTTCCAAAAACTAATATACTTCATGCTTCCTACACACAAGCAAATTCCAGACAGAGTAGTCAGCGCCCACATGGGAGATGGATTCCCAGCAGGGTGTATGTGTCTTGGATTTGTGGGGTTTTTTGTTGTTTCTTTCTTTTTTTTTTTTTTTTTTAATGTGTGGGATTTGGAAAAAGAATGTTGAAAATGTCTTTTTCCGCCTAACAGTTTAGGATTCTAAGTCATGTAGAACTGAGACAGCTATTTGCCATGCAATATAAACACCAGTACCATGGCAGCCCATTCCCTTCGCCAATCTTACTATGCCTTGAAAATCTCATTCGTTTGGAGATGTTGGTTCAAGACTTTATTATCCTCTGAGACTTTCTTGTAAAGAAACACACCCTTGGCTTTCCTAGGCAGTTTGGTAAACTACCTCTATCATCAGGGAGAGTTAGGCTGTTGAAGAATTAGTTACCAAGGAGATGAGAGGTTCTTTCCAGGTCTTTCTTGTTATATTTAACCTACTCTCCTCTGATATCGCTTACAGGAAATTCTATACACATTATCAGGCTGTGAGATTCAGGAACAGTGATCCTATATTATTCTAATATCCCTTGGACTTTACAATGTTCTGTATACAGCAGATATTCCATAACTTGCTAGATTTGATTGAACTATAAAATCTAGAAAAATCTGAATATACTCTCTAATATTGTTTTAGATGTTAAGACCATTAAAAGTCCTCTATTTTACAAATATGATAAAAAATGTTTATAAAACAAGAATACTTTTTGGGTAAGAGCTTATACTAAACTTTATTTCTGTAAATATTCTGTAAAAATTCTTATCAATGCACCTTAGATTTTCTTTTTTTTTTTTTGGCACCTTAGGTATCTTTAGGCCAATCATAGCACCAAGAATACCGCCTTAAAAGAAATACCTGGTGTTTTGATACCTCAGCAATTTTCCAAAGGGGAAAAAAAATAAAAAAGACTTCACCAAATACATAGCCTTATGTAGAAATTTAAAGTTACTTGACAAGTTACATGTCACAAACAGTTTTAAAGGAAAGGAGACCGTAAAAACCAGATACAAATAATACATTTTAATTCCAAAATAGTATTGATGCCCAAGAATAGCATTTCCAAATAACAGCATTCCTGAAATATGTTCCTAGAGACAAAACACTAGCAGTCAAATATTTCCAGGAAGCAGTATTTACTGTAACTTCCTACTGGAGATTCACAGTGCGCATTGTCATATTTCAGGTTTTAAGAAGTTTCACTTATTTAATCTGGGATTGCTAATAAATTTCATTTTGCGGGCAGTATGAGAAGAGAAGATGGAATCTGTATTTGGGAACTGTAGGCTCTAATCCTAGTTCAGTTATTTATCTGTGTAAACTTAAGCAACTGATTTTATTATCTTAGAGCATCTCAGTTTCATCATCTGTAAAATGGGAAACAATCTTTAACACGCGTGATGTTACGCTAAAAGTTAAAATACGGTATTATTTAGAAAATTCCTTATAAAATGCTTGCCACACATTTGGCACTTGGTAGCTGACAGCTTCCATTTTTCCTGTTCTTTTTTTCTTCCTCTTCTTTCTCTTCCTCCTCCTCTTCTGCTCTTCTCCTCTCTCTTCCTTTTTGTTTTCCCTCTTCGTTTATTACTATTATTCCTCTCAAATGAGCAGTGGCATACTTACCTTGGTTTAATGAGTTGTTAGTGATTGCTGTAATCAAATTTTGCTTACCACAGATAACAGTGAATCCCAACTCTTACATGTATTTTAGCAAAATTCAACAAGAGACAAATACACAAGCCCACCCTCATCCCTTCCTGACTGGTGAGCTAACAACGAGTGAGAACTAACATGAAAGGAAAATCTATTTTGCAATTACTCTGGCTCACCAGCACACATTCTCTCTTGATTAAATGCCTTCCTTTGATAGAGGTCATTACCTCTTAATGCTTGTATATAGTCTTTCCTGAAGAATCACAAATTCCTTAGAGGCAGGGGCCATTCATTCATTCTATGAATGTACTGGATTGTAAGGTGATATGGATGCACTTATTTGGTGTACCAAAGTAACAGGGTAGGAGTTCAACAAATGTTTGTGAACATAATAAATATTCATAATAATCCTATTTACTGAATTTGCCATCTACAAAGTCATGTGCTAACAGTTTCATCTGTGGTGAAAATCAGCAAGCTTAGTCCATTCTTGTCACGTACTGATCTCAAGAATTTCCACCACACCCACAGAAAAGGTAACCATGTGAGATGATGGATATGCAAATTAGATGGATTATGGTAATCATTTCTAAGTATATATATTTATAAATTTATAAACAGCATACAGTACACCTTAAATATATACATTTTTATTTGTCAATCATACTTCAATAAAACTGGAAAATGAAAAAAGAAGTTACACAGAAAATCCTATAAATGGAAGCATTTAAATGGAAGAAACAACATGTACTAATGAGATGAAAAAAAGGGGAACAAAGGTATTAATAGCTAAAAGAAAAGATGAGACATGAGATGGAAGAAATTTCATTTTTTCTTTACAGTTAGGATTTGCTTATGAATGTATTAGGAAGGTTGTTATAGCTTGAATTTGTCCCCCCAAATTCATATGTTTTGGTCTCAAACCCCAGTACTTCAGAATACAACCATGTTTACATTTAAGATCTTTAAGGAGGTAAATGAGTTAAAATGATGCCTTTAGGGTGGGGCCCTAATCCAACAGGATGAATGGTGCGCAGAGAACAGACCATGTGAGGATACTGAGAGAAGGCAGCCATCTTCAAGCCAAGGAGAGAGGTCTCACCAGAAACCAAATCTGATAGCATATAGATCTTCCAGCCTCCAGAAGTGAGAAAATAAATTTCTGTTGTTTAAGCCACCCAGTCTGTGGTATGTTGTTATTGCAGTCCTAGCAAACTAATACAAAGGGTCTATCATATGAGTGATAATCATGACGAAAAACAGACAGGAAAGAAACCCGAGGGAATTTACAAACAAAAAATAAATAAATAAATAAATAAATAAATAAATAAAATAAAAAACAGAAACTCACAGTGGCAGAAATATATTCATATTCACCTGGAATATTAAGAATATAGCAAGAGATTGGCTAAACTAATACAGCTTGGGTCTAAATGACAAAAGGATATAAATTCAAGAATGAGAGATATGGACTTTATCCAGTAAACAACAGGGAACCACTGAAAGCTTTTGAGGAATACAGTAACATGATCAGACCTAAGATTTAAGGAATTAATTTAGCAGCAGAGCATAGGATGATTTGTAATGGAGAAGACAAGATGAGAAAGCAAGTTAGAAAACTAGAGCAAAAACACAGAAAAGGGAATCTGAGTGACAACAAGAATCCACATAAGGAGACAGAGACAAAGAAATATTATGGAAACAGCGGTAAAAGAACTTGATATAAAAAAAATGCTCAAAACTATCCAGTTGGCTGAGCTTCATTTTAAAGCATATTGTTTTGTTTTTTCTTTTTGAATTACACAAATCCTTAGAACATGGGATTGGTTTCAACCTGTTGTAGTTAAGTCCTCTTGCAGGATCATTACGTGGTGTAATTTTCCCTCCTCGATTTGTTTTTTGAGAGGGAACAAAAGAGAAAGGGTGTCTGGGTCCTCAATTCCATGGTTCTGAACGCCTTCTCACTGCAAAGTTAAACATCTGCTTCCCATCAAGCACAGATGTGGCTGGGTTCTGCAGCATGGCCGGAGAATGAAATGCAGGAGATGAAGTCTAGCATCTCATTCATCAGGAGCTTCCCGACAATCTTCCAACCGTGGACAAGGTACCTCGAATGATACCTTCCATCCTCCCTCCTCCCAATGTGGGCCTGACAGTGACTGGGTTCTGAGATTTGGGAGTATTATTCTTGTCCACCTTCCAACTGGTTCCTTGGAGACCTCTTCAACTTTCAGACCCTCTCTTCAAAATAGAGAAGTAAATCTTAAGGGTAGAAAAGGAGAAGAATTCTATTTGCAATACATTCTAAGAGCATCTCTAACTAGCTACTTATTCCAAGAGTGATTAGTATAAACTTGCTGTGCAAAATAAAAGGGTAACAAGGGAGAGAAAAAAATAAACTCTTAACAGGAAATGCAGAATCATGAAGTGAATTTTATTTACTTTCTCAGCAGCAATGAGCAGCCACAAAGTTGAAAGGTCATTTAATCTCTACCATTCACATAAAAATATTTCAGATTGGAGAGAAATATTGACCTATTAACAATGAACTACTGGGACAGACAACTACTTCTATCCATCACAAGCCTAGAGAATCACTCCCATATTCCACTCTTTGTTCAATAGGCAATTCGGAAGAAAAACACATTTCCCTGAAACTCTTGGCTGAGCAAGTGATTATTTCACCAATTAAATCTGCAAATATTTATTGAGTGCCTAATATTAGGTATTCTAGGTGGTAAAGATGCAGTGGGGAATAAAACAGATAAAAATCCCAGCCATCTTGGCACTTATATTTCAGAAGGGGACAGAACAAATAAACATAAAATATATAATATGCTCAATGGTGACAAGTGACATCTTTAAAAAAATAGTAATAAAGCAGACCAAGATTAGGGAATGTCGAGGGAAGAGGCTATTTTTATACAGGGTATTCAGAGTACTTCTCACTGAGAAGAGAAAGGTGTAAATGAGCAAAAGCAAGTATTTTGGATAAGAGGATTCCAAGAAGATGGAAGAGCTAAGGTAAACACCAAGAGCGTGCCCGGCGGACTCCTGGAACAGCGGAGAAAAGTGCAGCTGGAGTCAAGTGAAGCAGACTGAAAAGTGGGTGAGGTGCGAGAGACCAGACTACAAGGATATTATCAGACATTGGGCTTTTACAGTGAAGGAGATGGAGAGCCTTCAAAGCATGCAAGCACACCAGTGCATAGTATCACTGATGTTTTAACAGGATTGGCTGCCTGCTGTGCTGAAGATAGACTGAGGATGAATTAATACGGGCAAAAATCCCCTAAAACTCATGACCGTTACATAAGGCAGATGCACCAAAAGCAATGCAAAAGAAAAAGGACTTGGAGCAAGTACAAAACCCGTTTTGAGTCAAAATGTGACTTGTAAGGCAATCTGTGCAGAATTTCGTCCAAGTGTAACTCTCAAAGTCTGAAAACGAGACCGATCTTTGTACTTCAGCATTTCTTTTTTTTTTTTTTTTTTAGGATTTTATTTATTTATTTGACAGACAGGGATCACAAGTAGGCAGAGAGGCAGGCAGAGAGAGAGGAGGAACCAGGCTCCCTGCTGAGCAGAGAGTCCGAAGCGGGGCTCGATCCCAGGACCCTGAGATCATGACCTGAGCCAAAGGCAGAGGCTTAACCCACTGAGCCACCCAGGCGCCCCTGTACTTCAGCATTTCTTATACTCCATATCCTAAGTTCCATGAGCCACATTCTGCTCTTCTCTCCTTCAACCAGTAAATTGTTCTCTCCCCTTTTCATTTTGCTTAGCTTGAGAAAAGGAGTTTGCATTTTTTGAAAATCAATAGCCCCATTTTTCCCCCATGGTAAATGCTGAATAACAGATTTCAGAGTATTTGGGCAACCCTGATCATACTATGATTTCATATCCCAAGGCTTGTTGTGATTAGGGAAGGCAGAGGGAAACTGGTACGTCCCAAGTACATGGGCCATACCTAATTTTGAAGAAAAAAATATTATATCATTACATAGAACATCTGGTAGAATTCAAGCTTAAGTTACAAATGGTTTTGAAAGTCGATTATTAGACAAATGATGTCCACTGAAACTAGGCTGTAGTTTCACCACCAGGTAAAATTTTACTGATTGCTCTAAAACTTACTTATCACAGGATCCTTAATAAGTATTACATTACACTGAACTAGAAGAGCAAACAGTGGTTTCTTGTTTAGAGTGAAATGGAAGTATAAAGTGTAGGAGAAATGACAGAAGAGAGATAATTACTTCCTGTATCTATGCTGATCTCCTATTAAGGAAATGTAATGTGTCATATCTGAAACCCAAGTACCTGGCTATTATTAATAACAATAGTAACAGTAATAGCTATTATTTACTGTGCCATTTTACGAGCATTATCTCATTTATTCCTTAGGTACTATTATTATCCCCATTTATCAAGTCAGTAAACTAAGGCTGCGAAGTTTAGGAAATTTGCTGGGATTCAAACAAACTAAACTGTGGAATCAAAATTCCAATCAAGATGTGCCAACCCCTAGCTGCCACTTTTAAACACTAGGCATTTCACTACAATGTGCATATCTCTACATGTACCTCTGTAATCCCAACATGATGGAAAATTTGTAATCTCATCAACTTACTCCTCTCAATCTTCACATTACATTTCTTGCATTCCCCAGCTACAACAGCTCAGTACCAACCACGCTCCCATTGCCTAACACCTAGATGAGAACTGGACCTATGCTGTGTGCTCCAGGGACTCCTGATTCAAAGTTATCTTCCCACTACTGAACTGCCCTTATGAAAAAATATATTTTTACCTGAAACAGGATTTAAAGAATAGTAATTCATCTCTGCCCAGCCACTTACACTTTTGTGAGTGTGGAGCACATATCCAAATGAACAGAAAACATGGAAGTATAGATATTTACTTCACAATCCTTTTTAATAATGACTATTACATTGAAGAAGCCATGAATCCATGACAGGACAAGGGACAACAACAATTATTCTTCTATTTCTTGGTACTTGTAGATATGAATTCAGTGGTACAATTTACTAAATATTAGTGACTTCTAAAATATGTTAGATTCTATTGTTTCTTAGGTCGTCAGACAGGAATCAGAGCAAAAGGTCAAAATACTTTTTTCTTGGTATCTGGGACTCTTTAAGAGGTAATTCAACTTTTTTTTTTAAATGAAGTAGTCTCATTTCTCAGAAAGCATGGCAAATCAGCTCTCATTCAGAAGTCATTTAAGAGATCTTGTTATTTCAAGAAACTCTACAACATAATTGTCTTTTTAAAGACAGAGAGAAAGCTTGGGATGCCTGGGTTGTGCCGTCAGTCGAGTGTCCGACTCTTGGTTTTGGCTTATAATCTCAGGACCTGGGGACTGAGCCTCACGGGGGTCTGCCCTTAGAACGATGTCTGCTTGGGACTCTCCCTCTCCCCCTATCCCTCTGGCTTATGCGTGCTCTCTCTCTAAAATAAACAAACAAATCTTTAAAAAAAAATAGCTCTTGCAAGGAACATAACCACTTCTGAGGGGAAAGTGGACATATTTTGCAATTTGCATATTTAGTCAAAACGCTAAGTTTAAGTTCTACTCTTCACATTTACTGCTTGTCTGGGGGGAATGTCACAATCCTATCTATGGAACATGGCTATCTGAAGGCTGACAGGAAGAAATGGATCCGAAAGACTTTTTCTAAAGCTCATTTCAAGTGTTAGTTACTATAGTAACTTAAGATTTCAACCTCCATTGTCTCTTAGAAATACATATTTTAAAGGAAGTTTTCTTAAAGTGAGGCACAGCTCAACGTAAAATCTTCAAGTAGAAAAAGCTTAGCTAAAAACTGAATCACACTCATTTCTGGTGATATTCACTTTCAAGGCAATAAAGTTCTCATTTCTTATCACTATCATTTTGTGATACTGTGGTTTATAAGAAATACATATATGATATTTGTCCTTAATTCCAGCTCAAAGCTCCTAAAACCCCTTGGGGTTTTCTAAGGTAAAAGCAACGCAGGTATTATGTTATTTCTAACAAGCCCCTTCCAACCACACCTGAATCCATGGTAATGAGGTGATTCTTGTTTGGGAACCTCCTAAGGATGAGGCGGAACCCAAACATGATTAGACGGTTGGGACTTTCAGTCCCATACATTGACCTCCAGGAGGAGAGAAGGGCTAGAGGTTGAACCAATCACCAATGGCCAATGATTTAATCAATTATGACTATGTAACAAAGCCTCCATAAAAGCCAAAAAGACAGTGTCTGGGTGGCACGGGCAGTCAGTTAAGCACTGGACTCCTGATCTCAGCTCAGGTCACGATATCAGGGTTATGAGACTGAGACCAACACCAGGCTCTGTGCTCAGCAAAGTCTGCTGAGGTTTCTTTCTTCCTGTCCTTCTGCCCTCTCACTCTTCCCCTCCCTCCCTAAAAAATAAATAAATCCTGGGACGCCTGGGTGGCTCAGTTGGTTAAGCAGCTGCCTTCGGCTCAGGTCATGATCCCAGCGTCCTGGGATCGAGTCCCACATCGGGCTCCTTGCTCATCAGGGAGCCTGCTTCTCCCTCTGCCTGCCATTCTGTCTGCCTGTGCTTCCTCTCTCTCCCTCTCTCTCTCTGACAAATAAATAAATAAAATCTTTAAAAAAAATAAATAAATAAATAAATAAATCTTAAAAGAAAGAAAGAAAAGGACAAAGCTGTGAGCTTTGGGGTTAGTGAACACATTCACATGCTAAGAGGGTGGTGGACTTCAGTCCTGTGGGTACAGAAACTACTGCGCTCAGGACCCTGCTGGACCCCACCCAATGTACCTCTCCATCTGACTGTTCATCTGTACCATGCATAATATTCTTTATAAAAAAACGGTAAATATTTCTCTAACTGTTGTGAGCTACTCTAGCAAACTAATCAAACACGAGAAAGGGATTATGGGAAACTTCTAACCAGAAACACAGGTTATCTACAACTTAAACTTGAAACTGGTGATTAAGTGGGGGCAGTCTTATGGGACTGAGCCCTTACCTGTGGGATCTGATGCTAATTCCAGGTAGTGGCAGAAGTGAGTTAAATTGTAGGACACCCAGTCCGTATCCTCTGAGAATCAGAGATGAGCTTGATGGTGTTGGAAAATACACATCGTACATGGCATTATCATAGTCAAAATTCTTTTTAAGTAATTATGTATTCAGTGTTATTTAATGTGGTCCTTTCCATTAGAAGCATGCAAATCTTTTTAAAAGGAAAACAAATTAGAAGCACCAATACATAAGACATTTCACAACCCAGAAAACGAAGAGTATGAGTTAAATAAAAACTGAAATAACTCATTTACATAACATAATTTACACATCCTCCTGACGTTCTATATTGCTAGCATAGAGCTGTCCTAGAATCTTTCTTTAATGCAATTTAATTATCAAAAACTCTCAAAATAGCCTTAAAGAAAAATAGAAATTTCTTTCCAAGCTAATATTTGCAGTTCCTACAATGCCACACAACTCGTCATTGATTAACTCTCACATAATTTAAGTTTGTACCCATTCACCTAATGTCTTGATGAGTTCTGATACTATAGAGTTGAAGAAAAGACAGTCCTTGCAACAAATGCTCACAATCTTCCAGGGTAGACAAATTGTGACACAACTTAACAATCTTTAAATATCATATAGGATGAACTGAGCATGTGCGAAAGGAATCTGCCTGTAAAAGAGCTAATGTAATTTATACCTTAGTATGTTTAATGTGTCCATGTCTTTAATAACACTGGGATGTTTTCAGCATTTTGTACCTTTTGGAAAGACAATGGTAGTTGCACAGTGGCTGGAAACATCCATAATTATAACTCTATCTAGGGTCTGAGTTATGCTTAGTCATTATTACATTCACATGTGGTTATCATTTCCCTTAAGAGGTTGTTGGTATCATTGATTTGCATGTTATTAGTATGGTTCACAGCCCCTGCTGTCCCTCTAAAAAGTCATTTGCCCAAAATCTACAAAGAAAGAAGGGACACAGATTAATGATTATTAGAGTTTAAGTCATGGTTTCTCTGTGTGTGGGTCTACTGGAGTCAGGTGTCTCTTGGTAAAAGTCACCTCTCCTTGAGGCCCAGTTCCATGTAATCACCAGAAAGACAGCATTTCACAGGGTGGCTTTCATGGTTACCATGACAGAACTTGATTAATGCTGTTTGAACAGGGCCACGGTAAGACACTGGAGTTTGTGACACTTAATTTAGAAATAATTTAATGATTCACACATTCACTAATGTCTTTTACCTTTCAAGGTTGCCTAGACCTCCTAGGTAAAGTATACAGGTGTGAGGACATTTCAAGGGCAGCCTGAAAGCAATGGAAAGCAAATCCAAACTGGGTTTTGGTCTTCTCTAAGATACTAAAATCGTTCTCAGTTTTTAGTCAGATGAGCATCACTGAGTAGCAACCATTTTCTTTGCCTACAGATAAGCTGGAATGTCAGAACAACTCTGGAGAGCAGGCCATTAACTCTGGCAAGCGATACTGACTGTTTCTACTCCAAATGTAGAAAATAGATACAAAAATTCTTCAGTTCCATTAGGAGCTTTGTGAGCCACCACAGTGAACTCAAAGTGACAATGTGTCAAAAAATTCATTCACATAATGCTTGGTCTTAAAACACAAGATCATTACTCTGCAAAACTCCCAAGAAGAAATCTCTACAAAGATCACAAAATCAAACAGAGCAAAACATACTAATACTTTTCCATATGCACCGTGCAAATAGACATGAAAGACTTAGCTTGGGGCTTCCTATTTTTCTTGGACAGCAGGAGAAATTTAGTTTTCTGTAGGAGTGTTAGAAAGGAGAAGAGCTGCTTCTCTTTCTAGTCTTGTTCCTGGATTCCTATTGGTTATAAAATCCCAGCTGTATTGTACATAAAAAGCATCATTACTTTTCTTAAAACGTGTGCCACCAGTAACATAAACTATTTAGGGAGAAGAGACTGTGACCATCACACAGAAGTCCATATTTTAATTTCCAAATGACCAACTTTTTGTGAACAAAATAATTATAAGTTCTTCTTTTATTATCTGGAAACACACACATATTGGTTAACAGCTAAGTTTTGTTCTTCCAATCAGTTAGAATGTTTCAAATTCCATAAAACAAAAATCAAATTAAACTAGTTAAACAATAAGCTGATAAACTTCATTATTTTATGTGTTAAGAAGTCCTCAGCTAAGGTAGATCCAGGACTGAACAATTCCATGAATCAAAGATGCCATCAAAGACCAGTCACCTTCCATCTTTTTTTTTTTTTTTTAAAGATTTTATTTATTTATTTGTCAGAGAGAGAGAGAGAGAGAGAGAGAGCGCGAGAGTGAGCACAATCAGATAGAGTGGCAGGCAGAGGCAGAGGGAGAAGCAGGCTCCCTGCTAAGCAAGGAGCCCGATGTGGGACTCGATCCCAGGACGCTGGGATCATGACCTGAGCCGAAGGCAGCGGCCTAACCCACTGAGCCACCCAGGCGTCCCCAGTCACCTTCCATCTTGCTGTCCTACCATCTTCAGCACGCTGGCTTTGGTCTCAGCTTGTAGTATTTAGTGTTACAGTTTGGCTGCTAAGATTACAGCCATAACAAACAAACAGCAGTGACATAAAGTGGAAGATGAGGCTTCTCTTATGTCTTCTTTTTTTTTTTTAATGTCTTCTCTTAATTGGCCATAAAACCCTTCCTTCAAGCACCTTAGCACACTTCCTTTCATTTCGTACTGACCACAATTATATCAGATGCCCTTTCCTAAACAGTTCACAACAAGGGGGAAGTGGAAATGTTTATTGCACTTAATCAACAATATCTGCTACATTCTTTTAGATTCTTATATAGCTGGGCCTGTTTATATGAATAACAATGAAAGGGTTGGGGGGCGTGGTAATTAGAACAATATTCAGGCCTTGAACTTAAAAATGGTGATACAGGAAAGAGAAATATTTAGAGTACAGTTAGTGTATATCTCTACATACACAAATATTTACATATGTGCAGCTGTCTATTAAAGATAATATTTTAAAAAGCACAAATAAAACATGTTAAATATTTAACTAGTAACTAAATATTTAACTAGTAACTGGAGTAACTTGAAACTTAAAATTAAAAAAAAAAAAAAAAGTATTTTCCAGGGGATACAATGGCAGGAAAGTTGGTTTCTGGTTTTTATTGTGTTATGTTTGTTTGTTTGTGTGGTTTTTTTGATGTTTTGTTTTGTATTTGGGCCATTTTTTTATAAGATTTTTTGAGATCTTCACTACCTAGAACTTTGAAAGACCCAGGAACATGAAAAGTATCTTGATATTATGCGAAGAATGTGATTAACTCCTCAAATTCCTCCTAAAAAAAGTTGACACTGAGTGCTCTACATCTGGTTTTAGCAATAAATCCCAGTTTGACTAGCCTTCAGAAGGGTTTTTTTTAATCAATCATTACCAATATCACCAGTATCAAAATCTCTTCCTACAACTTTAAGAAGTTCACATCTTAAACAATCAAGTTTTATGCTACTAATCCAGCCTAAATCTTTTCTACCTCTAAAAAATGGGCAAGTATAGTGGTTTAAATGGACTTTAAGGGATGTTTAGTCAGGAAAAGCAAAACATACACACACACATATAAAATTATCTGTTCCAGTTCCTAACATAGACTATCTTTTCATAGGTCACTGTAGTTTTGCTTTGAAGTAAGTGTGGTAGAGAATGAAAAGTCATTATTTGTTAAAGTCCTAGAAGCTCTATTGGTGTTAATGAAATTTTTAATTTGGATATTAGTCTAAGGCCTGGTTCAGACTTTGGTTAGGCTGGGATAATGAGGCCTGTAATCCTATGGATAAATCTCCCATGATTCCTAAAGATACTGGGGCCCTTCCCAGGAGCGCCTGCGCAAAAGCTGAGCCTTCATTATAGGCTGCTGAGGCCCTTGAACCACCAGGAAATTGGCACAGGTGGTCTGCGGTAGGTGGACTGGGAAGCTTGGAGCCTTGGACAACCTCCAGGGTGGTGAGGATAAGTCCCCCTACATTAGGTTCCACAGGGACTACCCCATAAACCATAGGCCTTATCTCCATCAGACCCTGGACAGACTTAGAACCAAGCCCTGGGAAGGGCTGGGAGCTGGGAGATGGAGCAGTCACCTGGGAGAGAGCCAGTCACATTGCAGTCCATGTTTTTAGAGAGATATGCATAGACATAAATAGGGGACTTGGGTTAGAGCTGTTCCAGGAACCTAAGAAATGGATTTAATGACCTCTAGAACATCCACCCACCACAAATTCTGATGATTCCAACATGTGGCTCTCAAATTAGAAAATCTATTTTATTTTATGGATCCTGGGCTGGGAGTTTTCTCTTCATCATCAGGGAACAGAACCAAAAGCATTACACACACCTTATGTGTTTGTAAACACTAGATGGGAATGGATGCTCTCCGTTTAAGGTTAGGAAAGAATAAAATAGAAAACTACCAAATGGGACCTAAGGCTAGGGAAATTCTAGAATAAGAGAAAATAAAAACTCATGAAAACCTGGGACAAGAATATACTTCTGAAAAAAATACAGTTCAGAAAATAGAAGATAATCCTTCATTGCCTCCAGGAAGTGTCTTGTATCAAGCAAAGGTTAAAAATACATAAGAAGCGAACTGGCTAGTATCAAAAGATTGGATGAAACAGAAAGACAAAAAGAGTTAGCTACAAAGGCAATACGCTGAAACAAAACAAACACAAAAGGAGATACAGGGAAGGACTGCATGACAATTAAAATTACAATGGCAAAATCTCCATGGTAGATTATAAAAGCAGTAATGGCATGCAAAAAGTTTCACTAACTTCAAAATAAACTTGATAAGCTCTTCCACAATAAAACTGGTGAGAAGACAGATGATAGTGACAGAATATCAGAGTTATTTTCAAGGGTGGAAAAAAATGCAGAATTTCAACACTATAAAGAAAGGCAATAATCAGGGTGCCTGGGTAGCTCAGTGGGGTAAGCCTCTGCCTTCAGCTCAGGTCATGGTCTCATGGTACTGGGATTGAGCCCCGCATCAAGCTCTCTGCTCAGTGGGGAGCCTGCTTCCCTCTCACTCTGCCTGCCTCTCTGCCTACTTGTGATCTCTGTCAAATAAATAAATAAAGTTTTAAAAAAGAAAAGAAAAGCAATAATCAAATCCGTAATTATGGAAAACTTTCTGGAACACAAAGCTAAACACCTTAAAATAGAGATTAAACAGATTCAATCTGTTTTGAATAATATTAATGGAAATAAATCCACAGATGGATAAATTCCAATAAAATTTCTAAACTATGAAGAAAAATGCAATTTCACAAAAGATCCTGCCGATAGCAACCAAAACCTCAGATAAGATGCCTGTAAAGAAATAAAAATCCTCAAGAAGATGAATATTGCCAAACCATTCTTATTAGGAGTTGTCAAGTATCACAAAGAACCAACATTTCCACTTGTTCTTGGATTATACAGATTAGTTTTCACATTTCAGCAAACAGCCAATTCTCTATTTCCTTTCAACACTACAGACTTGACATTGGGTCCATGACAAATCTCTCTCCAACAATTCTGAGCTGATAACCAGTTAGATTAGCTGATGGCTAACCTCCAAATAATAGCTCTTCACTTCAGTTTTATTTTATTTGGATTTGGTTTTCATACATCAAAACATCATGGATCCAAAGTTTCCCTTGTGGGTCACAGGTCACAAGATCCAGGATGCAATGGTGGGAATTTCCTCAGACTGTTACGAATTAGCTATAGACCACATATTTAAGAGAAATAAAAACCAGAAAGGGCAGGAATTTCTATTGAGCTTCAGGCAGGGAAGCACTGGATACTTTATGTACTATCCTCTGTAAGAGCTATAGTTTCAAATGTAGCCCTGTTTGAATAATGACTCTGTAAAGTTTCATTCTATCTGAAAGAAATAGAGTTCAGAATATTTTGCATTGTTTTAGTAGGAGAAAGGACCAAGACAATTAAATCATCCAAAAATCTGTAAGTAGAATCCATCACTAAAATAGGAGATATGTATGTACACATTGTATGACAAGAGCTAAAGAAAGAGAAAATTATAATAAAAAAATATTAAACTTTGCTGAAGATTGGATTATACCAAGGATGATGAAACACCATTGGACCTGGTAATTAGCAGGCCATTCATAACTACCTAAATCTGTAGATTTCTAACAAGGGAAGTATCAGCACTTGGAGGTAAAGCTATTTTGCAAAAGTACCAGCTACAGACTTCTCGATTATGCAGTTTGATGCTAATAAACAGGTAAGAGATGGGACAGTAGCTTAAGGTGATATTGTAGTAAAAAGTTTAGAAAAAAAAATCAGAACTAAGAAAACATTTAGCATGTGTACAGCTAGAGAAGTCTTTGGAAAGAAAAAGTTTAAATAATGGTAAGTCTGAATGTGAATGAAACAAGGCACCATGTGATTACTAAAGACTTGATCAAAACAAGTGAAGGGAAAAAAATGAAGGGATGTGTTTTAGCAAAGGAAGAATATTTATTTTAAGATAGCAACAAAGTAAGAGAAGATGAACAAAGATACAGAAAATGCTGAGAATAGAGGAGTTGAAGACTTCCATCAAACTGGCCACAGATCTTCTGCCTTTTGTTAACACTGAGTATTAATCCATATGCTGAAATTGAAGAGCTATGGATTAGACAGCAACTTAAAGATATGAAAATTGTTTAAATCATCACAGAATAGGGACACCTAGCTGGCTCAGTCAGTTAAGCATCCGACTCTTGATTTCAGCTCAGGTGCTGAACTTGGGGTTGTGGGATTGAGCCCCCTGTCAGGCTCTGGCGCTCAGCTCCGAGTCTGCTTGTCCCTCTCCCTCTGCTCCTTCCCCTCCACTCGTGCTTTCTCTCCATCTTCCGCTATCTCTTAAATAAGTAAAATCTTTTTTAAGAATCATCACAGAATAACTTGTCAACTAGAGATGAATAATGAGCACTTTATGACTTACCTGAAATTGTACAGAATTAATCTTCCTTGTACTGAATTAACATGATTTTATGACATTACCCATGACAAACCACAAAGCAGGAATAAAGTGTGTGCAGTAGAAGCTTCCCATAGATATGGGATATGGGATCAGTAAGGCAATAACAGAGAAATTCAAGAAGAAAGTTCTCAGGGACTCTGAAGAGGGTCAGAATTTTCATGACATGATGGGCCTCATGATTCCAAATGATAAAGGAGGTTCATGGAGCTACAAGGAAGGAGACATTCAGGGAAGACCTCAGGAGACTAGGTAGTGGACTGGACGCAGCAGGGACAATGAGTGCCCACTGAATACCCCCAGGGTTCCATGCACCTCTCAGCTTCCACCACACAGCCCTTCCAGGGCCAGGTGATAAGCTCAATTCAATAGACTCTAAGCAGAAATGAAGTGCATCTCTTACAGGACAAGTCAGTGAAAAAGTGACTGTGCCTCCTCCATCCTATTCTACCACTATTAGACCTTCAAAGCCATGCATTGAACAGGATGACAATGTCACGTGACTGTGCCTCCTCCATCCTATTCTACCACTATTAGACCTTCAAAGCCATGCATTGAGCAGGATGACAATGTCACAAGTTAAAGGAGCCTGGACCCCAGATGGAGACCCTGCTAATTCACACTGGATTTGTCTGAATGAGAAACTCCACTGAGATCTGTAGTGTTATGCCGCTGAGATTTAATTACTCTGAGGACAAACAGAATGTCCAGCATGAGAAAGAGCATGGAAAATATGAATGGAAAGGAGCTCATGTTCTGAGAGATTTTCACATTCTGAGACCTTTCACATGGCCACACTTGAGGATGGCTCATGAAGAGAAAAAAACAGCCATCACTGGACCTATGAAAATAAAGGAAGAGTGACCTCAGAATGCCATAAAGGCAAGAAGGATTTTTTTTTTTAAAGATGTGTTTATGTTAGAGAAAGAGGGAGTGCACACAAGTAGGGAAGCAGAGGGAGATGGAGAGAGACTCTGAAGCCAACTCCATGCTCAACGTGGAGCCCAACATGGGGCTCGATCCCAGGACCCCAAGATCATAACCTGAGCTGAAACCAACAGTTGGATGCCTAACTGACTGCACCACCCAGGTGTCCAAGGATGATTTTAATGGTTATAATTAAGAGCAAGATGGACCTGTTCTGAAGTTACAGAGGAAGATACAGTCCTCAAAGTTGGAAGATTGCAGTATCAATATGGCAGAATTCTAAAAAAAAAAAAAAAAAAAAGACAAAGAAAGATAGGACAATTGTTTGGAAGTTTCCTTGGAGCCTAAATCCACCAATCCCTAGTCCTGCCCAGTGAATTCAAAGCGGGAGAGGAAGGAACAGTAATGGACAGTAATGGAAGAAAGAAACAGAAGCATTAGTCATCCTGGAAACTTTTTAGCATTCTGATGCACACCAAAGACCCATGTCCCCAGTCTGTACACATCATGACCCAGATGGGTCAAGAGTGACTCAGCAAGATAAGTGAATTAATCCTAATGTCTAGGAAAGACCTACAGAGCTCTGAAAATTCACTACACTAAGTGGCTTCCCTCCAGTGACCCATCTTTGCTTTTCTAGACTTAACTACTTAGGATACTAAATTTTATTCTCATCTCTATTTCTAGAAAAGACCTTTTTACTTACCTTATTGCAGCCCTAATTGTCTGAACTACCTGGACATGTTTGCAAATGTTTTAATGTTCTGTAACAAGTTAGCAGCAATCCAAGAGGACGATGACGACGATGATGACAACGAAGGAGAAGGAGGGGAGGAAGAGGAAGAGGAGGAGGAGCAGCAGGAGAAGGCAGCAGAAAGAAGAGAAAAGAAAAGGGGGAGGGAGTACATTCTCAAATAGCACACGTAGTAATGTATTCCTACATTTTCCCCTCAGTCAGAAACCTATTCCTACATCAGGAAGGTCCCATTCACCCTAGTGCAATGTAGTTAGCCAATATGCAAAGACAGCAGGCAAGACTAAATGTTTAAAACAGGAATTCTTACCCTGAAGTCTGTAAATCATTTAAAATCAGCTCAAGGCTCTGGGAATTGGTACTCCCCAGTCCACCTCCAGTAAGAACTCCTATAGCTCTCATCTGAGAGTTTAAGGGTCCTGTGGTCTAAAAACAGTTAAAAATAACTTGTCCCCAAAAACAGCATGGGCAATGATCACTTAAAAAAGAATTGTTGCATAAAAATATCTAAGATGTAGTTGACGATCAATCTTTCTATTTCCCAAAGTACACATAATTAATTCATTAATAATAAAGTAAGAAGCCACAAAGAATTGAGCTAGGATTTCTCCTTAGAGATAGAGCCAACCCACAGCCATACCTTAGTCTCCCCACATAAACTCTTTGATGCCTAGGGACCTGTTCTTTTGTTCTGGAATATCCTTCTCCATCCTGGTCATCTCTCTGGTTGTTCCCCTCATTGAGGGAATTTTGGTAGCATAAAAGATAAATGTTATAAACCCTGACAAAGTGAAAATACTATAGACCACAAAAATGGGGAGGCAGCAAAACCGTAGGAGAAAGTATAAGAATGTTAATCTCCTCATATTACATAGCACTTAATCAATTGATTAAATAAAAAAAATTATTTTATTTTTTTATTAACATATAATATTATTTGCCCCAGGAGTACAGGTCTATGAATCGTCAGGGTTACACATTTCACAGCACCCAGCACAGCACACAGCCTCCCCAGTGTCCATAACCCAGCCACCCTGTCCCTCCCCTGAAAGACATATAGATTTTAACTCTGGAATATTTTCATCATCATTTTTCTTAATCTTTCTTACACCAATGATTCACAATCTTGCGTGCCCACTAGAATCACCGGAGAGCTTTAAGAAACACTAATACTTGAATCCCATCCCTTGAGATTCTGATTTAATTGCTCTTGGGTCCTTTAGATTTTTAAAAGCTTTTCAGCGGATCCCAGTGTGTGGTCAAGGTTGAAAACTTCTGCCATAGAGGAATGCTCTAAGAACTCATCTCACTGGTCTTTATGAAACATTTATCCGTAGCCTGGAAATTCATTCCACTTTACTTCAGTTTTTCCATTAAATTCAAGGAAAATTACAGGTAATTCATGAAGATGCCTTCTACATAGTAAGATTCCTGCTTTCTTTTTATCTCTCTGTTATCCTTCCACCCATGTGTGTCAGTAGAGAGAATTGTCAGGAGCATATGTGAACATTAATACTGGATTTGAGTAAATTGGTTTTTGTCTGTTTTGACTACTCTTTTTGTTTGGAATTTGTATCAGAAGCATGAGTCACATTTTTTTAAAACAATAAAATAACTACTCATAGGAATAAATTGTTTAAATAAAGCTTAATAAAATTAAAAGCAGTTAGGCAAATAAAAATGTCAAATTAAAACTGGAGATTCCATGCATATTTCTAGTTCATAGGACAGCTGATTTAATTCTTGAAAGTGGAAATGGAAATCCGGGCTTGTCAGGACTTATTTTATGGCTACGGGCAAGTCTGTCTCTGTTAACCTTTCACTGGAGGGTGAGGGTGACAGGACAAATAGTAAGTTTAATCTGCCAGAGAATGAATAATGTTGATTTTCACATATGTGGACAGAGTATTTCGGAGTACTAACTACACAACAAAAATAGGGTTTCATAATTTCTATAAGACAGTCTAGAGAAGATGTGTCATTTGACTAGAGAAAGAAGGCTGTCGTTGTCTAGTTAATGTTTAAGTTTGTTCTTGAAATAACTGATTTGTCCCTATTCCCCTTTTCCTCGAGTTTAAATTTGGTGTACCCTTCTGGAAAGAAAAATAAATCCATCTCCCAGCACTGACCTATATAAATCAAAGTCAAATATACATACATACATATACACAGATATATTTACATATCCATGTATATTTACATATCCATATATATTTATTTACATTATGCCCAAGCAAATATATGGAATTGCGAATAAAGAGAATATCCAGAGATGTATAAGGGATACTGGTTCAAAGAGGACATACAGTGGAGAGATTATTTAACAAGCTAAAAATCAGGAGTTTTAATTTCAGTTCTACTGACATTTTGAGCCAAATAACTCTTCACCGTGGAGACTGTCCTGTGCATTGTAAGACTCTGAGCAGCATTCCTGGCTTTAACCCACTAGATGCCAACAGCAACCTCTCCCACCCCCCAAACACACAGTTGTGACAACCAAAAAAATGTCACAGACATCTTCAGATGTTCCCTGGGGAGCAAAACTGCTAAATTTTAATTTAGCTAAATTCTAATTCTAAATTCTAAATTTTAATTTAGCTGAATTCTAACATGAAAAATCTTAAAAGATACACGGTGGTTGCTAGGGAGGTAGAAAGAATGGGAAAACTTAAAACAGACTTTCCAGAATCAAAGTACAGCTTGTGATGGGGAGCCTGGCTGGCTGCCTCAGTTGCCTGGGGCCTCAGTTGATGGAGCATGCAACTCTTGATCTTGAGGTTGTGAGTTCAAGCCACAATGGGTGTAGAGATTACTTAAATAAAATTTTTTTTTAATTAAAAACACACACACAAAGTACCGTTTATGAGAAACTTAAGAAATTTTATTTCACTTTTTGTTTCTTACCTTTCATGTTTTGTCTCTTGTGATAAAGCTCTCAATACCCTATGACTAGTCATGTGGTATACGGTGACTATGTATATATATTCATACATATATGAATACACACACACACAGAGACTAAGTAGACAAAAAAAAATTGGTCAAAGGTCACACCCAGCAAACTCTCTGAGAAACCATGTTGTATAGACTTCCAAGAGATGATACTCTCAAGATTTTACTCTCTCTATTCCCCACTCAGAGAAAAGAATCCGCTATGACTTTGATTCTGTGGAATTAATTGAGCCTGGACATCTAGCTACCTAGTCACTGTTGTAATTCTCTCTCTGAGGGCCCTCCTCTTCTTCTCGCACAGATTACGTAGAAGTGCTGCCTGAACATCTCAACTGTCCACTTGAGACTGGCCCATCCAGCTTATGTTCTCTTCTCTGCACCCTAATATTTTCTGCACTGAAGGGATTCAAGTTTGAACTTAGCAAGATCAAAGACAGCCCAGAGATCACATTCTGCAATCCAATTTAGCAGAGTATCATAAGCTGGAATTCAGAAGTGAGCAAGGCCAACAGTGACATGGTACTTTTCCAGTCACTAACGTCCTTCACACACATCCACAGATCAGAAAGCTTGTGGTGGATAGTGGCTGTGGTTTAGCAAGCAGTTCTGCTATACCTAAGACCCTTGACAAAAGGCCATGTAAATACTATTGTTAAGAACCCCAAAGCTTTTGTTTAACCACTAAGACATGGCAAGCGTGAGTTATTGTTTTTACAACAATAGGTTAGAACTATGTTGACATATTTACTAAAAAAAACCCCAAAAAACAACAAACAAAAACACAAACGTGTCATTGTTGAATGTGGTAATATGTGCAAACCTTGAATATATTACATTCTTTCTACGAGAAATCACATAATCAATTTTCACAGGAAGAAAGAGGCCAAGAAGCTCAATTTGGCATCATGTCACGCGTCCCTCTTTGTGGGATCAGTTCTTGGGGCCAAAGAGCTCCCCCTGGGGTCAGGGTTGATGCACCTTGACTTTGGTGATGTAGACAAAGCAAGCCAGATTCAAGACTAAACATGCAGTGTAACAATTTTCAACAATAATTTGGGCAGCGAAGGGACCAGGCATCTCCTCACAGACATTCAGCGTTACTCATACCAGTAAGAAGAAAAAGGGTAAGCATGCCTGTGGGTCGTGAAGGATGTCCTCCAACTGTCTGCTGGCAGGAAACAGACACAAAGTAGAAGGCTGGCAGGGAGTCTGATCTTTCTCCCAGTTCCCTCTCAATCTTTACTCCCATTCTGGTTTCTTTTGCTTCTTTTCCACAAAGACTAAGGTCAAGTTCTGGTTTATCAGGACCTCTTCTACCCTTTATTCTCTCAATTCCTTAAGGCATGTAGGCTGTGACCACAAATACTCTTAAGTGTCAAAGGAAACTACAAAGATGTACGAATGTTAACCCCTGGTAAAGCTGAAACATGTAATTATCCTGTTGTCAGACTTCAAAAATGATTTCTAGTTTATTACATTTTCTTTACTCCTAATTTATTGCTATCAGTTTCAGGATGTGATTTTTTTTTTTTTTTTTTTTTGCTTCTTCCTTTTGTTCTGTTGACTGCCAATCAGAGGGTGTAATGCAACTCTAAAAGACTGCACAGTGTTCTAATTAAACAATAGGATTCACACATTTCCTCCTTGCATGACAAATTAAAGAAAATACAATGCTTTTAATTGCCCATGCTGTTTTTTTTTAATTCTTTTATTAATTAAAACTTGCAAATGGTGATGTAATCAAGACTGAGAGACCTGATCTTGCCAAGAAGAAGTATTTGTGAGACTTGACTCTGAGAATTTAAAGATTCTCTCCAAAGCCAAGACTGAGGTTAGAGGAACAGAACCAAAAAGAATGCTTAAGTGAGGCCAAACTAGCAACTAGATATCTGAACAAGGAAAGCTGCAAAGTTGCAAATTCACTTCTTGGGTCGTCTTTCTTTCCATCATTTGCCCACACTAAGACTTGCATGATTTCCCAATTTCAGTCTAGTTAAACATAAGTTGATTATGTGATTATGTGATCCCTCACATCTTGATTATGTAAGGGAGAAAAACAAAAAAAACAAAAATTAAAAAAGTAGTATGTTCTGGTCGCATCACCTAGGTTTTTCCTTAATTCCTGAAAAGAAAGTATTCTTTCTGGAAAAACTTTAGGTGAATAAATCATGTCATCAACAGAAAAATCTCTCTTTAAGAAAGAAGGTTCAATAAGAGAGACAAATGACATACAGACCTGTAGGGTAACTGAAGTTCCCTAGGCTTGTAGCTCTTCACACAGAAAAGGGGTAATTTCTGATTCCTCTGGAATTTCAGGTAGCTTTATGGGTTTCATGTTCCTCTCTTTGTGTATCTTTTCTTTTTCTGGCATTATTGTGTGGACTTGGTCCAGACATTAGGAGACACTTAAAATATGATGTGAAAGGACTATTGCAAATAAAAGTCAGCAGCTGGAAGGAGAATGAAGGGTTAATGGGTAACATATACCACTGCTTTCAAAGGAAAGGAAAGGACTGGAGATCTGTGCATCAGAAGCAGCATCTCAGTGGCTATCCTGCAGAGAGCTAAATAGCCATAGAGTACACATGCTTAAAAGTAGAGTCTCCTTTTAATATGCTGAATGCCTCTAGTGTTAAAGTATCCATTTCTCTCAACACCATTCACATATTTTATGCCTAAACATATAAATGTCATAAGGCTTATATATACAACACCCAGGATTCAGTGCCCCACATGGATGAGATGATCTGATATGACACAGGGCCCACTTGTTGCTGTGTTAAATAAAGAAATCACCTTGAGGACTAAACATCAATTTCTATGAGAGACCAAGGTATGGAAGATTATGCGTTTGTCTCCTAGTTTCTTATTTTGTATCTGTATGGCTCCTTTGTAATAAACATGGTAAATAAGAAAATGACGTACTCATTGATTTGAAGAAAATTATAAGAGAAGACAGACTTGACACGGTTGACTTGCAAATGCATGTGAGTCTACAATAGGAGGTAGAGCTCTGATAAGTTCAGGCTGCCGCTGTTGTCCCCTTTTCCCTAACAGAAGTTTCCATACCATCAGAGAGATACATGATACCTCGGGGTAACAGTCCTCATCTTGCAATTTAGTTTAACTGCTAATGAAAAATATCATTCGTGGACATTGAGGCTGGTTATGTGAAACAGAAATAGGCAATGGCCAAGAATACTTAACAAAATCCTTGACCAGGACTTCTTTCTGAAATTCAGATAGGAATCGTTGATTTCCTTCACCCAATTGTCAAAGCTGGTTAAGCATTTTTCTGTAAGATTTTTGCCTCTGGGTCAGGTGCTGGAGCTTAAAATTGAGTGGGTAATTGGGCCAGGACAATGGCTGTAAACTGGGGAAGATTGAGGTCAGATGAGAAACCACTAGCATGAACTGGGATCTCATGAGGACAGACTGCAAACCAGGTCAGTTCTGCTACCTCTGACCTTGGTGCTGAGGTTATCCTGTAAAAGTCAGGGCCCTTCACTACAAAGCTAAATACATAATCCAGGTTGAGAAGTTGGAGAAGCTAAAAGAGGATCCAGGGAAAGGCCGAGTACGTTCAGGTCCTTCTGATGCTTCACACCAATAAGGTAAGCCAGCAAGTCAGCAACAACATACATGAATACAAAATGCTGCTTCTTCCTTTCCATCCTCCAAATCTTCCAAGAATCTCCCTTGCGGTCCACCCTAACCAGAAACATACAAAAACATAGGGCTGCCAGATAAAATACAGAATACAGACACCAAATTAAATTCAGATAAACAGATTTTTTTTTTGTATGTCTCAAATATTGCATGGGACATGTTCCCATTAGATAGAGAGAGAGAGAGAGAGAGAGAGAGAGCCATTGTTTATACAAAATTCAAATGTAACTGAGTGCCCTATAATTTTTATTTGCTTAATCCGGTTTTCCTAAAAGAAAGGGAATTCTGGGAAATGTAGTTCAACCCAACCAAGCAGATACGTTACAAACCCATTATATCATGTATTAGGAGATTTATAAACTGCGATTATATTGGCCACAGGTGCTCTCAACTCTGCATCATTTAGCTCTGCCAGGAATATAAGGTAAAATATAACAAAACATGTCTGGCCATGTCTCTTTTCAAAGGAGATGTGGATATATAGTCACAGTAAACATAAGTCACATGCCCAGTAAAGGTTCTCGTCTTTCAGAAAGCTTTCCCCTTGAAAGACTTATTTTCACTCAGGGAAAACAAAATTACCAGCGGAGCTTGTTCAAGAGCGTAGATGTCTGGGCCTGACCCCTAAGACCCAACGACTGCGAATCTTTAGGGTTGAGAACAAAGCCTGTGTTGTTGTTGCTATTGTTTTTCCAAGACTGTAATAGGTTGTCTAAGTGTGCACTCTTAATTAAGAATCCCTGCTGTAGAGGGATAACTGTAAGTACATTCATGGTGGAATCTTAGTTCATACTAGGTTGCTACATTACATTATTTTCCCCAACCCCCACAGAAAATTCCTGATAACACCGACATTAAATACCTTTAAAATGCCCTACCTGGGTGCCTGGGTGGCTCAGTGGGTTAAGCCGCTGCCTTCGGCTCAGTTCATGATCTCAGGGTCCTGGGATCGAGTCCCACATCGGGCTCTCTGCTCAGCAGGGAGCCTGCTTCCCTCTCTCTCTCTCTGCCTGCCTCTCTGTCTACTTATGATCTCTGTCTGTCAAATAAATAAATAAAATCTTTAAAAAAATAAAAAAATAAAATAAAATAAAATGCCCTACCTGTGCATTGTACCTCTGACTGCTGCTAAGTCTGGGTGTTGTGGCTGATGTGTCTAATCATTTACCACTTACACTCTGGCACACTGGGCATTATCTCTGCCATCACCTTTATTACTGCACGGCGCCCTGAAGCTGGAAGCCACACAGGACTCTTTTCTGCCTCTTCGACAGCACACAGAAGTCATATGAAACATCCAAAGTACTCATCATATATTGAATGAATCAAAATGTATCCCCATTCCTCGGTTGCTCCTTATTTTGGCCTTTTGTTAGTCTTTAATTCAGAAATGAGAAAATAATACTGTGTGCCCATTATAAATCAGGCTCTGTTGTAAATTCTTTACACTACTAACTAAATCTCCAAAACATTTTTATGAGATATATGGCTGACAAAACAGATGCAGACAAAGACTAACGTGCTGGCTCTCCATCACATGTCTAATAGTGAAGGATCAGGACTAAGTCCAGATTCCTCCTCTGAACTTCCCAGCTAAAGTCATCCCTGGAGAGCTGTAGACAGGACAGCACTGCATTAGGTCACATTCTTATGACTTCAGTAAGAGTGAACCTAGACTAAGACCTGAAACTATTATTACACTCAACCTTCTCCCCCGTGCATGTACGCCATTCTCCCAGGGAAGTATGCCCTCTGTGGTACAACAGGGAAAAAGGTCTAAAATTCACATCTCATGGAGTGAGTCATAAATCAAATATTTGGCTCCTGTAGTCTAATTACATCAATGTACAGAAAGATAACATGATTCATCTGAAATCACAGGTCAGAGGGAGGCAGATCTGGAATTAGGACCCACCGGTTCTATTTTGTAGTCAGGTGCTTGTCACTATCCTTCACTGAGGGGTTGTGATGCTTTGGTCACGGTTTAGCTTAAGAACCACACAAGGCAGAGCGTCACACCACCTCCACACAAGCACCCTCCCTCAAAGTGCCTTTCCCTTCTTCCCTGAAATGACCCTCTTTTAGCTCACTAGTTTAGAACCTACAGTCTCAGAGGGTAAGGATACAAGTGTCCCAAACATCAGATTGAAGAAGACTGACAGAGAGAGGAAACTTCAAGGAATAGGATGCAGGAGGCCCCCCACACCACGCTTCTCCTTTGGGTAAACCAGAGGAGCAGCTGCTGTAATCTTCCCTAGGAACACCAACATGGTGCCCCTGGCCTAACACATATAATCAGGGAACTTCACAAGATAGGGACTTCAGGCTATCCCAGACCCCAGGAATCAAGACATATTCAGAGGCTGTGCCTTTGACTTTCCTTACTAACTACTGCCCCCCTCCTTTTATTCAAAAAAGCAATAACTGCACAAAGACAAGTTCATAGTGGGAACTGCAAAACAGAAAACATAGACATAAAAACCAAACAGTGAGATAGGGTAGGGAAAGAGGTTATTTAAGGAGATAAGCAAAAGGATTCAGGATTCCCTGCAATAAATAAATTAAAGAGCATTAAACATATACATGCCCTTTAAAGAACCAAAATGATCAGAGCACATTTATTTTCTCAGTGTTATTTAGCCAGGTTGGAAAACAAAACCCTGAAATTAATGCCAAGATAACAGAGATGGGAGTAGAACTTTCCCCCTTAATAATTATCTTACTATCTGTCCATCTTAGGTCAACAAACATTCTATGATTGACAGGTTAAAATGTTTAAGTTAGTCTGAGCTCACATAAACCATTTTAAGTTTTCTAGGATGGGAGAATGTTATAAAACAAACATGTAATATACCCTCCATCTTCCTACTTTCAAATCGTCTTCCCGCCTGCCCTCCTGTCTTTTGGGGGAGTATGTCCATCCACAAAGCATTTCAGTCATTACCAGGGTTATTACCATGCTGGTGAGCACAAGTCACAGTAAGACCTAACAAAATACTGCCTTCTCCTAAATAAAAAGAGACGAAGTACCCAGGAAAACCTAATTGGCTTTCATGTATATGACAGAAGAAAAAAAATAAGTGAATTCAAAAAACTATCACTGTTACTCTTCTGAACCCTTTTACAAATTCTGGGTCTCCCAGATGTCTTGAGCCTTTGTGTAGAGAATCAGGGTAATGGATGAGGAGATCATTGAGAGGAACCCAGACCTGCTGCTTAATTCACAGTGAGAAGAGAAAAGAATCACTTGTAAAAAAGAACACTCCATCTGGAAGGTCACAGGAAGGCAGAGAGGGGAAAAAAGGAGCTTTAGAGAGATTTCTTTTGGAAATGTGAGAGGGAATTCGGTTGGTGGGCAGGGAGTATCTATGAGGTGAAGAGTGGGACATTTTAGAAAATCCTGGTGTGTGCAGTAAGTGGAATAAAAATATACCTATTTTTTATGGATATCAGTAAAGTCAAAAATGTCTTTCCAGTGAACATCAGTTTTGGACTGGTGTTTATTTGCATGGGGCACTGTGTGAAACAGAACAGGAGGCACCCAGATTTTGTGGATTACAGGTATTTTATGGTCTGCTTCAAATATTCCCTTAGCTTATCATGTGTGTACCCCTTGCCCTCAATGACACCCTTCTGTGAGGGAAAATAAAAATTCATTGTGAGGATGATTACAAGTAGACAGCACGAAGACTCCAATAGCAAATTATTTAAAATCCCAAAGGCCATATGGTAGAAAAATGCTGGTACAGCAAGTGAAAACGCAGGTCCTAGAATATACAGCTACTGGAAAATGTGAAGTAACATCCATTTATCCATTAAGTAAATAGACTTCATGTGCCCTCTATTCATCTGGCCCGCCACTATGAAATGTGATTACAGCACTGAATAAAAAAGACAAAACTTCTTTGTTTGTGGCACTTTCGAGTAGGGAGAGAGACAGGCCCTCCATACACAAGTAAGTATATTGTACAGAATATCGCTACAGGTTAAGTGATATAAAAAATATAATAAGTCAACAAAGGGGTTTAAGAACTGTCAAGGGTAAGGATGGTGCTCATAATTTAAATAGGACAGTCAGGACCTCATTAATTTGAAGGAACTTAAGAGTATGAAGCACTTGAGTATCTGGATGGAAAACATTCTAGGCAGGAAGAAAGTGCAAAGACCCTGGGGTGAGCCTGACAGACATTCCTGAGGAACCTACAGTTTATAGAATATTTTATAATATTCAGAGTTCTGTTTCTTCATGTAGTCCCAAATGGGATAAGAAAGTCAACCTCATAGAACTTTTGTGAAAAAATTACAAATAATCGATAAAAAGCGCTTGGCTTTTTAGTAACTAATTAGTATAAGTAATTAAATCACATTCTTCTTGCCATAGTGCTGCCTTCTAGAGTCAGATCACAGGAGAACAGGCTATAGGTAGTCTAGCCTAGTGGCAAAAAATAATAGATCCAAATTCAAATCCCAATTCCATTATTTATTAAGATGCATAAACTTGGATAAATTACTCAACACCTCTAGTTCTCTGCTTCATAATTTGTAACACTGGCATAATACCTGTCCTTCAGTGGTGATGTGAAAATAATGAAAAATGGTAACAGCAGCTAACATGTATACAGTACTCACCTGCCAGGCACAACGTGAAGTTGTTTTCCTGTACTGACTCATTCCATCTTCGTAAGACTGCGAAGTCATACCATTAAACTCATTTTACAGATGAAGAGACTAAGATCTAGATAAAGTGCCCATGGGTCCCTAAGTAGCAAAACGTGCAGTTGGGATGTGAATCCAGCAATCTGAAGACAGTCTGAGTTGCTGGTTACCATACTCTTTTTTTTGTTTTGTTTTGTTTTAAAGTTTATTTATTTATTTTGAGTGAGCGCGCACACGAGCACATGCACCTATGGGTGCACGCATGACGGGGGAAGGGTAAAGGAAGAGTATCTTCAAGCCAATTCCCTGCTGAGGGCAGAGTCCTAACAATGCTCTGGACTCAATCCTGGGACCCATGAGATCACGACCCCAGCGCAAACCAAAAGTGAGACTGAGCCATTCAGACACCCCTGTGCTACCGTATTCTAAATCCCCTCATGCTATTCCTGGCACCTAACTAATGCTCAGTAAGTGGCTGATGTTGTTATTACCATCCTCATTACCATCATCATCACCATCATGCCACTTAGAAGAAGCAACTTCTTCGGAAGGGGACAAAGCACAAATTTAAAATAATACTGCTGGCAGGGGTAGAGATAAATACACCCATCACCAGCAATAAACAGGAAAAAGATGGCCATCCAGACTCCAAGTTTGCAATAGTCACGGGAATGAATCACATACATGTCATGGGCTAAAAACCGGGGAAGACACACAGCTTTAGTCTACTCCCAGATTCTAAAACTAGGAACTTCACGTCTTAGAAAGATGCAGAGTGAGTTTTCTTTCAATGTGGCTTAAGACTTGCTTTTCTCAACGCCCCCAAGAGACATGTATGCCAAGTATTGTTAGATGGCCCAGGCTTCCTCCCTGGAATGCGGAATAAAAGTAACCACGCCCCCAACACACACACACATACACATATCATGTGCTTGCTGCCTGTCTTCCTTTCCATTGTTCAAGTAAGTCTGTACAGATGGTTTTCTTTCTTTTTTTTTTTTTTTTTTTTTAAGATTTTTATTCATTTATTTGGGAGAGAGAGCACTCACGGAGCGAGAGGGAGAAGCAGACTCCCCACTGAGCAGGGAGCCCAACTCAGGGCTTGATTCCAGGGCCCTGAGATCACGACCTGAGCGGAAGGCAGAAGCTTCACCGACTGAACCACCCAGGCACCCGGTGTACAGATGGTTTTCTGAAATGACTTCTTTTTAAGTAACTCACACTACAAAGTTGGTTCTTCTCTTCTCCTGCCAACCCTAACTAGAATTGCTTCTGTGTGCTTCCTCAGTAACTTTTATCCCAAGTAGATCTTCCTGTGTAACACACACACACACGCACACACACATGCTTTTTTTAAGTTTCTTCTGGTAAACTGCTACTCCTCCAGGGGATCGAGAACCTGTATATTGAGCTTTCTATGAAAGTGTCATCCTAGAATTCACAAAACCTTCAGTTTCCCCAAATGGAAGAGAGTAAGAGACTCTCTCTGTGGGCAAAGTTTATTTTGTGGCAATGTCTTATAAGTAAATCCTGTGCCATAGAGTGAATTTCCTAAGAAAAATCTTTGTGGGGAATAGTATTAGAAGCGAGGGTTTTGCAACTGGATGGAACAAAATATTATAAATGGATACTCATGGCTCTTGGGATTTTTTTCTACTGCCCGGAAAGATCCCCAGAAATGCTCAGCCCATCTTATAATGGGTTTCCCAGCCTTACTGCACCAATACAGACTCAGCCAGTACTTATCAGCATATTTACTGACATAGGCATGCTCCCAGCCCCAGGCCGTTATCTGCGACAACATCCACCTTCCAATCAGGATTCAGATCAGAGTTATCTCCCATTCTCTAATGCCATCCACCCCCCCCATCCCCTGCTTACAGTCAATGCAGGTTATCCTTGTTTAAAACAAAGAGGAGTGCCTGGGTGGCTCAGTGGGTTAAAGCCTCTGCCTTCAGCCTGGGTTGTGATCCCAGGATCCTGCAATAGATCGAGCCCCGCCCGCATCGGGCTCTCTGCTCAGCAGGAAGCCTGCTTCCTCCTCTCTCTCTGCCTGCTTCTCTGCCTACTTGTGATCTCCATCTGTCAGATAAATAAATAAAACCTTTAAAAAAAAAAAACCCAGGAGTCCAGATCAGAATTATCTCCCATTCTCTAATGCCATCCCCACCCCATCCCCTGCTTACAGTCAATCCAGGTTATCCTTGTTTAAAACAAATAGGGGTGCTTGGGTGGCTCAGCTGGTTAAGTGTCTGACTTGATCTCAGCTCAGGTCCTGATCTCAGGGTCTCAGGATCTCAGGTGTCAGGCTCCGCACTCAGCTCCAGGTCCACTTAAGATTCTCTCTCTCTGGTCCTACACACACACACACACATACACACACACACACACACACACTCTAAATAAATAAATAAATAAATAAATAAATAAAATCTTTAAAACAAACAAGTCTCTTCTTACAACCAGAAAGCGAGTCTTTTATTTTCAACCTAGCTTCAAGTTATCTCTGTGTCCCATGTTCTTAATCAGGAGGAGAACCAAGCCAGATAAAGGCTTCCCAAGTCTAGTGCAAACTCAGAACATTTTACGGCTGAACAGACCTTAGGAGAGAACAGTACAGATGTCTCGCTGGACTTAGGCTCAGTATGCTGGTTTAAGGAGCTGCTCATAATCACTGAACACCCAGTCCTGAGGACTGGATCTCTGGGGCTCCCTTCTTCATAGGCAGACACTGACATTTATTTCATTTCAGTCTCCCTAATCCCTTCTCCCACCCAACATTTGCAAGTTTTTGTGAGCAAGTTAATAAAGAGTTGACCAGTTATCAAAGTAAATGCAGTGCGGGCTCTTCAATGTAGGATCTCAAGTAAGCTTTTCTTTCTCCACAGTGGAGTTTCTGCCAAACTTCCCTTTTCCCCTCATTTCCATCCTACTTTAGGAAGGTGAGAAATGGAAGGAAAAGTAGCAACACAGTATTTAGCAGTGTTGGGAGTCAAGACACATTATCCATTGTCCCAAGGCTTTCTAAGTGGAATCAGTGCTGCTGCTCTCACCCATCTCTGTGAGTCTTCTTGCTGAGTGCGCTGAGCAAAGCAGTGAGCTGTGGTTTTCTTAGCCAGGCCAAGGCAAGCAAGCTGGACGGCACTGGGAGTGCTGAAAGGCCCCTGGGTCACTTCATGGTATGCAATGAATCAGGAACTTGTGAAGGTACTGATTCACATTCGGGACATATTAAAATGAACGAGCAATCGCTGTTGTGATTTTCATTTCCAATCTTAACATACCTATGTCTGTAACTTAAGTGAGAACAGGATATGTGGGTGAATGACAAATTATTAACCTATGACAAATAATTTTGATAAAATCATACGTTTGGAGTCAATCCTACTTGTAAGCTCCTTTCTCGTTTAGAAGAATATTCTTCCAGAATAATATCTGTTTATCTCTTCTATGTTTTTGTTTTGTTCTACTGTAATACTGAATAGTGTGTGTGTGTGTGCGTGTGTGTGTGTTAAAAGGAAGCATAGTCAAATATATATGGTACAAGGCACGGAACTAGACACTTGTGTGATGGTCAATTTTATGTGTCAACTTGAGAGGTCCAATACGAACACAGATGTTTGGTCAAACCCCATTCTTTTTTTTTTTTTTTTTTAATTTTTTATTTCTTTTCAGCGTAACAGTATTCATTGTTTTTGCACTGCACCCAGTGCTCCATGCAATCCGTGCCCTCCCTAATACCCACCGCCTGGGTCCCCCAACCTCCCACTCCCCCACCCCTTCAAAACCCTCAGACTGTTTTGCGGAGTCCATAGTCTCTCATGGTTCACCTCCCCTTCCAATTTCCCTCAACTCCCTATTCTGGGTGTGTCTCTGAAGTTGTTTTTGGATGAGATCAACATTTAAAATGGTAGACTGTGTAACACAGATTATTCTACTGGTGGGCCTCATCTAGTCAGAGAAGGGGCCTGAACAGAACAAAGCTAGACCTTCCACGAGTAAGGGGGAACTTTTGCCTGACTAGTTGAGCTGAGATATCATTTCATTCTGGCCTTTAGACTCAACTAAAATTCTGACTCATCTTGGATCTCTAGCCTGTGAGCATTCATTCAGACTAGAACACCATTGGCTCTCCCCGACCTCCAGCTTACTGGAGGCAGATCTTGGGACTCAAGGACCTCTATAATCTCATGAACTAATTCCAAACAATTCTAGTACTTACACATATCGGTTCGTGTTCCTCTGGAGAACCCTGACTAGTACACTCAGGTTCTAGTCAAGTAACTGCAGGATCATGGGTGATTCAGTGAACTCTCTCAAGCTCCTTTCCCCTTCTGTTTCATGAGGGGAAGAATTATCAACTATCAATGTTAACGAAATGATGAAAAAAAAAAAGTGGCAAGGAGATCCTAAGAGTATACACTGTACATACACCCATCACTAAGAAAATCATTCTTACGGTTTCATCTAGCAGAACCTACCAATCTTTCAGCTGACTGAAAAACAGAAGACTTACCTCTCCATCATTAAGAATATATATCTGTTTGTAGCTTTAGCCATTGAAATCTTTCTTATTCCTTCTAAAAACTAGTCCCTATGATGGAAGAGATGGGAAGGGCATTTATAAACATATTCTGACAGCAAGTAAAACACAGGTGCCTAGCATAAAATAATCGAATGTAGAGCTGTCTCCATTCAAAGAAAAATGGGACCTAAGATATTTCTGGAGGACAGACTCTCTTTTTAATGTTGCACTCCCAACTCTCAAATGATTACAACAAGGGGCAAAATCTTCCACTGTAAGTAAAGTTTCCATTTATGCGTTCAAATTTCTGGTGGAGATAAAATTAAGCTCAACATTCTGAATATCATTTACATTAGATTTGACTTCTACAACTACAATCTATGCCATGTCCTACCCTAATGCAATACTTGGTACCGTTTATAATTTCCCATTTAATAAGTATTTGTGTAAGTGAGTGACTGGCTGGAAAGCAATATTGTGTGTTTGTGGAGAGACAGAATCTGAGTCAAATGCACTGGGGTCTTGCCCTGAGAAATTGAGAAAATTACTCAAACTCTTCAAAACTCAGTCTTATTATTTACCAAATGGTCAGTAACAGTAAGTGAACCTTAAGGAATCGATGTACCACCTGCTGTGCACTTAACAATATGCTTAGCAACATATAACAAGGCTTCAATAAATATTAGCACTGATTACTAGGATGACAATCTATAAATTGATCAGAGGTAACACTGTTCTAGATTCTACCTACTTCTACTGAAAGAGAAGACTAATCCCCTTCCCAAATTGGTGTTCTTTCTTTTCCAAGCAAAAGAATGAGAAGGGAAGCAAAGGGAAAAAATGGGGGAAAAGCTAGAAGCTGAATCTTTAGATAGAAATATCAGCACCTCACTTGCTTGTTTTTATTTTTAAACTAAACATTACTATTCAACAAAAAAGCAGAAGTTTCCATTATGAGAATATGCCTTATTTTCTGAGTGCTAATCTTTCCCATGATTGCTCTTTTCTGACTCAGAGTTTACTGCCATTTCCCAAATAGGTTCCAGGAAGAGCATTCTAAAAATTACAATGTATCATGTCCCTCATCTGCTCAAAACCCCCCCCCACAACCGATTTAGAGTAAACCCCAAAGTCCTTGGCTTCTTCACTGTGTCCCCAGCATGCCTTTGTGCTGGCTGTTCCCTTTGTTGAATGTTCTTCCCCAAAAGATCATATGCCTCTCTCTCACCTCCCTTCCAGGTCTCTGTTCTACGTTCCTTCATCAGTAACATCTTCCCGAGCCTGATCCCCACCCCCATCAACCTCTATTCTAATTTCCAGTATCATATTTCATCATTACTCTTATTGCCACTATATATATACAACATGTTTATTTGGTTCTGTATGTCATTATTTCTTGTCCCTCCCCCTACCCATCCCTCCCCCTACCCGATGCCCCTAGAATGTCTGCTCTATGAGAGCACAGACAGCACAGAGTTTACTGCTCTTACATATAAAGTCTCAACGAATGACTGCTGCATAATAAGCACTCAAACATGGTGTTGAATCTATACATGAATGGGATTAAGGAAGAAAAAGATGGAGGGATGTAGACACGGTAGGAAGGAAAGTGAGAGAGAGGGAAAGTCTTTCATGACTAGAGGATCAGCTTATCGAAAAGGATTTCACCTGGCAAAATATACTGGCCATTTTGTCTTAAAATGAAGAAAAAAATAATCACAATAAACGTACGGAGAATAGTCAGGATATCTAATGAAATGGTTAGAAGAAAAAAAGAGAAGGAATGATAATGAATATACATTCTGTCTTATCTCCTTTGTTTTGATTTCGAGATGGAAGGTAACAGTGTACTAGGAGTCTAAAACTTACCATAATATCATGAAATAATGTTCCAGAGAGCAACTCAGGTTTTCTTATCCTAGAGATAATATGAGAAGTAGAAGAGATGAACAAGGAAGGTTGGGTTTTGCATTTCCTTGCAGATTTAAATAACTAACTCTTCTAGAACATATTCTATGGTAGGTACAATGCTAAGTAATTACACATACATTCCTTCATTCAGTTTTCACAAGAACACTCTGAAAAAGATATTATAATAACTATTAACTACTGAAGAAACCAAAGCTCAGAGGAGTAAGTGATTTATCTCAAGGTCACACTGCTGTTTAAGTGACAGAACGTTTGGGCCAGGCCCATAGCTTTTCCTGCTACTTCCTGCGGCCTCAAATGGATATAGCACATGTTACTTCTTAGACAACACATTCAGGAGCCCTAGACATTGACACACAAATCGCAAGGTTGCGAATCCTCTGGAAGCTTACAAGAGACAAAATACAAAGACAACCTCTTCTACATTATAGCATCCTCTAAAGAAACAAGCAGCCAACCAAACAAACCGAAGGGTCTACTGGCTACTTAGAGGGTCTTCTCAGCCTTTACATCAGATCAGAATTCTTCTAATTGGCCACTTCCCCTCAATTCTCTCAAGAGTTCCAAATTGGATTAATATCTTATCTGATCTGTAAGTGCTTTTCCGTCTTTGTGAGCAAACTTACCCCGGTTTTCCTTGGCTTAAAGGCTGCCAATCTCTTGGTGAAGTCAAAGTAGTAATTTTCTTATTCTGTTACTAGCTCCACTGGGTTAATTCAGATTAGGAAAAATTATCACCTTGTTTTTAAGTAACTCTGATTTCACAGGGGCCATTGTTATGCTAGTTTCCGGAGTTCTGTCCTCTGAGGTCATGAAATACAGTAGCTACAGAGGTGGAAGCAATGGATTACTAGAGAAAAATGAGATCTCCCTCCTCTTCCTCCTCATTAATATCGCCAAAGATCTTGGAGCCCTTGCCAAAAATGTGAGTGAGCCTTCACATGGGTTTTCAAATCAGGTTCAATGTTTGCTTAAGCTATATGGCAATCTTATCAGTTTGACTTCGTATAGCAATTGGAGTTCAGCTTGATTTTAGGTTTCTAAAGCTGAACTGGTAATTTCTAATAGATGTCAAATATTACAAAGGTTCAGATGCGGAGCCAAACATATTTGGGCTGCAAGTTTTTGGAAAGCTGGAACTGACTCCCTTGAGAGCTTTCCAGTAGGGATGGGCTAGTGCTTCTTTGCCAAGTTTAGAACCAAATCCAAATCTAAGAGGTTTAGAACTCAGGCTTGGCTGGAATCTTCTGGAAGTTGAGGGAGAGTTGCTTTATTTTCCTCTAATTTAGCAAAAGTCTTCTTAGCTTTCAGAATTATGTCCCAAGGGAACTGTGTCTAGATATTCAGTGGCTCTGAGAAAACCTCCCGTAAGTGACTTAATGTGATTTTTAATGTTTTTTATGTTTTTGACCCAACGCAGCCAAATGCATCTGCATGTCCTATTTTTCATTGTCTTAATGTGATTGACAGCGTTCTATTCATTGAAGAAAACTCATCTCTGTACATGCTGTAGGAAATAATTCTTCCCCCTGCCAAAGTTAAAGGCAAACCACTCCCCCAGGACAAACGCTTTGTGCCCAAAGTTAATACATCCAAGAAAGCAAAGTTGTTCCTTGGCTCCGGGGGAATTATACAAATTTCATTTTGTCTAGGCCCCACTCTCCCCGTTTATGGAGAAGATGTCATAGCCGGGGCTGAGCATATTAATGGAATGAATGAGTGGTAGAAAGCAAGGAGTGGCCCCTATGGACTGGCCAAGGCCTGTGTAGAAAAAGCAAGAGGGCCTGGAATCAGGGGACCCAGATTAAAGTCCAGTTCTGCCACTCAATGATTCTGATCTGCCATGTGCAAGTTATTTAATTGCTGATCTTAGTTGTAAAAGAGGAAAAACAGTATCTGGTGTATTTACCTTTAGGGAAAATGATATATATGAAAGTACTACATAACATAAACACAAACAGACAAAATTCTGGGAACTGTAAAAAAGTGCTTACCCTGAATTTTGTAATCTGCATCCATTTTGGAGAACATGAAATAGGATCTGCTTAGACAACCCAATGTCATTATAGTCCTTTCCCATGATGCAATTTTTAGCAAACAGAATTACTGACAACTATGGAAAGCTTAAAAAAAGCTCCTTCCCAAATGGAACGCTCTGAGTTTCCCCCACTAAAAAGATCTCCTCTAAAACAAAGAGTCTGGAAAAGACCACTGATGATGACTGCCCCAGACTGGCAATGAGCAAGGCCTCACTCTTCTTATTCGGGACCAATTAATATTCATGTAGTCCCAACCTTGACGGGATTTAGCCCCAGCATTTCATAAAACTGAAGCAATCCATCATCCAAAAGGGCAAAGAGGCAAAATTTCTGAGTAGTTTTCCTCAAACTCCATCAGAAAATATAAGCTCACGTTACTTCCCCTCCCCAATCCTTTCCTTCTTTATGAAGTGAGACTATTGTGGGTAACCGTGGTCTTATAATGCATTTTTGGCGGGCCAAGGCAATACCATGGCTTCAGATACTCTCTTTAGTAGTAAAGTTGGCCAGTGTTCTATTGTTTGCATCTGGGACATGGCCAGTAGAGTTCGGACATCTGCCCACTGTGTTAGCTCCTTGGGCGCCAGTGGGCTGAAGCTCATTATTCCGCTGGGAATTATGCCTCTATTCCTTGAAAAAGGGAATGACTCACCAACAGCCCTCTATCACATCTGACATTTGGAGGACGAAAATCCCTTTTGAGTTCCAAGTTCAGATGTGAGTGAGCTTCTTATTCTGACCAAACCGATCCATGAAGGCACTGCCTGACCAAGCTTATGCTTGGTCATCTCGCTGGAGTTGCTATTTAGTAGGAAATTTGGGAATTCCATTTCCAGACATGTTTAGGATTGTGCCAATCCAAATGGTCAGCCCCCTCTGGCTGCAAACCAAGAAGATAGAAACTGTTCTCTCAAACAGCTGATACAAGAGGCAGTGGGGTAATGTTGGCATGGTATAGGAAGTTGGCATATTTTTCAGTCCTCTCAATAATTTTGCTCTTTTCCTGTCCCTTTCTTTTAGTCTTATTGCAACCAATTTCTAGCCCTTTGAGAATCTCAGTAAACATTCCTATTGTAGAGGTCCCTATTTTCATCATTAGCTAATTATGGTACACTGGAGAAGCGAACCTAAGGCTCAATATCTATGCCTCAAAAACAAGGACATACCAGCGTTTACCTTACAGGAAGGCAAAGCTTAAAATGCTTAGTACAAGAGCCTGGTACCTGTAAGTGCTCAGTAAATGTTACACCTAAAAATGATGAGGAGGGTGCTTATAAACAGCTTTTAGCATAGTATTTAGCATGTAATAATGACTGGGTAAGTGATGAGAAGTATTAAAAATTATTACATTATCATTTATTCTAAGGAAAGGGTGAGAAGAATCCAGTTGGCTTTTTTGTTCAGGTCCATTTACGGACTATTCCCCACAGGGGTCAACACATGGCTTTAGCCAGACCTGAAACTGAGGCTTGATCTTGAAACGCCATCATCTCTGCTATTCTGAGACCCTGCTCCCTAGTACCTACCCACAAACATCTCAGTTCTTTAAGGGTTCCAACCTGGCCTTCATGGCTAACAACAGCCAATAACTTCCAGGAAAACAAAGAGCAGGATATTGAGGTCTTTTGGCCTTTGCAACAAAGAACAGCTGGATCCAATTCAAAGCCTTAACTGAAGAAAGAAAGAATAATGGACAGCCTTCTACTGGTCATGTGTCAGCCACTACAGGCTGTCTCTCTACCACCTGCAGGAACAGATTCAAATGGAGCATTTTTATTAAGGAAAATCTTCCGCCAGATTATAAGCAATGACCCAGTGAGAAACCAACTTGGTAGGGAACTGGTGGACAATATCCTAGGATGCTGCAGCAGGGAGTGGCCTTTGGAGTGAAGAGTCCTACGTTCAAAGGTTGACTGCCCCTTTGGGCAGCTTTATTAATCCTTTTTGAGCTTCAGTTTCCTCATTTTACCTAAACAGGGGATTACAATAACCACATAACACTTATGCGAGAGGGCTGCTCCAAGATGTGACTAAGATCCTGCATGCTGGGTGCCTGGGTGGCTCAGTGCGTTAAGCCTCTGCCTTCAGCTCAGGTCATGATCTCAGGGTCCTGGGATCGAGCCCCGCATCGGGCTCTCTGCTCAGCAGGGAGCCTGCTTCCTCCTCTCTCGCTCTCTGCCTGCCTCTCTGCCTACTTGTGATCTCTGTCAAATAAATAAAATCTTCAAATAAAAAAAAAAAAAGATCCTGCATGCTATAGTACATGGCACAGTCTTCAGAAAGTACTAAGTGTCCAATATGCATCAACATGGATTAGGTCCCTTCCTCTTTCTCAAAGCTTTCCTGAACATGTCCTGAACACAATGGCGGTGAGGATACAGTGGACGCTCAGTAATGAACACTTCCTAAAAAGCAGTGAGGAACCCTGAGACGTGTGCTCCTGGGAGTGACACTCTCGTGCTGAGTGCCAGTGGGTAGCTGGAAACCAGTAAGGCAGCACCAGGCCTGAACTTCTCGAAGCCCCTTGTTCCTCTAGTTCAGTTTGCAAATTATTGCCATGGCCTGTTGATTATTACTCCAACTCCTCCTTCCTCCTCCACATTTCAATAGTTCGCCTGCCTGGCCTTGGGCGTCTCAGGGAAGCCCTTCCCGCACCCTCTAGGGAGTCTGCAATACAGCCCAGATGCTCTCAAAGATTAGAAAAACTTTTAAGTCTAGTCTAAAAAAAATAGTCCTATCCTTTGTCTCAGGCCATTATTTCTACTCTTACCGATTTTGGAGGATGCAATTTCCCCTCCTTCATTTATAATATTTTGCTCAGGGTATTTGTAGATTGTCAGCCTATATGTCAAGTCTCTGCTTGATTACACCATATAAATTCAGTTCTACTTATAAGCTAAAGCATGAGTATGAGAACAGGAATTAAATACATTTCTAGTTTTGGAGGAAAACAAAACTCATTTTCTAACTCACTATATCTCTGGATGAAACATTAGCTTCTATATATTAGAATTATAAATTCTATAAATCTATAAATTAGAATTTTAATGCTGCAGAAATCACGTCATTTTGGAAGGAAGAAAGGTAAAGAACTTGCTTCAAGTGATAACTTTCTTGCTAATGGCAGAATCAGGACTGGCACACAGGTGGCCTAGTTCTCAGGTCAGGCGTCTGGGAGGGTCACTCAAAGTTTAAACTTCTCTGCATCCTATGTAAGTCTTTTGGTATACAGGCTCCTGCTGAGATCTCCTACTTTCCCTGCACTCTGCTCAGTTTATTGTCCATGGACTACTTCCCATTCTTTCCCACATGTCCAGGGGGCTTTTTTCTCCCCCACTCTCAGTAGTGACCTGCCTCATCTGTCTACCTGGGAAATCAACTCATCCTTAAACTTTTCTTCTGCAACCCTTTCCAACATCCTCAGAAAAATCCGTTTCTCCACCTGTGTGCCAACAGAATTTTGCATATGTCTCATTTACAGAGGATACTGCAAGGAATTACAGTTCTTTGTTTATCTTTGCCTCTCCACTTTGTGATTTGTTACCTTTGTGAATTGTTGAAGCTTAGGAATTATACTTTATTCATCCACATATCCACAGCTCTCCAAAGAGTTTCTGACACATAATAAGCCTTAATAACTGCTTTTTGTTTGTTTTCATTTTTATTTTGTTTTGTTTGCAGACAATTTTCATGTTAGTTGCTTTAGGTGAACAATAATGCACTTACACAGAGTATAACTATTTTATTCTGACCAACATCTAAGTATGTTTAAACTTCTGTGGATATCTTGGATTTCTAGGAACTACAAGTATTAAAATTGGTAATAATAATTGGAAAACTTTGCCTGGAGACTTTAGTACAAAGAAACTGAGAGAAGGTTCACAAAATCAGAGCACCAAATAAAATACCCAAGGGCTTCCACTTTGTTTTAAGGTAGCTTAATTTGCTAATCTTAAAAAAGTACAGAACTTTCTACCTTTGACAAAAGGCAAAACAAACAAGTAAAAACCACTTAAGATGATCTATACACCAGTTTTTACATCAAAAGAGATTAAACTGTAGCAAAATAAAAACTTGGTATTTTGGAAAGTAGGTAAAACTATAGTACACAAACCTCCAGTAACTTAAAATCAAGTCTTTTATCCCAAAATGGCAATGTCTCCAACTATAATTAAATTACCTCAATAACACTTATAATAGAATTCTTGGAAAGTAATCTGAACTCTAAAGTATGTTCCCATCCTTGGGGGATATCATGGAATTTCTCAACTCGGTAATTATTTAATATTTTCTACTCCATTCAGTTCTTCAGCAGAAATACATGAGTATTCACACTTAGCAAGTTGCTTAGAAGCTGTGAAACACTAATGTTGAATGACCAAGACTGTCCCTGGATACTACCGCTATTGGCAAATTCTTACTTAAGACCCTGTGGGGAGTCAGTCTACCACCACCCTCCATAACTCTCTCCTCTTGCCTGGGTCTAATAGAGCTATGATTTTGGTATATTCGGTTTCCAATGTAGCTTGCCCTGGGACTATACCAGACTGATATTCTGAGCCATGTTTGGTTATTCTTGGCACCAGATAAGCATAGTCTCCACCAATCAGGTTATGACATGCTATAATGGGAAGTCATAATATATGTAACAAAGCTGAAAATGGAAAAAAAAAGTTCTAATGCATGAAATACATATAATTCTACAGTAATAAAGAAATAGGACAGGCTCAGGTATGTATTTTGTCTTAAGAACAGAGCACAAACATCATTCTGTACAAACTAGAAAGATAAAGCAGAACAGAACCCCTATATGTTGAAAGCACCTGGAGTTAGAAGCTACGAAAGGCAAAAGTTATTATTTGACATAAACACTGCTGTTTAGATTTCTTAAAGTTCTGTGTGAGCTTTTCTTACCTTAGAGACTGAGGAGAAGGAAGAGAAATACCAGCTCATGTATAGAATGTCCCACAGATCACAGTAATGACTCTCTCAGCTGGAAACAGAAATAAAAGTCGTATCGATGGTGTTAGTGTTAGATGATGCATGAGTGTTTGTCCAAACTCTATGAAAAGAATTTCAAATGGCTTGATTCTGATCACCAACTCCTGGCCAGAAACACCCTTTCAGACATAACTAGTCTTTTTTTTTTTTTCTTTTTTTTTTTCTAGCATCTCCCCTAAACTTACCAAAAAGAAGTATTTTATTTTGGTTTTGTTCTCACCTCTTGCCATTTGGAATAATTGTAAGTCACATAAATAATGACCCGTATTGGCTACTGGGCACAGGGGAAAGTTGAAAGGATAAAACGAAGGGAATGTGTTAACATGACTCTTGGAAATAGCGCAGCTGAAATGTATGGTTTGGCATCTGACTAGAAACTGAATCTTAGCTCTTCACTTGACTTCTTTATGTCTCAGTATAAGATGAGAATTATAAAAGTCAGCGTTTCAGTTTATGGTAGCCAGTTCAATGCCTGACAGAGTCGGCACAGACACATCATTTTGTATTCTATCACACACTTGTTAAGAAATACATTATTTTTCTATTTTGTATGTACATACTTTTATATACTTATATATGTATTTGCTGTTACATACAGCGGTTATTATATTTGACCTCCAATTATGCATTAAGCAATGAGGTAGTGCAAATTAGGAAATAGGCAGAAAACATTCAAATGAGGTTCTTCTTTCTTCTGTAAGTTGTAATTAGGGAGCGGGGTGGTGGTGGGGGCAGGGAATAATCAAATTCCAAATTCCAAAGTAGCTGACAAGGCAGACCAGAATGCCCTGGGCAGTCCTGATAAATGTGTGTTGTCTCAGCATACTTCTTAATAGCTCCCTCTTTCTAAAGACTGTCCTGACGTGATCAATTAAATACTCACAAACCAAAGGCCATATGTTGTAGGATAAACCTGGTGAGAAGAAAAACGTAAGGACACCTGATCCAGGGAAACGCTTCCCAGGGTTAGGTAGGATCTAGGGTGATGAGGGAACATAGCTGTGTAAAGAATGAGAAGCATAGTATGGACCACCAACTTCAGAAGGACAGAACAGGGACTGCAGAGAAAAAAGCACAGGCATCTATGTAGAACTGGAGAAAAATGAAAATACAGAAGGATCGTGTAGTTCAAAGGAGAAAATTGCAAAGAACCACACTACATAGATCAGTAGTTATCAGCTCATAAGGGTTCGGACAGTTTGGACCTAACTATTTTAAGAGCAACAAAAGGAAGAACAGTATTCTGTTTACTTGAATGAGAGGATGTGCCATGAACGTGGGGAGTTGTGGGCACAGAAAATAAAGAGACTGTTTTATTTGGAAGCCCCTGGGGAACTGTTTATTTTACAACAAAGTAGTATCACTTTGTGGCCTCCTTCTTCCCGACGGCCAATGGGATCTGGCTAAGAACCCCAAAGCATGCAGCAACCATTTTGCTGCTGAGTTTACATTTCAGCAGAACAATTCCAGAATGAATCATTGCATGCACAGGTTGTTGGTTCTGCCCGGTTTGAAGCCCATTTTCAAAGCTCTTTCCTACTTTGTGTTCAAGGCTAAGTTCGCAGAGATTTATGTGGAGATTTCTTATTCTTCTTGAAAAATATAAAATCTTTCACCAGAGTATTTTTCTCACTCAGTGAGGCAGTCCTGGGCCTCTTGTTGTTATTCTCCGTAAGACATTTTCAACTTCTACTCAAATCTCTAGCATTTCTACTTAAGAGAGAAAGGGAGCAGTTGAGAACAGAGAATTTAGCCTCTGGCATGATTTGAAATGGGATGGGAAGTGAATGCACCCCTTTAAAATCAGCAGAATGAGAGAGAGAAACCAGTAACTTACGGGACAAAAGTCTGTGCTGTCAAATAGGAAACTGATTTTAGAGAGGATTCACTTTCTCCAAATCCCCTACTCCTAAGACCTAGCCTAATGTGCAGCAGGGTCTAGGGAATGCATAGTTGCCTGCGGGGATGACAGTAGCTCAATACTGGAAAATAAACCTGAGTAAAGAATGATTTTGTTCGAGCATACATTATATACCCAAGGAGGATATGGCACCAGCTTACAAAGAGTGGGTTTCATGAGGAAAGGAATCTGAGGAATGCGGAAGTAGTAAACTCAAACCAAGCTCTCCCACTTATATGCTGTGTGGCCTTGGACAAGTGTCTTAAGTTCTCTATGCCTCAGGTTCTTCATCTGTAAAATGGGGATAATAATAGTGCCTACCTCAGAGAATTATTAGGATGAAATGTGTATAAAGTACATAGAGCAATCCCTGACTCAGAGTAAGTGCTTCTTAACAGCAACAGTAATAACAAAAACCTACCAATAATTACTACTCTACTCTGAAATCTCTATAAATTTAAAAAGTTTCTGTTTCTATGAAATGATTTAGTCTCTGTGTTCCTTCCACCTACTTCAAATCTTCTAAAACCAAGAAGAATTTTTAACACTTAAAGCAAAAACTACCGATTCAAAATTTATAAACAAAAGAATTCACACTATGCTTTTGAAATTGCAAAAGACACACCTACACATACACCATGTCCCTTAGTGACGAAGAGGAAGATGGGAAGGTCAAGACATTATGGGGAGCTACACAGGGTCAGAGTTTATCTTTATATCTCTTTGTCTCAGTTTATAGAAAAAGAAAGGTCCAAGTTTCCAGACAGCCATGAAAACAAAATAAACAGGCATGTAAATGAGATGTGTTTTGGATGTGGGTTTGTATATATTGGCAGGAAGAGCAGTGAAACTTTGACTCTACTTTCTTATTCTTTTTTTTTCTGTCCCTCTCAGTGCCAAAGGAGCTATTTTTAAAAGCATGGGTTTGTGTTTTTGATCATAATGTTATGGCAAAAGGGGAGATGACCTTTACATTTAGTCAGTAGCTGTTATGCAATCAGCAAGTTCCACATGGCAGCACTTCACGTCTGGTCACCAATAATCTGGGTGTTCTACGGTTCTTTCGTCTACCCTCACAATTAAACAGAACTTATTAAGACTACACATGGTTAGGTAGTAACTCATTCCTTAATTAGTTAAAAGAATACATATTCCCTCCCAAGTCCTGCCCGCACATCTTGTGAGGCCCAGTCTGGTATGGAATAATAGGTAGAGATGAGTGAGTGTGCTAAATCTTTAATGACACACGCAGGTGTAAATCCGGCTCTGTGCGCAGGGCTGAAACAGAAGGTAACAGCCGGGAGCACTTCCACGTAAGACCTACAGGATAAAGAGACAACCTACAGAAGCAGTAACGTGAGAGGCAATTCCACAGAACGCCTGGGCTTCAACTCCACAGGTTCACATCAACAAGAACAGGCTGGAATGTCATTACTGACACAGTGTCCTAATTCTCCAGCATTTCAATTCTTATATTAGCCACTTTCTGGGGGTCAAATTCTGGGACAATTTTCCTAGACAGAAGAATGATAGTTTCTGGCAAACAACAACAACAACAAATGGTGACTTTGTATGTTTTATGCACTGATGTTTTTTCCTGGGTAAAGACTGGGGGAAAAAGATCCTAAATTACTTCCTTGGCCTAATATTTCTTTCAGACCTTACCTGAGAAACCAATGAAAAGCACTGTCTCTATTATTCCAAAATTTTGACAGAAAACTGAAAAATTCAGTAAATGTTCCAAATAGTTTTCTTCAGACAGAATTGAACAACATGGAAAAACCTCACTGTGCCACTAACTGAATTGCTCTATTTTCTTTGGATATTTGGCGATGGGTGGTCTCAGACTGCCGATTAAAATGCACTCACATAAAATATGTAGCAGGGAAAAAGAGTACATAGTCATGAAGTTTTAGCTCATCTTCGCTGCTCACTTTTTGTTGTAAAACAAATTTTAACTTTTCCATTCCCAAACCTCTCCTGCTACGATGGTATTCTGCAGGGAGAACTGTATCTAACAAAACTGGTATCAAATTAGATTTGATCCATCCGAAGAACCAAACAGCATCTCTTAAGGAGAGGGTGGGGGGATGGGATCTCATCCCTAGACTCCCTACACTAAGAGTAAAATTCAAATTGTGAAAATGAGTAATGTTTAAAATGCCTATTTCTTTATTTTAGCATGAACAAAAAGGTCCCGTTTTCAGACCCGTGTTAGAATAGTTAACACGAGCCTCAACGTCTGCATAGTAGTGGCTTAGCCCAGAGAAGATTTATCTGTGAAACATGCGAAGTCCACTGTTGGTAGCCCTGGGCACCTCTCCCCAAAACGGCTTATGGGTCTGGATGCTTCCTATCCTATGGCCTCGGCATCTTGGAGTTTTGCGCTTCTGGCTGTACAGACGGCAGAGAGAATGGGAGACTGTGTGGAACAGTCTCGAGAAAAGTAACGGACATCTGAATTGATGTAAATGACACCTGACTGTCTAGGGGTTCCGACCTCAGAGCCTCGCTGGCGTTAGTATTTTATCTACCAACAACCTGTTACACAATTCCTGGATCTTCGTAAAACACATACACTCCTCGCAAAGGGTGAAGAAGGAGACAAGTGAGGAGGCCGACACACAACGGCCCCAGCCTGATTTACCGGAGACGGGCAGCATAAATCACCTGCAGAGAACGCAACCGTCACATTTCTCACCAGCTATACAGCAATCAGCAATCGTTCCTTCCGTGTCCTCTCCCCACTCTTCAAAGCGCCCAAGATCAATGAATATGCGTGTCTTTTGCACGGCCCTTCCTATCTACTAAGAGCCCGGGTCTGCTAAAAACGAGACAACAGGCCCCAAATGCAGTTGGTTTTGCTCGCCCACACCAGGACTCGCGAACCGGCCCGGCGGGAAGCAGCCGAGGCGCTCCTGCCACCCCCGAGGCACCCCTGGAACCACCCACCCGCCTTCCGCGGAGCCCCACAGCCCTGTTGCCTCTCCCTTCCACCTCCAAAACTCTTCGCCTCCACACAGCGCCTTTCTGCACCAGCCTGCAGGCTGCCCGATGCCGATGGATTCTCGCTCGAATCAACACTGGGGATTTTTTTTTACACGCCTCAGTTTATCTGTCAACAGTTCTGGGGTCAGAAGAGGGGCTGAAAGAGACCCCCCACACACACACACACACCCCGGGGACCGCACAGCGAGGCCTACTCAGTACCTGCCCAACTGTGGACCCCGAGGTTCGGTCGCCGCCTCTCGAGGTGGTGAGTCCCTCTCAGGATCCCGGCGGCGCAGTGTTTGCGTTCACGAGCTTTCACGCTTCGCTTGAGCGCGTCTCTGCCTCTGTCCAGACTGGGTCTAGAAACTGCTGGAACCAGACTGGGCTCAGTCTCATAAGGACTGCATCAGACCGGATCCTACGGCGGACTGCGTCGACGTCAACCGGGTCCCACCTCAAACCGGTTCCCAGGCCAGACGGAGTCCCACGTCAGACTGGGTCCTCCGTCACACGGGATCCCACTTCAAACGGGTTCCCACATCGGACAGGTTCCCACAGGGCACTGAGTGGACGTCAGACGGGGTCCTACCCGACACTGCGCCCCCGCCTCAAACCTGTTCCTGCTGCAAACTGTGTCTCCCGTCAGACTGGGTCCCGCCTCAGATGGGTTCCCGTCTCTGACTGGGTCCCACGTCAACTGGTCCGCCATCACTAGGTGGGAGAAACGGGACTAGAACCGGGTTCAGACCGTGTCCAACATAGAAAGCGGACTAGATTCAAGGTGAACTGGATCCAGGGCGTCTGGGTAGCTCAGCCGGTGAAGCGTTTGCCTTGGGCTCAGGTCATGACCCCAGGGTCCTGGGATCCAGCCTCACATCAGGCTCCCAGCTAGGTGGTAAGCCTGCTTCAACCCCTCCCACTCCCCCTGCTTGTGTTCCTTCTCTCCCCGTCTCTCTCTGCCTAATAAATAAATAAAATCTTTAAAAAAAAAAAAATGGACTGGATCCAGGTCAGACTGGGTCCAACTTAAGCTGGACCGGATCCAGTGGGAAGCCTCGGGTGAATAAAATTGTGTTTCCAGACTGCACAACTAAGTTAACCTAAACGAAGTTAATCTTGAATTACTGGGGCCACCATGGAGAACTCTGAACCTCATATGTAAGCTTATCCATTTATGACGTGCTCTAGAGAAAAGAGAGTCTCAGCCAGGCACTAACTAGAAAGGGTGAGAGGGAAATTGTTTTCCCGGCTCTGCAGTTTCTGGTGGCCTGGATGACATCTGCTGGGACATTCCACTGAGTCCCGAGCCTGCAGCCCGGGATCCTGGGAAAACTGGCTGAAGTCGGCAGAGGGTGACATTCTTCCCAAAGTCATCTCTCCCAGGTCTCTGTGGTGCCTGGTCTAGAGAAGGTAAAATTTCGCCTTGTCTCTTCCAAGTTCAGAATGGCTGAAAAAAAAAAAAATCTGTAGAAATTAGATCTTTGAATGTGACTTGTGAATTTGCTTTTATGGAACCCATCTGTTGTGGCTCTTGCCTTCCTGTTTGTCTCACTTTTGTGTCCTGAGAACTTGGATTGGCCTCTGTCAAGTTGGGGAGTCCCCAGAATGTGGTCAGACAGAAATGCGGGTTGTACTCCAGGTACAGATACCATCCTGTTGCTAGGTCTCCGGAGAATTGTCTTTCTTCTGGTTACTTTTGGGAGTGGCTCTGGACCGTGGGAGGGTTGTATCTTCTGGACCCTCTTTGGGCATGGCTCTTGTGTTTATGCAGTTGTTTAATAGTATCAGGAATATTTACTGTTTGTCCTGCTGAAACCTGACAAAATATTTGAAAAAAAATTTTTTTCTAGTTGCTCTATAGCCAAAAGTTGGCCAACCTGGAAGCTGATATTCAGAGCCTGATAGTGATTTTTTTTTTTAGGCCTCCTTCTCTAAGCTAAAATGAAACTATGTAATGGGGTTGAACATAGAGGTGAGGTATAATAACAAATTCTGAAGCCTTTGTGGAACAATTTACCAAAACAGTCCAGAGACACACAGTTCTAAGTATAGAATGTAGGAATCTTTTGATTTCCATCTTCTCCCTGGTATAAAGAAGCAAACTGAAAATAATGTTGTTTCGGGGTACCTGGGTGGCTCAGTCCATTAAGCGTCTGACTCTTGGTTTCAGCTCAGGACATGATCTCAGGGTCAGGGCATTGAGCCTCCAGCACTGGACTCCATGCTCAGGAGGGAGTCGGCTTGAGACACTCTCTCTCCCTCTCCTTCTGCCTTGCACAGACACCAAGATGCTGTGAGAAGAGCAGGAGGTTTATTGAATGAAAGGCAAAGGAGAGATGAAGCAGGGAAGGGCATGGTCATATGGCTCTGACACCTAGAAACTTAGCGTCAGGCTTCCCTGCAGATCTAAGACATCTCAGCCAGCCAAGCTGATGGAGAATCAGAGCAAAGACCTTTGGGCAGAAAAGGTCCGAGCCCCCTGCTGTGCTCAGTCGTTGGTTGGATGCAGAACGGGAGGCAGGGCTTCCTGGGCATGCTAGGATAGATCCCAATCATCTACATACACATGTGACACTTACCAGATTTTGGTGAACAAAATTTACTTACTATACATTTTAAAAGTATTGAATTTGGCTTTTGTACCATTTACACACATATACAGACATAAGTAATGTGTATGCATATTCACAGAGCTTCTACTCTCTTCTTTAGACTATGTGTTTTTTTCCATCTATTTCATTTACCTCCAGTATCCCTAGAGTAAATCTAAGTGATTATATCAAAACTATATACAAATTGTTCATATTCTCTTTATTTTCACATCTGAGAAAGTCTTTCTGTTGCTTTTGCTCATGAATGACAATGTGGCATATTCTGGGATCTTTGAATCTTGTCTTTTACTGCTCTAAACTGTAGAATTCCAAAATTATATCTTAAAGATTTTTTAAAATTTTTTTATTTGACAGAGAGAGAGAGATCACAAGTAGGAAGAGCAGCAGGCAGAGAGAGAGGGGGAAGCAGGCTCCCCGCTGAGCAGAGGGCCAGATACGGGGCTCGATCCCAGGACCCTGAGATCATGACCTGAGCTTAAGGCCGAAGCTTAACCCACTGAGCCACCCAGGTGCCCCCCAAAATTATATCTTAATGTTAAGTGATACTAAGGAGGAAGGGCTTACATTTGTTCCTTTGTACATAACCTAAGTTTTCTGCTTGAATATGTAGAGAAACTTTTTAAGTCCTTGAAATGCAAACATTTTGTCAGTATACACTTGTGTGTGAGCCCTATTCTTTTTTTTTCAGTAGTTTATTTAATTTATTTATTTTTATTAATTATTTTTATTAACATATAATGTACTATTTGCCCCAGGGGTACAAGTTTGTGAATCATCAGGCTTACACACTTCACAGCACTCACCATTCCCATGCCCTCCCCAGTGTCCATAACCCAACCACCCTCTCCACACTCCCCTCCCCCCAGCAATCCACAGTTTGTTTTGTAAGATTAAGAGTCTCTTATGGTTTGTCTCCCTCCTGATCCCATCTTGTTTCATTTTTTCCTTCCCTACCCCCTACCCTAAACCCCCTACTCTGCCTCTCAAATTCCTCATATCAGGGAGACCATATGATAATTGTCTTTCTCTGATTGACTTATTTTACTCAGCATAATACCCTCTAGTTCCATCCACATCACTGCAAATGGCAAGATTTCATTTCTTTTGATGGCTGCATAATATTCCATTGTATACACACACACACACACACACACACACACACACACACACACACACACATATATCACATCTTCTTTATCCATTCATCTGTTGATGGACATCTACGTTATTTCCATGGTTTGGCTATTGTGGACATTGCTGCTATAAACATTCAGGTGCACATGCCCCTTCAGATCACTACATTTGTTATCTTTAGGGTAAATGCCCAGTAGCACAATTGCTGGGTCGTAGGGTAGCTCTATTTTCAACTTTTTGAGGAACCTCCATGCTGTTTTCCAGAGTGGCTGTCCCAGCTTGCATTCCCACCAACAGTGTAGGAGGGTTCCCCTCTCTCCGCATCGTCACCAACATCTGTTATTTCCTGACTTGTAAATTTTAACCATTCTTGCTGGTATGAAGGTGGTATCTCATTGTGGTTTTGATTTGTATTTCCCTGATGCCGAGTGATGTGGAGCACTTTTTCATGTGTCTGTTGGCCATCTGGATGTCTTCTTTGCAGAAATGTCTGTTCATGTCCTCTGCCCATTTCTTGATTGGATTATTTGTTCTTTGGGTGTTGAGTTTTCTAGGTTCTTTATAGATTTTGTATACTACCCCTTTATCTGATATGTCATTTGCGAGTATCTTCTCCCCTTCTGTCAGCTGTCTTTTGGTTTTGTTGACTGTTTGCTTTGCTGTGTAAAAGCTTTTGATCTTGATGAAATCCCAATAGTTCATTTTTGCCCTTGCTTCCTTGCCTTTGACAATGTTTCTAGGAAGAAGTGCTGTGGCTGAGGTCAAAGAGGTTGCTGCCTGTGTTCTCCTCAAGGATTTTGATGGATTCCTTTCTCACATTGAGGTGTTTCACCCATTTTGAGTCTATTTTTGTGTGTGCTGTAAGGAAATGGTCATTCTTCTGCATGTGGCTGTCCAATTTTCCAACACCATTTGTTGAAGAGACTGTCTTTTTTCCACTGGACATTCTTTCCTGCTTTGTCAAAGATTAGTTGACCACACAGTTGAGGATATATTTATGGGCTCTCCATTCTGTTCCATTGATCTATGTGTCTGTTTTTGTGCCAGTACCATACTGTCTTGATGATTACAGCTTTGTAGTAGATCTTGACGTCTGGAATTGTGATGCCACCAACTTTGGCTTTCTTTTTCAACATTCCTCTGACTTTTCGGGGTATTTTCTGGTTACATATACATTTTAAGATTATTGAAAATATTGAATATTTTCAATATTGAAAAATATTGATGGTATTTTGATAGGGATTGCATTAAATGTGTAGCTTGCTTTAGGTAGCATAGACATTTTCACAATATTTGTTTTTCGAATCCATGAACATGGAACGTTTTTCCATTTCTTTGTGTCTTCCTCAATTTCTTTCATGAGTTTTATTCCTAGGTATTTTATGGTTTTGGGAGCAATTTTAAGTGGGTTTAACTCCTTAATTTCTGTTTCTTCTGTCTTTCTGTTGGTGTATAGAAATGCAACTGATTCCTGTGCATTGATTTTATATCCTGACACTTTACTGAATTCCTATATGAGTTCTAGCAGTTTTGGAGTGGAGCCTTACAGGGTTTTTCCATATAAAGTATCACATCATCTGCAAAGAGTGAGAGTTTGACTTCTTCTTTGCCAATTTGGATGCCTTTTATTTCTTTTTATTGTCTGAATGCTGAGGCTAGGACTTCTAGTACTATGTTGAATAGCAGTGGTGATAGTGGACATCCCTGCCATGTTCCTGACCTTAGGGGAAAAGCTCTCAGTTTTTCCCCATTGAGAATGATATTCACTGTGGATTTTTCATAGATGGCTTTGATGATATTGAGGTATGTACCCTCGAACCCTACACTCCAAAGAGTTTTGATCAAGAAAGAATGCTGTACTTTGTCAAATGCTTTTTCAGCATCTATTAAGAGTATCGTATGGTTCTTGTTCTTTTATTAATGTATTGTATCACATTGATTGATTTGCAGTTGTTGAACCAACCTTGCGGCCCAGGAATCAAACCCACTTGGTTGTGGTGAATAATCCTTTTAATGTACTGTTGAATCCCATTGGCTAGTATTTTGGTGAGAATTTTCACATCTGTGTTCATCAAGAATATTGGTCTGTGATTGTCCTTTTTGGTGGGGTCTTTGTCTGGTTTTGAGATCAAGGTAATGCTAGCCTCATAAAATGAGTTTGGAAGTTTTCCTTTCATTTCTATTTTTTGGAACAGTTTCAGGAGAATAGGAATTAATTCTTCTTTAAATGGTAGAATTCTGCAGAGAAGCTGTCTGGCCCTGGGCCATTGTTTGTTGTGAGATTTTTGATGACTGCTTCAGTCTCCTTACTGTTTATAGGTCTGTTCATGTTTCTATTTCTTCCTGGTTCAGTTTTAGTAGTTCATACATCTCTAGGAATGCATCCATTTCTTCCAGATTGTCAAATTTGCTGGTGTATAGTTGCTCATAATATGTTCTTAAAATTGTTTGTATTTCTTTGGTGTTGGTTGTGATCTCTCCTCTTTCATTCATGATTTTATTTATTTGGGTCCTTTCTCTTTTCTTTTTGATAAGTCTGGCCAGGGGTTTATCAATCTTATTAATTCTTTCAAAGAACCAGCTCCTAGTTTCGTTGATCTGTCTACTGTTCTTTTGGTTTCTATTTCATTGATTTCTGCTCTGATCTTTATGATTTCTCTTCTTCTGCTGGATTTAAGCTTTCTTTGCTCTTCTTTCTCCAGGTCTTTTAGGTGGAGGGTTTTAAGTTCTGTCCTTGAGACCTTTCTTATTTCTTGAGAAAGGCTTGTATCGCTATATACTTTCCTTCAGGACCATCTTTACTGTGTCCCACAGATTTTGAACAGTTGTGTTTTCATTTTCATTTATTTCCATGAATATTTTCATTTCTTCTTTAATTTCCTGTTTGACCCATTCATTCCTTAGTAGGATGCTCTTTAGCATCCATGTATTTGAGTTCTTTTCAACTTTCCTCTTGTGATTGAGTTCTAGCTTCAGAGCATTGTGGTCTGAAAATATGCAGGGAATGATCCCAGTCTTTTGGTACTGGTTAAGACCTGATTTGTGTCCCAGGATGTGATCTATTCTGGAGAATATTCCATGTGCACTAGAGAAGAATGTGTGTTCTGTTACTTTGGGATGGAATGTTCTGAATATATCTGTGATGTCCATCTGGTCCAGTGTGTCATTTAAGGCCTTTATTTCCTTGTTGATCTTTTGCTTGGATGATCTATCCATTTCAGTGAGGGGGGTGTTAAAGTCCCCTACTATTATTGTATTTTTGTTGATGTGTTTCTTTGATTTTGTTATTAATTGGTTTATATAGTTGGCTGCTCCCATGTTAGGGGCATAGATATTTCAAATTGTTAGATCTTCTTAGTGGGCAGACCCTTTAAGTATGATATAGTGTCCTTCCCCATCTCTTATTGTAGCCTGGCTTAAAATCTATTTTATCCGATATAAGGATTGCCACCCAGGCTTTCTTTTGATGTCCATTAGCATGGTAAATTGTTTTCCATCCCTCACTTTAAATCTGGAGGTGTCTTTGGGTCTAAAATGGGTTTTTTGTAGACAGCATATCGATAGGTTTTGTTTTTTTATCCATTCTGATACCCTGTGTCTTTTGATTGAGGTATTTAACCCATTTACATTTAGGGTAACTATTGAAAGATACGAATTTATTGCCTTTGTATTGCCTGTAAGGTGATTGTTACTGTATATTGTCTCTGTTCCTTTCTGGTCTACTACTTTTAGGCTCTCTCTTTGCTTAGAGGACCCCTTTCAGTATTTTCTGTAGGGCTGGTTTGGTGTTTGCAAATTCTTTTCATTTTTGTTTGTCCTGGAAGCTTCTTATCTTTCCAATATTTTCAATGATAACTTACCTGGATATAGTATTCTTGACTACATATTTTTCTCATGTAGTCCTCTGAATATATCACACCAGTTCTTTCTGGCCTGCCAGGTCTTTGTGGATAAATCTGCTGTCAACCTAATATTTCTACCATTGTATGTTACAGACTTCTTGTCCTGAGCTGCTTTCAGGATTTTCTCTTTGTCACTAAGACTTGTAAGTTTTACTATTAGATGATGGGGTGTGGACCTATTTTTACTGATTTTGAGGAGGGTTTTCTGTGCCTCCTGGATTTTGATGCTTGTTGCCTTTGCCAAATTAGGGAAATTCTCTACTGTAATTTGTTCCAGTATACCTTCTGTCCCTCTCTCTCTTTCTTTTTCTTCTGGAACCCCAATTATTCTAAAATTGTTTTGTCTTATGGTATCATTTATCTCTCTTAAATTCTCCCTTTATGGTCCAGTAGTTTTTTGTTTCTCTTTTGCTCAACTTCTTTACTCTCTGTCATTTGGATTTCTATATCACTAATTCTCTCTTCTGCCTCATTTATCATAGCAGTAAGAGCCTCCATTTTTTATTGTACCTCTTTAATAGCTTTTTTGAGTTCAACTTGGTTAGATTTTAGTTCTTTTATTCTCCAAAAAGGGATTTTAATTTTCCAGAAAGTTTTCTCTAATATCTTCCATGCCTTTTTTGAGCCCAGCTAGCACCTTGAGAATCATCGTTCTGAACTCTAGTTCTGACATATTACCAATGTCCATATCAATTAGGTCCCTAGCCTTCGGTACTGCCTCTTGTTTCTTTTTTGTGGTAAGTTTTTCCACCTTGTCCTTTTATCCAGATAAGAATATATGAACAAGAAAATAATATACTAAGAGGGTGGCAAAGACCCCAGAAAAATATACACTAACCAAATCAGAAGAGATCCAAAACTGGGGGGAGAGGATGGGGGAAAAAAGAAATAAAAAATTGAAACTTAAAAATTATTTATTTATTTATTTATTTATTTATTAGACTGGTGAATAGAACAGAGCCACCACTTGATTTGGGGTGTATTTTTGTCTCTTAGAAGAAACTACCTCCCAAAATTTTAAAGAAATCAAAACTTATATATATATATACAAAAATAAGGGTAAACATGATGAAGAGATGGAACATGACTATAAAGATGAAAAATTTTTAAAAAATTCTAAAAACGGAATTGAGAAGATAAATTGGTTGCAAAAAGGAAAAAAAAAGAGGAGGGAATGTGCTCAGACTGGAAACAAGAACAAAGCTATGTGCTAGATTGGGGTATAGTTTGATCTATTATAGAAATTGTATCCCAATTTTTTTAGGAAAAAAAAAAAACCTATATGGATACCAAAAATAAGTTTAAATACAATGAAGGGATAAAATACGACTATAACAATGAAAGTTTAAAGAGGTTTTTTTTATGTTTGTTTGTTGTTGTTGTTGTTGTTGTTTTAGGAAGTTTTTTGTTGTTGTTGTTAAGACAAACTAGTTAAAAAACGTTAAAAGAGGAAAGAGGAAACGTTAAAATAAAATAAGAAAAAAATTTTCTTTTTAATTTAACTTTGCAAGACTAAAGGATCATGGGGGGAAAGCCATGAATTCTATGCATCGCTTTCCCCTAGCTCTGGAATTCCGCTGTTCTCTTTGATCTGTGAGGTTGGCCTTGGCTGGATGTTCTTGCTGATCTTCTGTGGGAGGAACCTTGCTGTGACTCTCAAATGCTTTTGCCAGAAGCAGAATTGCACCGCCCTTGCCAGGGACGGGGCTAAGTAATCTGCTTGGATTCGCTCTCAGAGCTTTTGTTTCCTGAACGCTTTCCATAGAGCTCTGGAGGGCGGGAATGAAAATAGCAGCCTCCCAATCTCTGGCCCATGGGAACCTCAGTGTGCCCTCAGAGAAAAGGTGTCAGTCACTCCCATCTCCCTGGTCTCAGGCCTCACTCCAAGCACACCCAGCCTGGCTCTGGCGCACGGCCCCGTTTGGAGTCTCCAAAACCCAGCAGATTCCTGATGCACTGCTCCTCCTATAGGAGGAAGTTGAGTCTCCCTGGATCTGCCACTTGAGGGGTCCCTGCTCAAAGAGCAGTGGTCCGACTGTGCCTTGGATCATGGTTTAAGGTAACGCCGCCATGAAAGCTCACTCTTCAGCTCTGTCACTGTAGTCGGCTTCCCTGCTCCCATACCTGGCAGCTCTGCCGCACTCCGACACCCCCGATCTTTCTGTGACCCCCAGGACCTAAAATCATACTGTCCCCGCAAGGGCTCCACTGCCGTTTAGCCTCTTGAGTGATGTCCCTCAGTGAAGCAGACTTCAAAAAGTTCTGATTTTGTGCTCCGCTGCTTGCTGGGGGCCGGCTCCTTCCCCCGCAGTCTATCTTCCCATCACTTTGGATTCACTTCTCCGCAGGCCCTACCTTTCAGAAAGTGGCCAATTTTCTGTTCCTAGAATTGCTGCTCTTCTTCTTTTCTATCTCCTCTTGAGTTTGTAGGTGTTCAGAATGGTTTGAAAAACTATCCAGCTGAACTCCTGGGATCTAATGTTGTTTCGGTTTGCTACTCCTCTGCCATCTTGCCTCTCCCTCAGCCCTATTCTTTTTAGTATGTTTTTCAGCTTAATCTTACCTGGAAATATGAGTCATTATTTATAGATTTGGATCTCATTTTGAAGCAGGAAATATTTCTTTTATATCTCCAATAATCCAATAATCACTTTTGTACTCATTATTTAGTTCTTTTACCCAGAGGCAAAAGCACTGGGGCTATTACATTTTTATCTGAAAATAGACTGGACATAATACCTTTATGCTTCTCAATATCAGTTTAAAAGTCCTAAAAGCTGTTCTGCTAGTCATCGTAGTAGGACTCACTTTTATAGCATCATCTTGAAATTTGTCACCCCATTCCTTTACTTCTGTTTCTTACCCAGTCTCAAGTACTCCTCTGGGAAGCAAAAAGAGGTCTCTTAATCATCTGTATTTTATTAAGTGTCTAAAAGAATATAGGAGAAAGCCAATGTTCTGCTTTCCCAGCATTTCAGCTGAGTACCAGAATTTGGGGCCAAATTACAGCAAACCCTTTTTTAATAGAAAAAAAAAGAAGAAGAAAAGAAAAGAAACCTCAGGAATTCTATCATATCCTAAACAAAGCAAACAAACTTGGGTGTTTAGAGTCTTATCCAAAAGATTCTGTCACTATAAACCGAGTGCAACTCAATGTATCTCAAAGAAGATGAAGGGCTAAGTCAATGTGGCTGTAAGTTGAGCCTTAACAGTTCCAGGGAGTCTCCCCTTTTCTAACCTGAGATTTAGACCACTGAACTATCTCCCCTCATGGATTTATTTGCTTCTTTTATTTCTTTGGTTAAAAAATGAGCCACTATAACTCAAAACACTGCAAGAACCTACTTTTAAAAGAGCATTAAAACTGCTTGATTGATTCAGTGGGATCTTGGAAACTCTGTTTTGTCCTCTGAAAATTATGAAGGCCTTTATTCAATTCTGGACAATCAATGGAGGATATTACAAAGGCAATCTCAGCTTCAACTTTTCATTCTGAAAACCCTCACCCTTGCTCCTCATCCCTTCCTAACTAGCCCCCTCGAGATGCTCCTAAGACACCTAAGAAGACTGAACAACCAAGGCTTCACATGCAACATACCTAATCAGAGCAGAACACAATGAGATCAGGACTTTCTGTATTGAGGATAGTACTCACTCACTTATTCACCTACACCGAGCATTTATTGAGTGCCTAGTATGTTTATTCGCTACTCCAAATGCTCACAATACAAAGATGAACAAGACCGAGGCCCTGGAGGACAATCTAAATATTCTATGATCACAATTACGATAAAGAGGAGGAAGAAGGAAGCAGAAGGAGAAGGGAGGTAGCGTTATCCCCATTTTACAGATGACAGAACTGAGGCTAAAGGAGCATATCCAAGCAAAGAACATTTGAAATTAGCAGGACCAAAATTCTAAGTCTTGAGTTGGGCTTTACCATACACAGTCATAACCTCTGTGCTCTACTATCTCAATAAGATACTGAACGAACAAATTGGAAAAGGAATTCATCGTAACCACATTTGCCCCTTGATTTAGCTGGGGTCACCATTTTCATATCAATCATGTAGTACAAGCCCAGTGTGCTAAGTAGGTGACTGGACATTCTCAACCACCAGGAGAGTAGTGGGTCATCTCTGCGGTGTAATTACAGTAATGCCAACTTTCACTCTCCAAAATATACCCATTTGGGTAGTAGATTATATAGTCATCCTAGCATTGAGAGAGCCACATTCAAAATATGGTGGAAAGACAATGAGAGAACAACTAATTTTCCATGGGGGGAAGGGCCTGGTGCTCCAAATGACTTTGTTTTATGGTTTATAAGAAATCACTGTTTTGTATTTCACCTGCTAACCAAATCATCCTGCATTCATGTACTGGCAGGCAAAGAAATATCCAAAAAAGATGTCAGAAAACTTTATTTATTTGACAGAGAGAGATCACAAGTAGGTAGAGAGAGAAGGGGAAGCAGGCTCCCTGCTGAGCAGAGAGCCTGATGTAGGGCTCAATCCTAGGACCCTGAGATCATGACCTGAGCTGAAAGCAGAGGCTTTAACCCACTGAGCCACCCAGGTGCCCCAGTCATTGTCTCTTGAACTAGACTATAAACACCTTACATGCAGGGACCAAAACACACAAAAATATGACACAGTAAGTAGAAAGGTAAAGTACATACAGAAAGTTAGGTGAGAAGAGGTACTTGTTCCAAGCTGGGCATTCAGAGAAGTCTCCTGGAGGAAACAATTGAAGGAATTCTTAAGGATCAATAAGAACGAAGGCAAATAAATAATAGATTATTTAAAATAGTTTAATTAATTAAGTTTAAAAAGTGAAAAGGTCAAAAATTGGAACGGGTTTAAGGCAGAGAGAATAGTCATCCAGACACCATCAGGCACAAATTTTGCTCCCCTCTGGGGTAGTGGGGGGAGTGTATCCTCCTGCAAAACAACAGGATTCCATTCAGAACAGCTGAGATGGAACTAGATGCTAAATCTAGTGAGATGATAAATGTTTAAGCTTAAAGTGAGCGAGGTCCTAGGCGCACCCAGATGATTACAGTGTAGAACCAGCTCTTAAGGAAAACCATGTTATAGTGGGAGTCACTCACTAATTAAATAGAAGTATTTGATGACTTAAACTATCTTCCCCTAACTTGGGAGAATGCCTCTCTTTATTTCATGCTGTGGTTTCAACTCAATGTGTTTAAATAGTATGTGAAAATATGCCTGATTCCTTGCTTCCTGTGTTCTACCTGACAACCAACAGAAAACATGATCCTGTTGCTCAGCTGGATGTTGTAAGTCCATCTACCAGGTATCTTTCCATATTGGTTTCAACATCTTTAAAGGGCAAGTAACAAGTCGCTGATGTTTTCCTGAATTTTCAAGTTACTCTACTCTCCTCCTCTACCAACATTAAGTATCACTAATTGCATAAGTGGCTTAGTTTGGGAATGATTAGTTCTGAATAAGGCTATATTGATCACAGCCTTGTTTCAAGATGTTACACATCTCCTTGTGGGTAGCAAGAGGACCAACCCTCCATCCCGTTTATTTTCTGGCTCACAGTTTTACGTCACCGCAGTGTCTTTCCAACTGTTTTACAAGTCCAACGTTCTTTGGGAAGCACATTATTGGAGTTGGGTAATGAGAAGAGCATGACAGGATGGTGGAGAAATTGGGTCTCTGTTGACCTCTGCTTCTGTGAGAACACCTGCCTTTTATCTGCTTCCTAACACTGGGGTTCTACACAATATTTTACTTTTTAAAATTCTAAAGACCAAAAACATAAATTCAAAACTGTGGTCCTAGTCGAGTTGAGCCTAGTTCTCCCCTGTCAACACACCTGCTTTCTATAATAGAGCTACCCTTTCGTTGGCTTCTTCCTAGTGGTGAAATCACTTTAGGGTGTTATTTTAAGTATTTCAGTTCTATTTACATTGGTATGTCTGGGTCTTCAGTTAATCTCTGCTGGACATGACTTTTTTCATTCTAATACATTTTATGTCTAGTTCTTTATGTTTAGTGGTTGCAGGAAAATCCTCAACTGCATAAAAACAAAGGAATTAATTTAAGAAGGAAAGTGTTAAGGTAAAAGGGGGGATGTGTGGGGGGGGTCAGGCTGAGCTCTCTTTTACCCAGGACTTCTTAATGTGTTGATCAAATTATATACCATTTTTATTTTTTTTTTATTTTAAAGTTTTTTATTTATTTGACAGAGAGACACAATGAGAGAGGGAACACAAGCAGGGGAAGGGGGGAGAGGAAGACGTAGACTCCCCACTGAGCAGGGACCCCCCCCCATGTTGGGCATGATCCCAGGATCCTGGGATCATGATCTGAGCCAAAGGCAGATGCTTAACACTTAACGACTGAGCCATATGGTTGCCTCTATATGCCATTATTAAATATGCAGTGGTCCATTATACTGATCATTATTTTACTCTGGGTAGTTTGCTAAACATTTTGTTATTTTATTTAAAAATAGGCCCTGAACTAGGTACAAAGTAGGATTTGTCTTACTCGACCATGACCATGGCAAGTCTTGCAGGCTGAATGATAAGGTGTGACACATACTGGATAGATGTGTATCCTGTAGTGGCCTTAATGCTCAGAAGGGAATAAAAGGCTCCTTGACACAGATCTTGCCACTTGAATGCTCTAGAACAACAGTAAGTGGCAAAAAAACATTATGGTCTCTGATCTCCTAAAAACTTCACCTGACCACTGAAATTGTGCTAACAAGAAAACATTCCCAAGAAAATGGTCTGTTTCCAGACTTCGGAGGCTCTGTGTGATTTTACTCAAGAGTGAGGAATAGTGGAGGGAAATTAGAAGGAGGATTCAAGAGTCTGCACTTGAGAGGCTACAAGGAAGGTCAGTTAGAAACCCGAATCAGGCCCTCAAAGCCTTACTGACTCTTCCCACAGTTAATGTCCTGATCCAACACCCCTCACTGGCCCCAGGGAATATGGGAATGTTTCTCCTGGCCCTGTGGCCTCCTCAATCACAACCTGCCACAGAATTTTGAGATTATAAAGACCCCCAGTTGGGGCACCTAGGCAGCTCAGTTGGTTAAGCATCTGCCTTTGGCTCAGCTCTTGATCCAGGAGTCCCAGGATTGGTGGATCAGGCTCCCTGCTCAGCGGGGAGTCTGCTTCTCCCTCTGCCCCTCACCCCACTGGTGCTCTCACTCTCACTGTCTCTCAAATCAATAAAATCTTCAAAATAAATAAAGCCCACAAATGGCAGCATTTTTATAACTTCTGAACTCAGTTTTGTCTGATTCATCATTAAGAACACCCTTTTTCCTATGACATTAAGGAAAAAACTCTCAACCATAAAAAAATCAAGCCAATCTCCCATGGCTCTGGTTTTAGGAAGGGTTAAAGGTGGGATGTCTCGGGGTTAAAAGGGGTGCCTACTGTTGACTTCCCACTCAGCCTCTTGGTGAAGAGGTTACAAAGACAGACCTAATTCCAAATCTGATGGCAGGAGAAAAGAAAACAAAACAGGATCTTTTATGTTGCCGAGCATCAAGAGCAGAAGAAACTATTCAAATGAAATAAAGACAGTGCTAAGAATAAAGTTGCGTTCTCAGCCAGAGTTATAAAATGCCTGGGAAGACCTTCATCAGGATACACAGTGACTGGATCCCAGGAGCAGAGTAAGGAAGTAACAGGCACTGATACTTGTTTCTTTCCGGAAAAGAGGACACCGGTGATCCCGAGATAGGAGACCCTCTGATATTTTATTTTCAGAACAAGACAGAACCCAACTGCAGCTCCCTAAGGAGAGCCCTACTTCCCAGCACTGGGTCTGCATCAGGAGCCCTGGCATTTCCTCTTTCGCAGAGAGTGCAGTCAGCACAACAATCAAGCTGTGATTGGGAGCTGAGCGCAGTAGTTAATTAAGGCTACATCTTTTATTCTCCCGGGCAATTCAGCACAGCTTGAATGCGCCCCAGAGCCTGTCTGTGGTGGGAATGTCTCCCTAGGCAGTGGGAGAATCCAGTCTCATCAGCATGACAATAGCCCCCAGGATGCACTTGGACTGATGTAATGGCCAGAGTTAGGGAGGGGGGTTGAAAGCCTTGTAGCAGAAGCCTGGAGCGTTTGCAGCTGACTGGGGCTATTTCAGTGCATGAAATTCCTTCCCTCTTTCTTTCTTCCTTTTATAAGAGATGTTTGCTAATTGGTAGAGCTCAGAAAACAATATACCACTAAGAATCCCTTTCCTTCCTCCCACCTCCCCCACTCCCATTTTTTAAAAAAAAGTCCCCGAGTTCTTGCTTCACTGGAAATCTCAACTTTTGTTCTGTGGTTTGCATGAAATCTTCATTTTTCTTCATTTTTCTTTCTCTCGAACATGGAACTTATAAACAACGATTTACCAAGAGACCCTGCAGCCAATTCTTCCATATCAGGGTTTCCCTAACGCGCTCCCCGCCTTGTAGAATCTTGGCTGTGGTCCTGCTACAGCTCATAGGTTTTCCTTGTACCTGATACATTGATACAAAACATTTTGGAAAAGTGAGTCATGGAAAGTTAGTCTGATTTTGTATTTTTTTTTTTTACTTTTTTTTTTTTTTTTTTTAAATCATGAGATCCTATTTAAAGCCAGAGCGATTGAATCATTTACGTTGACAGGGTAATGGTCAAAATGGAGGCAGTGTGAGGAAGTGCCAGTTGAGTCTGGCTATGGATGCTGTTTGGCCTTGCCACCAACTCAGAAGTGACCCAGGAAAGACACTGCCCTCCTCTGCGGCTTGTGTCTCGATCTGCTCATCTGTCCAAGGGAAGGAGGAACTCAGTGTTTTCTAAGGCCCCTCCTGAGCTGGACACTTACTGACATGCCTTCATCGACATGGGCCATAAGTTCTGATGTGTCAGGAAATTTGCAGTGTGTTAATTCTCTAGGAGAGCAAGGTGTTCATATTCTACCTAGAGCTTTTATATTAATGCTCTTCGTCATTCTGCACAGTATTTCCAAAAGGAGCAGACCGCAAGAGATACTTTGCGTGGAATCTGGCTCACTCGAGAGGCTGGCAGCTGATGAACAGACGTAAGAATATCATTTGCTTTAGGAAGATGTTCTTTACTTTCCAGAGCATACAGAATCCTGACCATGGGTCAGCTGTGCAGCCTGGTCTCCATTTTCTATTCTGTTCGCCTTATCTGGCATTTGTGATTTGAACATGTCTCTTAAGCGTTTCCCAAACATACATATCATGTGAATTGATGAGTGTTTGAAAAATGGCACCATCTTTCCCCCAGGGCAAATTTCATTTTTATAGAGCCTGTGGTCATCAGGAGGCCTGGAGGACTAGCAATTGGCTCTTCAAAGAGTCTGCGACCTCCCTAAAATTGAATATACTTTGAATATATATATGTGTGCATATTACTGGGGAGCTTGTCTAGGACTTTCGTTCAACTAACAAAGGTGGTAACAGTCATGGTCTTAAGGTAAGTGATCTGAAGATTGGTACTTGGAGGAGTGGCATGTATTGTGAAGTAGAGAGACTTCAAGTCTATCTTAATGATTATCTCTTCTTTTGGCTCTTAAACACTGTGACCTCGCTCAAGATATTCCTATAAAATTCCTGCTGATTATCCATGGAACTGACTTCAGTTCCTCATCTTATTACTTTCTGAGATTTAACAAAAGAAAAGCAATAATAAATTCTCAGAAGCTATGAAAATGTACAGTCCCTTAAAGAAAACCTAACACCCCAGCTGCAAAAAAGCCTGGGTACTGTCACTAAATAATTTCAGTTACGGGGTTATTTCAGGCGAACCAAGACTTTGCCTTTACTATTCCCATCTTCTCCCAAACCAGCAAAATTCCAGTGGATCCCCTCTCTCCCTTAGCCAAAATCCTGGTCACTTGTTCAAAAAGTATCCAGTTGAAAAGCCTCTTTGAACTTGGTAGGGGGCCATTTTATTATCATTATTATAAAACTTTAGAGAAGAATGTGGCTTGCTTGGTATTTTTCTCAGGCCCACGTCTGAAGTTAAGTAAAGGGATACAATACCAGTGTCTTTTTAAAGATGCCAGATTTATCATCAGCATTTGTCTTGGCAAAAGGAGACACACACACGGACACACACACACACGGACACACACACACACACACAGTTACACACACACACATCCAGACAGCCATAGTGGTCTTCTCAAAAGGGAAAGAGCCTGTCCCTGTAGTTTAGACTGTTTGCAGCTGGGAGCATAATATGGTAAAATGAAGAGCATGTCCCCCCTCGCCCTCTCATGCAGCCAAAGAAATCTTTGTCCAGCCCAGGTGTTGGCTGTGTCCTCTTCACTGACATCCTGTCTTGAATTATTCAGGCTCATTCATTATGTATCCCACACAGACACAATTAAATCGTTAACTTTCCCCTCAAGAGAGCAGCAGAGCCCCCAGGGACTGGGGGACAGTAGTTCCTCCCCACACAGAGCCGCCTGGTGGAGCTGATGGGAAGGGTTTGCCAAGAGGCTCTGGGCTAAGGGCCTCTCTGCTCTGAAAGTCACAACCCCACTGCCCTGCCACATAATCTGACCGCCAAAGCAGCTCCCATGGAGATGTCCAGGGAAGGGGAGCTGAGGAAATACTGACCCATTCAAATTCAGTTTAAGTGTCTGCATAAATTCCTGAAAGCACTGCAAACCCACAGACATTTTATTTTTGGGACGAGCGTGCATTTGGTTCCAATAGGTAGGAAGCTGTGAATGAACTCCAGATCTCCACCAAAGATCCTTGGCTTGGGGAGGGGCAGTGTGGCATGGAGAGTTGGCAGTCTCAGCCTTGTATCTTCTGGAGACCAACAGTGGGGTAATTTCTAAGGACTCAAAAAAGTGTGCTTTTATGCTAATGTTCCTTCACAGGATCTCAGACAGAAACAAGTGGCTTATACAAAAAGAACTGTTGCCAAGATGGTTCCGAGCATCTCTGGGAAATAAAATGATGAAATTATAGCCAAGCTAGGTGTGCGTTGGGGATGAGAAGGTGAGAGAGGGAATCTTCTTTCCCTTTGTGAATCCTCTTGTCCTGATTCCTTACCACTGGAGGTCTAGAGTTTGCTGAAGATTTTGGCCAGCTCCACGTACCAACCAAATCAGTTATATGTCACTGTCCACTACTGCTGGGAACTGACCAAAGGCAATTTGGTGGCAGTTTATAGCTTTGTGATAGGTAATGGTAGGCACCAAGAATTTCAAGGTGGGAGAGTTTTAATTATTTTCCCCCTACACTCACTAATAAATTATAATGAAACTAGCTACCAAACCAAGTCTGTCACACACACACACACACACACACACACACACACAGATATTAATGTATGCAATGATTAGCAAGTGCACAAAAAAGCTCACAGGACCTTTTCTTTGAGCTAAGAACATCTCAGTGTTCTATCCCTTAAGAGGATCTGAATCCACCTTCTAAAAAAGGTTTACTCAAGATAGACATGGCAACAGTCCATGGTCAGAACTCAGTTATCCTTATGGTTGGTCCCATGTCCCTATATACCCTAAATTAGTCTTTCTCAATGGAGGCATTTTGCCCCCAACCCCAAGGGAACTTTATCAATGTCCAGAGGTATTTGGGGGTTGACAAGACAGAAGGGGAGGAAGGAGGATTTCTATGGCATGTAATGAGAAAAAAACAGGGATGTTGTTAGACATCTTACAACGCACAGGACAGACCTCAAAACAAGAAATTACCTGGGCCAGAATGTCAGTAGTGCTGAGGTTGAGAACCCATGCTCAAAGCCAATGACTGGATATAAGTCCTTTCAGCCATTCACCTTTGGTTGTCAACCCTGATGTAAAGCTACTGCCTTTGCTGGATTCCTATGCCATCTGACCACAAAGGTACAGAAGTCTTTAAGATATTTGAGCGAAGTCACATCTCTCAAATGCTCTAAGTCCATATCCCTTCCAAATATCTGTTATGCTGGCTAATAAACTACCAATTTACAGACAGATCGGTAATTAGCTCAAGTCTGGCGTTGAGCAGAGATTGGGTGACAAACATGCTTGTAATACTCACATCCAGAGTTTGTTTTTCTGATGTACTCCCAGCAGCCACACCGTAAGTGTGGGTCTCTGATTACAATTATAGTGATATATAGATGCAAATGTAGCCAGCACATACACACACAATGTCAAAACCTATGCTAAAATATTCCGAGTATGATACAGACCTTTCATACTTGTCTCTCGGTATGTGCGGGCTAAATGACCAGATAATGAATCAGGACTCAAGCTCAGATCATTTTTTAAGTGTCTTGTTTATAGTTGCACTGCTCGTTAGAGGCTAAGCAGAGACAAATTCAGGCCAACCTACCTCCCCTAAGGAGAGTCCTGAAGGCATCTTCTTGGATGAAGATAAGACATAGTAAATCCCTACAAGTAATTTATTGTTAGAATATAAATTTAGATTCACTTTTTGTTTATACTTCAATGATGTTAAAGTCCTTTCCCTGAAAATTATGAGTACCTATCAACTGTTAGATTCACATGTATGAATGAAATCTCCAGCTAAAACAAAAGACTCATTTTACATAATAATTTCGATAACATTTCCCTTCAAACTTCTACAAAATTCTAAGTGACTACTGTACATAGAGTTTATGTTCCATGGCCCTCATTCTTTTTTTTTTTTAAATCCTTAATAGAGATACCAACAAATGGTGGCATTTTCAGCAAAGAAACAGAGGAAGGATGTAAGTGAAGAACTTTTGTGAAAATACACAAGCTTTATTATATAAGCATAGGCATGAAGAAAAGGAGGAGAAAATGTCCTGTTATTTGGGTGGGAAAATGGTGAATCAGAATGAACAAAGGGACATTTTTTCCAGATGCCTTTCAGGATTCATAGGTCCAGGGTTGGGCACGTCCAAGAGTGGGCTGTAGTATTGCAAGGATGCTGATGGTATTACCTAGGGTTATCACAGCATTTGACCTTATCAAAATGGAATACCTGTAAGAGGGAAAGGATGCTATTTGTAACTATGCTGAGACAACAGTAAAACAGGCAAACGGGGACTCTTGGTCACGCTGTAACCCCAATTCTGAATCCACAGTTCTTGAAGGTATGTGAGTGATAGCTCCTTGACAGTAAAGGCAAACCCCCCAAACAAGGGCAGAGGCTAAGTCAGAGAACTGCAGGGAGTCCTATGGAGAAGGGGGACAGGACCTGGGACATTGTCAGACAGGCTGCTCATGTCCCAAGTTTGTCTTGGACTGGCTTAAATGCATCAGGGTAAAAGGACAGCACATCAGGGAAGTGGAGGATGAATATAGGACGTGCTTTCACTCTCCACCCCATCCTTAGCTACATTCATTTTTAGTAGTTTGCTTTCATTCTTTGCCTCTGATGACTTACAGCAATTCACCAAGAAAGGCCATGCTAGTTGTGAAGACAGAGGGAGATGGGTCCATTGATAGAAAAACTTTTGCAACTGAGGCTTACAAAAGTCACAGTAAATTAGATGCCATCGAAGTAGGACTTCACAGAAATTGAGAGGGAGCTGTGTTGGCATGGAGTCATACAAGGAAGTCATACAAGGAAGATGTAAATTAATTTTTAGTGGCATCTCGCCATGGTCGTACATGCCTGGTTCTAATCCTGGCTCTGCCATGTCACCAGCTACATGGCATTAGATAGGAGAGTACACGCTCCATGTGGTCAAGGGGTTGTGCATATTTTGTTTATGAAGGTATCCCATGTGCCTAGAACAGTACCTGGTAGAACACAGGTACACAATTAAAAAAGCTGTTAGAGGAGCAATTAAATAAGTAATCTCCATGCTTCAGTGTCTGCATCTGTATAATGAATTATTCAGAGGAGTAAATGCGTTAGTAGATGAAAAGATCTTAGAATGGTGCTCGAAATATGCACAAAAATGGTAAGCTGTCATTATTTATTATCAATGCAATGTAGGAGAGGAGGAAAGTTGGAGAAATTCATGTCCCTCTCTTTAAGTGGTGTTCTGAGTTCAGAATATAACAACTTCTTTTTCATTAAAAGTAGTCCAATCACAGATATGTCCAGATAAGTAATTTTACTGGAAAGCAGAAGCTAGAATAAGGAATTCTTAAGATTTCAAGCACTTGTTAGAGATATGAGAGTTTATTTGCAAGAGTTAGATGAATCTAGGTCACAAGACAGGATTTAGAGGAAAACTGTCTAAATGTCTAAGCTGAAAGGATGGTGACTTTCTTGGAAGCCAAGCTTGGGGCCCTGTAGAACCTGCCTGATTTGAAACATTATCTTGACCTCATATTCTTGGCAAAACTCCTTTTCAAAGGAAAAATTTCAGTATACATAGAAACACCCCTAACGAGCTCAGGACACCTGTTAGCTATGAGTGGAGGCACTTAAAGTAACTGGCGTAGATTCTCCCACTCGGTCCACATTCTGGTCAGGCAAAATCAAACATTTAGCTTTCACTTCTGCATGACGTATCCTCCTACACACACCTCTCAACACATGTCCATTAGCCGTAAATGGTCCCAAATGTGGGCCTTTCTGAAGTGATAACAGCAGAGCTATTAAAACAGTGACAGATCCTAAAAATATCTGCTACTCCATCCCCTCCTTCCACTGCTCCCTCCCACCCCGTTTTCCTACCATCTTGAATAACTTAACTTCTCTCATTTGCTGGTAAATTAAAACTAATTATCTTGGCTTATTTACCTTGCTTATCAAACAAAGAGTAAACATGATGGTAAACCAAATAGCAACTAGAAAAAAGAGAAATGATCAGAGGGATGTTAATCAAATTTTATGACTCTTCTTTTCCTAAGTGGTACGCATGGATCAGAACCTAAATTGAAAAAAAATGGAAGAAAAAAATGTCCATATCTAGTGACTTCCCGTGTGCTTTTAGAGTTATAAAATGTTTAAATTGCAGTGGTTGTTGGAATACAAAATAGTTCAACCACCTCTCACCCATGTATTCATTCATGTGTTAGTTCATCCTCTGTTGTTCGAGGACCTGCTATAAGCCAAGCATGTACCAAGCTTTGGGAGCATAAAACTGAGCACAACACAAACTTGACCTCAAGAAATGGACTATCTAGAGTAGAAGTCTGCAAACTTCTTCTATAAAGGCCAGAAAGTAAACATTTTTGGCTCTACAGACCCTATGGTCTCTGTCATAGCTACTCAGCCTTCCATTTTAGTGCAAAAGCAGCCATAGACAATATGTAAACAAACAGGTATGACTGCTTCCAATAAAATTTTATTTATGAACCCTGACATTTGAATTTTATATAATTTTCACATGTCAAAAATAATCATTCTTTTGATTTTTTTTTCCAATTATTTCAACATGTAAACACCAACTCACAAATTGTGCAGAACCGGGCAATAGAAATGTTTGGCCTGCAGACCATAATTCATCAATTGCTGGTCTAGAAGGGAAAAAATTTAAGAAATCATAACTTGCTAATTGGTAACCTCAGTAAGTTAAAAAAAGTATTGTGCTTAGATGTCCATGTGGGTCGTAATTTCTACCCAAAGTGAAAGAGTAAAGGAAAGTGAAACTTCACTTAGCACAGTTGCTTTCCCAAAATCATATCTTTGATACCTCAGGTGCTACTGTACCCCTCTCCACCTCCATCCCCAAGTGAGGTCCTTGTATATCAGCCAGTGGGTTTGAGATCATCCATGTGGTTAGGGACACTTGCCTCAAGACAAAGAAATCTTGAAGACTTTGGTTAATATCTGATACCATAACGAATTGCGAATATGGAGAATGTAATATGGAGAAAAATTTAATTGGCCTGGGACTTTCAGAATTTTCTTCTTGACCAAGGACTCAAAGACCTTGGGGGAAGATCTGTAGGATAATAGGAAATGTATTCAAATCAGGATTATAAAGAAGTAGAATGTCCTTCTCAGGAGGGCGTGCAGGGATTTGGGAATAGAGAATAAGATTTGAAGTAGGTCCCAGCAGGAAATGTTTAAGGTATGTCTGTCTGGAGGATAAATAAAAACTAGCCTTGGTATTTTCAGCAGTGATAATAGCCTAGTGATTTGTGATAATTCAGATAGTTCAGCCTTTCTGGAGTGAAGTACCTGTGATGGAAAGTGAGAGGGAGAATGGACTAGAGGCAAAGATTGAATGGTCTTCAGTAACAAACAATCCGGACCAGAGGAGAGATCCAGGAGGGTTTCAAGTGGGAGAAAGGCATGATCAGATCAGATCTGTGTTAAAATGATTAATTCTGGTCACAAGGTAGAGAATAGCATCAAAGGAGAATCAGAGACATGACAACTTGCCTGAGGTCACAGAATTAATTAGAAGAAAAGAAACACACATACACACCCATGAAAGATTAAAAACAGAAGCTACTGATACCTCTTCTACAACATTCCATTGATAAGATTTGTTCTCTGTTCTCCAGCCATGATCATAAGGAAAGACCTTCAAGTAAAAGATGATAGTGTTGATTTACTGTCTATAAAACACCCACTTTGAGTAATTTCTCTAAATAGCTAAATATATTTGCCAAGAGCCCTGTCTTCTTGTACCCTCCTTCTAGTTGATAACAGCATTTGACTAGGGAAAAAAAAACAAAGGACAGTAGTCTGCCCTCAGGTCAAACCTACTCCTGATGCCTTACACATACCAGCAAAAGTTACTGTGAAAAGTTAGAGGACTCTAGGAAAAGTTTTTTAATGTTAGTCATTCTTTAGTTATTGTCTGCTCCCCTCAGAAATGTGCTTCTTTGTCTGCCATCTGAATTGAGGACACAGGGTATGAAACTAAAGACAAAGAGCACTGAGTATGCATCTGCCCTATGCCTTTATGCATTTTTGTTACATAAGTTCTTTTTGTATTTTCTGTCATGTAACCTTGAAGATATTGGTCAAGCTGATGGTTGAATTCATTCTACTCCATCCCCTGCATTTTGCCAGGTCAGACTGGCTTGGCGGGTATGGAGGACAGGGAGCTAGCTGGTGACCAGATGGAGGGTTCCTCTCCAAGGGATGACGGGAGACAGGAGCTACATCAGAGCAGCAGGCATGTCAGGACAACTTTATGGAAACAGAAATCTAAAGTCTGCAGCAAGAGGAGAAAGAATTCAAACCTCGAGCGTTCATCCTCAGCCCCCTATCTGCTCCATATAAAAAGAATAAAGGAAGGAAATGCTGCCTTAAGCACAAGTTAGGAAACCTTTTTTTCTTTTTTAATTTTTTATTTAAATTCAATTTAACTAACGTGTGTAGTATATTATTAGTTTCAGAGGTAGACTTTAGTGATTCATCAGTTATATAACACCCAACACTTGTATCAAGTGCCTTCCTTAATGCCCATCACCCAGTTACCCCATCCCCCCACCTTCCTCCCCTCCAACAACCCTGTGTGTTTCTTATAGTTAAGACTCTGTAACGGTTTGCCTCCCTTCCCCTATGTTCAACTATTTTGTTTCTTAAATTCCACGAGTGAAATCATGTGGTATTTCTCTTTCTCTGACTGATTTCACTAGGTCTAATGCTCTCTGGTTGCATCCATGACGTTGCAAATGGCATGACTTCATTCTTTTTGATGGCTGAGTAATATTCCTATACTCACACACACACACACACACACACACACACACACACACACACACACATTTGGCACATCTTGTTTATCCATTCATCTGTTGGTGGACATCTGGGCTCTTTCCATATCTTGACTATTGTGTACACTGCTGCTATAAACATTGGGGTGCATGTGCTGCTTCGAATCACTATGTTTGTATCCTTTGGATAAATACCTAATACTACAATTGTTGGGTTGTAGGGTAGCTCTATTTTTAACTTTTTGAGGAACCTCCAGAGTGGCTGTACCAGCTTGCATTCCCACTGGCAGTGTAAGAGGGTTCCCCTTTCTCTGCATCCTCACCAACATCTGTTGCTTCCTACATTAATTTTAGCCATGCTGACCAGGGTGAAGTGGTATCTCTGTGGTTTTTATTTGTATTTCCCTGATGCCAAGAGATAGTGAGCATTTTTTCATGTGTCTATTGGCCATTTATATGTCTTCTTCGGAGAAATGTCTGTTCCTGTCTTCTGCTCACTTCTTGACTGGCTTTCTGTTTTTTGGGTATTGGGTTTGGTAAGTTCTTTATAGATTTTGATACTAGCCATTAGGAAACTTTCTTATATTTTTATAAGAAATATAGATCTGTAACATAACATGTAAGAGAGTGTTCTCATGAACTTTATGGCCAGCCCCGTAGCATTCCACCCCACTAAGTTCTTACCTATGAACTCTCCAAAAGCTGCCACCACGTTTTTTATAAGAAGCCAAAAGGAGAATCAAAAGGTGAGATGCATCCCGAGGTCTCCAACTGCCTAGTCAGGAAAGATTTATGGAAATTCAGCATATCTTCCAGCATCTCAGCCTCATTGGAGTCCCAGTACTAGAACTTTGTGCATACAAAGACTACCATGGCTTGAATAACCAGGAGCACCACTGATGGTGGATATTTTTATTCCCACTTTACAGAATGCCCAGAATCACCTGGCTACTAAGTGGCAGAGTTAACATCCCTCCCAGGTCTGGTTCGTTCCAAATTCTGTCTTCCAAATACTTCCAAATTCCAAATACCGTCTTCAGTTGGTCACGTTGCTTCCAACTCAACCGAAGTAAGAAGTGACAACTAATTGTATAAGAAACAGACTTGGGAACCACACATAGCCCAGGCAATATACTAAAGACTATCATTATTTTATGTACATAACAGGGTCATGAAGGAATATCCCACCAGGAGCCCAAGAAGCTACAGTGGTCCATCAGTCATGTAGCCCATTGTTCTGCATCTCTGCTCAGAGAAATGCAAGAGTCCCCAAGGGAAGCGCCATCTGGAGGGCCACCAAGGCCAGACAACTTGAACTTTGCTTTCTCCCCCTTCATCCACCTCACAGACACCCAGTCCCTTCCTCAGACCCAATGGAGCCTGAAGTTTTCAAATGAGCCATGGGAGGAAGGCGCATTATTAAGAAAATGGAAAATAGAGTGGATTCTGACCAAAAGGCAACTCCTCCAAATGTAGTATGTTCCAAAATAGGAACAGTTGGAAATTCAAAATAAGTGTGGGGAAACCTAGAAGTTTTGAAAAAAGTCTACATTTAAGAGAGGTTTGAGGCGATCAGGAATTTTCTGTCACTGCTCACTTGTGACTTACCCAAAGACATAGATGGGGCTAAGAATCTAAGATTATTTTCACTCCTGTCCAGACCTTTGTTTCTCCTAGACTTTACACGTCTTGGAGACATGGGAGCGTGAACTAATCGGCATGGAATTACTTACGATAATAGTTTCCAGAGCGATTACATTACTTTTGGATTCTAAACACAGGTTTTTTTTTCTAAAAGAAAACTATATTGTTTGTTTCTAATACTTGCTTTCTTTTTTTTTAAACACTTGTCTAGAGTTTCTCCATGCAAGGCGGCAGTAGCAATGTTATTTTTCCTAAATAAAAAGAATCCAAAGGGCCATTTAGCAACTTATTGTGCATCAGTGTAGTCACATTGATAAATGTATAAGTCCCTACATCTCAGTGGGAAAAACAGAACATATTAGCTTGTACATAATGATGTGGTTTTCTTCTATTATCTTTTACATGGATTACTGGCTATTTTCTAACATTCAAATAATACATTCTCTATGCAAAGGATTTAGAAAATACAAAAAATACATATAATTACTCAAGTCATATAAGTACTGCTAAGAAATTTATTTTTTTCCTTTTCTCTCTCTCACTAGAAATATTGGTAACTACATAGATCAAGATAGACAGGTAGACCCATTGTACATATACATAATGTTTTTACTTAAACTGTCATGAATTTCATTCCTATTTTGATGAATGAACTATAATCTGTTGTATAATCTCGCTTAAATGAGCAATTTGAGCATACGTTGCTATCTGCCTCTTTGCAGACAGATTCTTTATTATAGGATCTCAGATGTCAATTGTGGAATTATAAAACACTTAAAGTTACTAATACCTATTGCCAAAGCACACTGTTTACACTTTCAAGTGGTTTATAAAATAACCGCCTCATAGCAGCTTTGACAGCATTGTTACCTATTCTTTCAAAATCTTTTAATTTCAAAGGAGGTGAATATTTTAATCTGTGTTTCTTTACGACAATTCTTCCCTATTTTGAATCATAATTTGCATCTAGGGTAAGTCCTCATACTTCAGTCAATCAGAATGGATTTCACATAACACTGACCGCACTGACATTGGCTCCCTGGGATGTCTTCTGTTCCTCAGATCTGATTGTCTATTTTGTGAGTCATTGCAGAGACCAAGGTCGAGCTCCTAATTTATGTTCTCTCAACACCCCAAGGCACAGAAAAGTACCACGAGGAAAAGGTATCATTATGCCCATGTGGGACAACCGACTCATCTGTTTCATGGCTTCAAATAGCCATTTTAACCCTTGCCGTCTGTTCTGCTGGTAGGAGCCCTAGGAGGCTGGATAGGAGGGCCTGCACATTGTTCAATCACGCATTCACTTTATTTGCAATCTGAAATGCCACGCCCTAGTGCAGGAGGGACTTGGTACATGTTTGTCTAGTGACTGACTCATCACGACTCTTTCCCCCCATTTGATCAATGCAGGGTCTGGTAGGAGAAACGTACATACAAACCAGCCACACCATGTGAGAAGTGCTATCAGAGATTCGGCGCGCCTCAGAGAAGGCTGTGTGGCGCACACACTGAGGCTCATGCAAAACGGATAATGTAATAATCCAGCGACAGGAGAAGGGGATTGGCTAAAGGAGCTTTCAGGCATAAAACTCAGGATGTGCAGAGATCACCGTGTTTCAGAAGCCCCATGCTGTTTGGGGTGAGCAGAATGTAAAGCTGCGGGTGAGAGTAAATAAAACGAAGACTGGATGGAAGCTGGAAGGGAAGACAGTGAGGAGCCTTACTCCTCACGCCAAGGAATCTGGATTTCTCCCAAAGATGACTGGGAGCCCCTAATAGATCTGAGCAGCAGGACTGAAGTTTACTCTGGCACCGGGCCACAGGGTGGGTAAGAGTGAAAAGCAGTTGGAACCTGGGGGTCAGACAGACCCAAGTTCCAGGTAAAGGTGGATCCATTAACAGACAACACGCAAAATAATAGATAGAAAGAAGCAGCTTGTCGTAGATGGGTGGGTAAGTAGACATGGCTTAGGAGAGAGGTAGACAGCCAGAGCAGGTTTAGACCTTGCAGTTACCTGCAAGTCATAGGGAAAGATGGCCTAACCTACCAACGTCCAATGAAGAAAGACCAGTCCATCCAAGCCGGTACAACTACTGATAACTAATAATGAGAAAGGTCTACATTTCCTACATGTTCATAGTGCTCAGAGGTGGATAATGAAATTTCAGGGATTTTTAAATTATTTCCTTTTTATTTATTTATTTATTTTTTTTAAGATTTTCTTTATTTAACAGACAGAGATCACAAGTAGGCAGAGAGGCAGGCAGAGAGAGAGGGAAGCAGGCTCCCTGCTGAGCAGAGAGCCCGATGCGGGGCTCGATCCCAGGACCCTGAGACCATGACCTGAGCTGAAGGCAGAGGCTTTAACCCACTGAGCCACCCAGGTGCCCCTCCTTTTTATTTTTGTATGTATTTCATTTATATTCTAAACCATACAAATATTATTTTATATGTGTTTTTAATAGTTCTGGAACGATGCGTGTATATGATCAAAAATGTCAGTTTTGTGTAACTAAAAGTAAATAGGAAAAGGATTATGGCTACCATTTGCAGTATCTACCTGTAGGTTTTACACAATATGCAGGGTTTTATATATGTTTCTAATCCTCATGACGATCCTGTGAGAACTTGCTACCCTCAAAATAAGGAAAGAACTAGTTAAAGTGCATAGACTAGTGTGGTAGATTACAAAACCCAATTATCTACCCCTCCCTATATCCACAGCCTGGGCAATGTGACTCTTAAGTTCCTCTCACTAGGAAGTTGAGTCTGTTTCCCCACCTCTTGAATTTCAGCTAGTCTTCTGACATTCTTTGGCTGAGAGAATATGGAAGGTGTGATGTGGTCACAGTTCAGAGCTTGGGCTCTGAGACCTCTACCCTGCCAGTAAGGCCAGGCTAGAATGCTGGATAAAGAGACTGTGTCCAGCCACATCCATCATCCCAGCCAATGGCCAATCAACTGCTCAACATCAGACATGGGAGCAAGGCCACCCTAGACCCATGGGACTCTGGCTGACCTACAAGCTGACCAGAAGACTCCTGAATAAGCCCAGACAGGATCAGGTGAACTGGCCCAAGTCAGCAGAACTGCCCAGCTGACCCATATGTAATGGTTGTTGTTTTGAGACACTTAGGTTGGGTGTTTCGTTACACATCACTGATACAATAGAAAGTGGAGGAGCTGAGATTTGAACCCAAGCCTAGGCTTCCCCATGTGTCTCCAAGGCATCCTTTGTCTCCATATGGAGTTAGTGATCTCTCTGAGGCTTTATGTCTTATTCTTCTTCCCTGCCTCTCCTCCACAAGTACTTTTAACAGGAAGCACTCATTCTGTCTCCATCCAAGATCTAGTTTGGGTCACAGTATTTAAATTTGTAGACTCCTCCAGGGGAGACTAGTGTGTTTTGTTTTGTTCTGAATAATTGGTCGATATGATTAAGTTGCTGGAAGGGAGAGTCTCTATGCCTTGACTCGCTCATAAAATTAGAATGAACTTAAGAATACATTTTAAGAATATATGCCACCTTCACATATTTTATCTATATTTGTATTTATATTACTACGAGATTAAAAAAAAGCATCGTTATACTAATTTTACAGGTAAAACAAACCAAGCACAAATCAAGACCGGGGTAGATACAGAGTATTTGTCTGGGATCGAGCCGTGAATCAGACACCCTGTTTGCAAGCTCAGCCTGACCTTACCACCAGACCATGAAATCTAGATTCTGACCCAGAATTATTTAATCCAGCTGTGAGACTTAGGAGGCCATTTAAAATGTTGGCTTTCTAGTTAAAAATAACAGTCTATTTCCTATTGGATTTCAAATACTGCCGGTTGAACAAGCGCTCTTCATGGTCCCCGGAAAAGTAAAGGAAATGATCAGCCCTCAAAGAGTATAACCTCCACGAGGGCAGGCCATTGTCTGAAAGATTTTCGCTGATTCCCCGGTACACAGAAAAGGCACAGAACATGGGATGAACAAGGGAGAGGTGTTAAGCATGTAGCTGCTAAGTTCTTAAAAGAATCACTTAATCCTCCCACAGTCATCTTTCTTGCAAATTTCCTCACTTTACAGACGACGCATTAAGAATCAGGGTTTTACGTCCTTTTCCTGAAGTAACTCGGAGAATGAGTGGCAGAGTCAAATTTTGAACCAAGGACTGTTAAGGTCAAAATTCATGCATTTTTTTTCTAATCACCCTTCCTTCTTCTCTAAGTAGCAGATCTGCTTGCCTGACAGAAATCCCTAAGCTTAGATTTTTATGTAAGTGGCCTCAAGCAGCCAGCTCTATCAGTGATTAAGAATGAGGAAACAGGCTTCAGCCAAAGCAGAATAAACATAGTAGACATTCATTTAAAAGGGACTTTCATATTGTTAAATTTTTGAGCCATCAGAGTATGCTGCACATTAAAATGGGATTTTCTGATTTATGGCTCGATTCCACAGGGAAACAATTTTGGAGGTACCATTGCCTATGTGATTACACCAGGGAATTGGGGATCATTTCACAAAGTGCCAGAGCATGACTGTAAGGGCCAGATCATTCCCATTTTGCCTCTTGATTTGCTCTTCATCCAGGCCTTTCCTAACATAGCGTGAACACAAAGGTCAATTTCCTGCAGTCAATTTGAAAAAGGCCAACTCTCAATTAACTTTGCAAAAGGGGTCAGAGGTGACGAGGAGAAATAAAACCCACAAGTAATGTAAAACACCCATTTCAGCTCTGAGCTCAAATAGCCACTTCTAATGAAATGCTGACCAGAGCGGCTTACTGGTAGTAACGCAGGTAAATTTGCAATCTGTTGCTCACATCGCATCATTTCTGATACCCACCTTGGGTGGAGAGAGCAATAAGGGAAACGTTGTAAGACTCGCAACTGCAGAGAGAAGGAAAAACCAGAGAAAGGGATACCAGCATAATATGCAAGCTAAATATTATTATTAAAGTAATTTCGAACTTACTAGATTCTTTCCTCCAACCTCAAATAGACATGGAAGTTTTTCCACTCATCTTTAATTGCCCTCCCACCCCCGCTGATGAGCCAACATTTCTTGTGCCAAGCGGAGGACTCTGAACCATCGAGAGCCTATCCTACCGTCTCACACTGTGGAGTGGCCTCTTAAATCCAAACCAGGCAGTGGAGAGACTCACTGTGGTCTACCGAAATTCAATCCCAAATGCTTATTAAGCCCCTGACTATTGACATGGGACAATACTAGGGACTCCTCGGTATGTTGTGCTCTCTAGGGAATGGTTCATTCAAACCTTCTCAAGTAAGGGACACAAAGCCCGGGGGGATGGGGCGTCAGGAAAAGGCACCATTCCACCTTTGATACAAATCCCTTTAATCAAAACCATATTTGGCCAGCTCAGCCTTACCTCCAAACTCCCTCTAAGACGCTATAAACATTGGCAGACAATGCGTGTAATTAAGGTGGAATACGTTCTCATAAATGTTTGTTTCTGTCTGCTAATTATTTTAGCGAATATTGGAAGATGGCCTGTGGTCAGTCTGGAGCACAGCAGCAGTGATCCCTAAATCCCCTCTGAAAAGCAGCTCAGAAGCGTGGCACCATGACAGTGCCGGGCCGTGCAGCCACAGCCTTGGGAAGTGTAAAAAGATGGAGGTCAGGATATGTTTCCCAGCCTTAATTGTCCAAGCATGGGCTCGGCGTAACGGTGACATGATCAAGCTTCCCCCTCTTGCTATAAAGAAACACTGAGAGACTGTGTGCATTGTTGTCTTTCAATACCAAGGGGGGAAGTGGGCGAAAGAAAGTAAGAGTGTTCTGGCACCAGAATAATTTCTCCATTACCTCAATTAGTTCCAATGATGTGGAAAAGTTCTGTCTGGAGAAATCAAACTGAACGTAAAATCACTGAAGTGCTGGGGGTGACGGCGGTAGGTGTTGATACAGGCATTAGTCAGCAATACTGATGGCAATGAAGTCACTCACATAGGCCTGTCGCCGGAACCCGGGCAGAGAAGCAAACTCATTAGATCACCCCCTTTAGTGAAGCATGTGGTTTTCAATGTGGCACCAACGTAGCCTGGCACCCACCACAAGATTTAGCTGTCTGCCCTTGGAAGGCACAATTTACTGAGGTGTCTGGTAAAGAAATCTGGATAAGTTATTATTATTTTCTACAGAAACATAAATAAGTCCTCTCTCTTAAGAGCCACATTAGCCCTTAGTTATGAGAGGTGGGATTTTCCTTAGGGAGGTAACGGGTTCTTTGTGGCTGTTGAGCACAAAATGGAGACAACTAAAAGGCAGAGACTATAGGAGATCTGGGCATAGCACAGGGAAGAATTCATAATGCTTGATGCTGGCCCTAAGATTCTCATGTGCGATCAATATGGAGTTCCCCGTTGGGTGGTCAGCGAAGGCTGGGTCGTATCCTGCCAGGGGTAATACAGGGAGAAGTCTTGCAACTGAATGGGTCATTGAATGATTTAAAAATTTCTCCAATTAAGATCCAGCTAGCAGAAAGAGATGAGAAACTAAAAGCCATTAAAAACAAAAAATAAAACAAAACAAAAACCCTCTAGATTCTCAAAAGATATTCTGTCATATCCAGAGTTGTATTAAAATCATACATTTTCCTTACTGTTTAGAAGAACTGATAAAAATGGAGGTGCTGTATGATGGGTTGAACACCTTGATCAGTAGTGAATTTTTCCCTCACAGTTTAACTACAACCTTCTTTGGGCACTTCTTCGATAAAAGGTTGATGAACACAGCATGCAGATGGTTGGATGGCTAGGTAGATAGGTAGATGATAGCCAGATAGAGAGATGATAGCTAGAAAGAAAGAATATATTGTCCACTTCCTGTGTGGTCGATGACTTTATTATATCCACTACAAAAAAGCAGACTTGCATATTATTCCCAGTTTATATAACTGAGGAAACTGAGTCTCAAAGAACTTGAATAACTTGCCCAAAATCACACAGCTAGCAAGTGACGGAAACAGGATTAAGATCAAGAATGGAGTCAGTCCCAGCTCCATTCAGCCTCTCGGATTGCTCTGCAAATCCAAGTCAGGGCATGGCTCATCCTGCTTTGAATAACTTGAATGTTAAGACCAACGTCAAGGAGAGCTAGAGGCCCCTGTTTCTTTGTATGTCATTGTGTGGAGATGGTAACTAATAAATGGCTGGTTGATAGGAGAGTTTAAAATGTCTCCTCCAAACGATTTTCCCCTTTTCAAGGTGACGGGGTACATACCAATCTAACTACGGACAAAGCTGGAATTTCATACCCCACTAGGAAGCCTGAGCCACTTGGCTTCAGCCCAGTCCCTGAAAACTAGAAGAGTAGTTAACAATGACATGAGCCCCCAGGGCATATTGTTGAGGGAGCCAAGTTCAGAATTATTCATGACTATGTTGGAACCTCAATGACTAGAAGCAACCTCTTCTCCCTGCAAGTCTAAAATTTTATAAGATAGATGAGAGTGATGAAAATATTACTCCTCCACATGGGGATTTCAGCAACATGGAGGTGTTTTTGAAAATGCCATTCGAATTTTCCGGTTCCTAAAAAGAGACTGGCTTTTACAGCTTGACATAAACTAGGGCCCTGTGCAGGAATCCGAGTTAGAAAGCGTCTCTCATCCGTGGTTTTTCCTCTGATTCCAAACTTTGTGTCCATGTATGTTTGTTCATCCAACCAGTCTTCATAATGCTATCTTTCAAGTTAAAATAGACAAGTCTTTATGAGTGAGAACAATAGTTAAGTAACTATGATATGGTGCATCCCGGCATAGAAAAGTCCATATAGCCCATCAAGAAAGGGCTATTTTAATTAGTGTTTAGACTGAAAACTTGATTATCTACATCAGTGTTAGAACAGGGATTGTAAAAATAAACAAAAGCTGCAAACAAACTGGGAATGTCCCTCCAGGCTTTGATGTCCATATCCTCGCTTACCCGCTCTTTTCCTACGGTCCCATGGAGAGCATCACAGCAAGTTTCATTGCAGATACTAAAATATCTCAAGCTCCTTTTACAGTGGTCTCAGCACCCCTAAAAGTTGTATACAAGAAATACATTATGATGAAGAGCTTGGACTCGCTCCATAAAAGAAGAACCTAGAATCAGTCCATGATTCCACCTCTGTGTGATCTTGGGCGAGTGGCTTAACGTCTTGGAGCATCTGCAGTGAGGATTATAACAGTGCACCTTTCACTAGGTTGTGGGGAGTAATAAATGGGATACTTATTAAAAAGCACCCAGCACAGTGCCTGGCACAGAGTGAAGGCTGATATAAATGTGTGCTGTTAACATGATTATATTCTCTTCTGCAAATTGTTTTGTGTTGAACACTCAGTAGAGGCTCAATCTAAAAGTGATCATTTGTAACATGAGGGAGAGACAATAATCACAAATTGGAATACACTGACTACACTGAAGAGTAATTCTGGGAGTTTTAAATTATTTTATTTTTTAAAAAGTATCTCCCTTGTTACATAATCCTTTCCCTGCCTTTCTTGCTCCCCTATTTTATACTTTGCCCAAAGAATCATTTAGTGTTCCAAAATATTAGACTCTTATAGGTATTCAGAAGCCCCAGGAGAAATGGAATACATTTACAGACCCATAAACATCTAAATTAGTGCTATAAATGGGAAATATAGTCTATAGTTGGAGAAGGCCCAATACATAATATGTTGTGGCATAGAAGAGACTTCCTTTTTGGTGGCTGGAAAATCTATTTGCTCTAAGTATTCAATTTTAAAATGGATAATAAAAATAAATAATAGGCATGCTTCTGCTTAAATTGCACCTTTCATGGGAGATCTCAAAGAGTTTTTCAACTGTTAATTTATGACCCCTGGGGAAAGGTAGGTGGCAAGTAGTATCTTTTTTTCCTCGAATGGAGAAACAGACATAAAGAGGCCCAAGTGACTTGTCCAAGGACACAGGGCAAGCCCTGGCTTTAAGCAAACCATCCCAAAGAAAACACAGATTTAGAGATATTCTCTTTAAATGATTAAAGCCTGTATTATTTGCCTATAAAACCTGAGCTAAATGCTAACGTGAGTTGTGTAACCATCATACAACCCACACTATTTTCATTAGTATATCGGCTATCTCTTCCTGCAAACTACCACAAAACCTTAGTAGTGTATATTGGTAAACATTTATTCTTACTCATGCATCTGCAGGTTGGCTGGAAGTTGAATCTCTAGGCCAGGCTTAAGGCTGAGCCTAACCAGACAGCCCAAGATGAAGGTTAAGTCTGGATCTTCTCCCTGTGTCTATGTGGAGCAGGCATCTAGCCAGGGCTTAATCATCTCATTGCAATGGCAAAGGAACAAGAGAAGAAACCACGACAATGTAAGTAAGCCATACCATTTCTATTAATCCCCCCGTGGCATAGATTTCTCTTCATCTACACAAGTCAATGACTGAGCTCAGATGGAAGGATGGGGAAGTATACTCTCCCCTGTCATGAAGCTGAAAGGACACATGGTCATATCCCAAATGCATTTCCTTGAAAGTATACCAACCCCCCCCCCAATGGAAGAGAGAGAAGGGAATGATTACTCTCAAGCAATAATATAATCTACTATAATCAATACTTATGATCGTTAACATTCCAGACATTTTGTATGGGCTCATCTTTGAAACTCTGGCTGTTCCACATGATTCTGTAACTTCTGCTGGACCACTGATGATCCTGGCTTGGAAGGATGCAATTTAAATAAGACAATGAATACCTCTTGTTACTTCCTAGTATCCAATTAAAGACACCAATCAGATTTAAGAGGAAGGGCGCCTGGGTGGCTCAGTGGGTTAAGCTGCTGCCTTCGGCTCAGGTCATGATCTCAGGGTCCTGGGATCGAGTCCCGCATCGGGCTCTCTGCTCAGCAAGAAGCCTGCTTCCCTCTCTCTCTCTCTGCCTGCCTCTCCGTCTACTTGTGATCTCTCTCTGTCAAATAAATAAATAAAATCTTTAAAAAAAAAAAAGATTTAAGAGGAAGCTGCCTAAGGGAATAATCCTGATTTATTTAGATGAAATCATACACGGTGGATCGAAGTAAATACTTTGAGCTGATTTGAGCAGATTTATTGAGTCTATTCATAGACACTGTGAATCGTCCCTGAGATTTCCAAGGAACCGGGGATGTTTGACACCTGTAAAAGGGACAGGGAAGTATCTTTAGTCCATTGATGCTCATTGCAGGTGAGATTCTGTTAACTAACAGTTCTACCTCCGCAATGCCTCAAAACTCAAACACTCCAGGAAGCCACATGAAGATTTGTCCTGGTTTGTAGCATCCTGGTATTAATCTGAATTCACCTAAGGTCATTTCATGCTATCACTCTGCTCCTCCAATACTCAGTTTGTTTCTCAACCCAGACCAAAATTTCCAACTTGACTGTTTATTGAGGATGAGACACACTCTCTCTCTTCCTCCTCATGCTATGCAGAGCTAAAGAAAAAAAAAAGGATTAGGGTCCAGTCTCATCTGAATATTCTACACAGAGATGAGATTTAAGGAGTAGTCATCCTTTTAAACAATGAATAATATGGAAAAGAGTTTAATGCATGGCAAGGCCCAATGGGGTAGCCTGGCTATAGAGGGAAAACAGAAAAACCAGTTGTCCCTTTGACACTACTTTGAAGAACAGCTTTCTCTCCAAGGTAGCCAAGTCCTCTCCAAGTCACTGCCAACCCCTGCCTCCAGGCTCTATCTGAATCACTTTCCTTTCTGGTTAAATCTGTGGATTCCTGCAGGGAGAAGAGTGGCTCCCGCTGGCTCAGGACTATTTCTCCAGGTTATATATGTCACAATTTTCCATGCCTTTAACAAGACTCAATTAAAAATTAATCGGTCCAGCATGGCAATTTGAGAGGTAATTGTTTCTTTTCCTGACTCCATGGCCATAGGCAAAAAGCACACCCAGAAACCAAATTAATCATCTAATTGGGATTTTTCCATACTCCAGCCACTCAGCCTTCCAGGGGTCCCAGCAATGTGCTGCCTGACCCTAGTAATTAGATTGCTCCAGTGTCCACTCTGTGGGCTTTCTGCCTTACTTTCCCTTCCAAGTCCCTTTAGTAAAATGGAAAATAGCCATATAGGCTGTTTACCTGGGCCCCCTTCAATGACCAACAGCCTTTATCTTTAGAAGAGGAAATACTGGAAACAGAGGGCAGGTTAATATATTCAACATGGTTTATAATAGCAAAAGTTGGTTTCAGCCTAACAGCAGTCCCGGATTGGTGAAATATATAGTTTATTCGTATAACATGTAACAATGCAGGTAAAAAAGTAGTAAGGAAGTGCTCTGATTTCGTAGGTCCTTAGGTCAAACCATACACATTCTCACTTAACATGAACAGCAATGCTGCAAGTTGTGCATGTAACTCTTTTTTTCTTTTTTCTTTTAAAAAACAGATAAATATATTGAGCATGAAAAGAAATTAGATTACTGCCAGAGGTGTTTGTATTGGTTCATGGTAGCTAACACACACACTACCTTTGTATTTGGATAGAAGACATACATTTTGTTTACTGTTCCCCAAGTTAAGATTAATAGCATTTTTTAGTTTCTCTAGGAAAAGAAGTTAAAGGCCTGTATTTTATTATTTCATTTTTTAAACCTTGGCATGAGTTTTGTATTTCCCTAAAGAGATGATATGGAGGAGTCTAAGTATCTTTTTTTTTTCCTTAAGTTTCTACCTGCAAAAAATTAATTGAAATGTTTCGCCATATCCTTCCCATAGATTTATCCATCATACACTGATGACCATAAATTTAAATCTTTTTTTTTTAGAGCTATGTTTGTTTAAGTGGAAGATAATTCCTTTCATAATGGATATTCAGAAGACCAGCCAATGTTTGCGAGTCTCTTAAAATAGGACTTAAATTCTCTCTCTTCCATGACCATAAACATTTATCTTCATCATGCAGTGTTCTGAGTATACACAAACAATAAGCTTATATATTCTTGCACACTGCTATTTATTTGTGAAGACTTTGAATCACCAAAGACATACTTCTTACCTGGTAGGTAATTAAGAAGTTACTTTTAATTGAGTCGACCTGACCATATCCTTCAGTTTCAAGCCAATATCTTTAGTTGATGCTAGTGACGTATATGTTTTGTAAACTATACAATAACATACAAATATTAACATTTGTATATTGTATGAATATTGTTAATAATAATGGAAATGATGTATTTGTATTGGTAGTTAATAGTATAAAAGAGTTATTCTTACCTAGTGTTAGAATTTCATCTACCAGTGCAGCCAGTCTCTTCGCAACAGTAAACGTAGCATCAATGACACCTTTTCCTTATAGCCTTACAGTTGTATGAAGTTGTGTTTCAGTCGGTTAAGCGTCTGCCTGTGGCTCAGGTCATGATCCCGGGGTTCCTGGGATTCAGCCCTGTGTTGGGCTCCCTGCTCAGCAGAGAGTCTGCTTCTCCCTCTCCCTTTGCCCCTCTCCCCTGCTCGTGTTCTGTCTTTCAAATAAATAAATAAAATCATAAAAAATATAGTCATATGAAGTTGATGAAGGCCACTGTTTTAATTTCTCTGGGATTACTTATAGGTGTATAAAGAATAGTACCAATACTCTTTCAAAAAATCTTTGGCATATACACCAAAGAAGTGAATAAATAAGAAAGTGGGTAAATTTTTTCTGATACTTGAACCTTTACTTTGGAACTATCAGTCCAAGACTCTAGTTCCGTTACTAAAGGATACTGACTCTAGCACAAAATGATTAAACCCATGCTTCTTCATCCCACTGGACACATTTTTCAGACATTTAATTCTGCTTCTACCAGCTCCATCTCAGTCTTGAATAAGACACTCGCTTAGTACCTATACTGACAAAGATATCACACTTAGTCTAATCATGATAGTCAAATGGTGCTTAGAAGTTTTGAACATCCGCTTTACATGTATAGGGAAGGCAAAGACAAATGCAATTTTCAATTTATCTTATTTAACGTGTCCTGTAAAAATTTATTGTTTACATCTCATCAGTTCCCAGACTCTATCTGAACATAATAATTTACCAGCTGCTGATGGCATGTTAGAGGCAGCAGTGTTACGATTCTCCCAACTACCTGTGAATCCTAACAGTCCCAGAGCTTTATTAGTCCTCTCCAGACAAAGCATCTCCCCAGAGAGAAGAGTTTGCAGCAAACCCAAAGCTCTCACTTCTTCACATCCGTATCATGAACACTCGAGAGAGCTCCCAAAGACCTCTGACCTTTTCTCCGTGGCTGAGGCTGCCTTAGGGGCTCTTTCTCATGGAGGAAGATCCACCAGCTTACTTTCCCCTCTCTCCTTCCTCCCTCCCCGGCCAGCCTTACCTGTGATCACCCAGGGTAGGAAGAGACGAAAGCCCCCCCCCCCCCAGGCTCTGATAACAGGGTTGCCTGACTGTAATTACAGGCTTTTGCTTCCCAGCTCTCCAAATGACAGTCACAATCGAGCCTGAAACTCCTCAGTCAGATGGAATCAATTACTGAGCAAAATTGGGAGGTTAATTTTCCCCAGAATGAGATATGCCTTTTAGCTTCGCCATCTCTTTCCCTCCAGCTGGTGGCTTATTTGGATGCATTGTTCTCTGGCCACATGAACAAAGTTCCATTAGGAAGGATTTCCAAGAGAGTTGATTTGAAAAGGAAACTCCATCAGCCCCCAAACTCAATCCATGCTGAATGGGAGAACTGTTATTAACTAAGCAGCATGGATGGCTGGTCACTAAAATTTACATTTGATGGACACGGGGTTAATCCAATAAGAAGAAATAGAATCTTCCACTATACTACCACTCTCTTCGTGAAGTTCCCCTGACCCTACTACAGCGTGACCCAGCATTGAAAGAGTCTTCTTTTCTGGAAACAGCCACAAAAATAAACCATTTCCCTCATTTGAATAATTTTCTAAGTATGACAAATCATTTCTCTAAAAACAAATAAAACAAAACAACCCGTATTCATCTTCTCCAAATGAAATAGCCTCTTTTGAGTGGCTTAGTAAAAGTGTATAATAGCTTCCATTTGATCAGTGCTAATTACAGCAATAATAATGATAATATCGGTGACTAAAATTTATTTAGTCTATACTGTGTTTCAGGAAATGCTCAGTATTTCTGTATTAACACAGTCCCCTCAACACTGCCCTAAACTGAGGCACAGAGAGGTTGGGTAACGTGCTCATGTTTACCCAAACAAAGCCAGAATATAAACCCAGGTGAGCTGCTTCCAGCCTACAACTGAACATCATGCTACTGCATGAACATTGTCACTCTGCACGTTTATGGATTCCAAAAGGGAAAACTCCCGTCATTTTTGTAGTGGGGAAACTGAAGCATGAAGATATTAACCTGTTCAAGTTTAGCTGTTTCATGAATTGATGAAGCTGCTTTCCACATCACGGATGTCAGACTCAAAAGCCTTCACATTACATTAAAAACCTACAGAGGCTTTGCAAACAGCCACTTTTGTATGGTCTTAGTTGATAATTAACTAAAATCATTGGTGGTGATGATCAATTCTAATGCAACTTATGTTCCTCCATTCGTCCTCTTTAGGAGTATGGCGAGGTTGTATTAGTGGATTTATAGGGTTCCTGTCATCGTGTCTTATGCATTGATTCCAGATCCTATTAGCTGTTTCCCTCGTAGCATCTTTAAAAACTGTCACCCCATGAAGTACACACTTCATCAGGAAACAGACTTTGGGAGTCTGAATAACTTGTAATAAGATCTTTGAAATTAAAATTTGGTGCCATTACTCCTACTGAAACTCAACATCCCTGTGAAATGTGACAGTTTTAAAGGCAGGTGCTTCACTCTTGTCCGTCAGTCTCTGAGTCAGAAAAGTGAACTAGTATCTGCTAATTGTATGACATTTGTCAGAAGTAGAGCTTGGTAAGTTGATTCAGTCGTTTGGCAAACGGCTACTGAGTTCCTCCTGCATCCCAGCACGGTAGCATGGTAGGAACCCTGACTAGAGAGTCTCAGAATAGGACAGACAGTGTCCCTGGGCTCATGGACCTCATATTGTACTGGTAGTTGTGGCTAACCCATTTGCACGTTGCCTTTACACTTAACACATGCCTGACACACTATGTAACGTGGTGGGGAAATCAAAGGCAAATGAGTAGCGTTTTCTGGTTGGAAGTAAAATAAGCTTTTTCTTTCCCTAAGGAGTATACAATGCTAATATCGGCTTTTATGAATATATGAATGTAACCAAGGGGAAATCATCCAAACTGAAGTGAAAAAAAGAGATAACTTTTCTTTCCTTTTGGAGAGTGCGAAGTGGGGGAGTGACATTTACATTACAGCAGGATTCTTTTATAGTTCATATATACGCTAGGGTATGTGGATCTTTAACTTCATGAAGACAAGTTACTGCAAAGAAACATCAAGAGTACAGATTGACAAGTACTGCTAATTTAAAACCAATTTTAAATAAATGGAATTTAAAAACTTCAGAAATTCAAAAAAGAAAAGAATCATAAACTTATAATTGTATATAATTTATATATACATTATATATATGAGCATGTACATAATTATAGAATTCACTGTAAGAATTTGATTCATCAGCATAATGTTCTAGATCCCAGACTTCATAAAGTGAGTCTCACCTCTATTTAAAATGTCTAGGGTGACACCATATTGAATAAGTTAGGAGGACATTCAGTTCTCAGTAGACACTGAGAAATAATGTTTTGTGTAAGCCAAAAGAAACATACACCCACACACTTTTTGTACCCCATAATTTTTTTTCAGATCACCAGAACATGATTTCTGGATTCCGAAGGGATAAGAAGCCATGTGGCTCTGGATCTCTGCTAAGTGGTCTCCGTCGATTTTTTTTTCTTTTCTCTTAACCCTGGCTTTTCTTCTCATAGACTCTGTTTCCTTCCTTGTAAAAGGTAGTCCCTGATTGGGGCACAGGCACACCTGCGTGAGCACTAGCCTCCCCCAATTACAGCATCTTTAGTGTAGGTGTAGGAGCCAACCTTGTAAAAAGGGGCTTTCTCATTATTATTATTTTGTGGTCAAAAGGTTGCATATACGATTTTTTTTTTTGCTGCTGTTAAAGCTTAGAAAGGGTGGGAAGCAAAATATTTTGATAATTATTCAGGCCATCAGGTTACATAAGAGGTTCCATAGCTTTCTGCATCAAACTTGAACAGTTGAAACCACAAATTCTGTTTTTGCAGCCGTAAAACATTCGTGGCAAAAGAGAGAGAGAGAGAGAGAGAGAGAAAATAATAAAATCCATTTTCCATTCGCTTGAAACATAAAATTTAATGTGGTGAAAAATGACAGTTTACTCCTAGTAGGAAACTGCTCAGAGCCATGTTTCATAGGCATGGTGTGGAGACTTGAGTGCACACATGCAGTCCCTGCGTGCTGCGAGAAATTGCGTGCTGAAAGAGGATGTCTCAAGGTAAAACGTGTAAGGGGCAAGGTAAATAAGGCCTTGCTCTAAGTGGGAAAGGCATCCTTCTCTACCAAAATCATTAAGCCACAATCTATTCAAGAGTCACCATATGATCCAACATTCAACTTGAGAAATACATACAGGTAGACAGAGCATGGATGTCCTCACACCAAGACTGAAGACATCTGGCTATCAGTAGCGGGTGAAAGGGATTATCAGCATGGGAGACATGGAAAAATTTTTCAGAAAGATAAAGTGGCAATAGCTATGGGTGCCACACAATGTAATATTCACACAATATTTGTCTTCTTTACGAATATCTCAGAGCAGAGCCAAGGCGTCCAATGTTAAGTAGCAAAAACACTAAGGTCCAGCTCTGTCCATAAAGGAGAAGTAACTGGAGACTCATTCTTTAACTCAACTGGCCTTGATTTCTTTCCTATAAAGTTAACAGCTAGACTAAGTGACTTCTAAGCCCCATTTTAACTAATACTCTATACAAATTTTAGAAAAGGGTAATTACCTGGTTATCCAAATCAATGGAGCATTGACCTAAGTAACAACTGAAAACAAGAACTGCCTTGTCCGTATATATCTGAGTGAAGTTGAATATTATATGTGGCTTGTACATTTTCTGAGTCTTACACAGACTTTTGCCATTCCTTTAATGTTTATATCAGTTATCTATTGCCACAATGCTGCCTAATCACTCCAAAACTCAGTGACTTAAAACACTAAGCATCTATTATTGCTTAATGGTTTACAGACCAGTGGGGAAGTTCTGATCTGGACCAGGTTTGGCTGCCCTCAGCTGGATTTGCTTATGCATCTGCAGTCAGCTGGTGGACCAGATGGGAGATGGCTGGTCTAGGATGGCTTCCCATACATGTCTCATGAATCATTACCTGGTGACTGAGTGATGCCCAGCCAGAAGTCTCTCACTGTTTGGGAGAATGGCACAAACTCATTCTCATGGCAGATGGGAAGGGTTGCAACAGAGAGAAGAGACACAAAGAAGGCCAGTGGAAACATATGTGGAAAACTGGCATATGGTCACTTTCACCACATTCTCACGGTGAAAACAAGTTGCAAGACAAGTCCAGATTCGAGGGATGGGAATAAGGATATCCTCTCTTGATACAAGAAGCTGAAAGTCAGATTGCAAAGAGTGTGGATTTAGGGAGGTGTGGAGAAATAGGAACATTTTGAGAGTCTGCCACACCATACTTAGACAATGCTATGGCTGAAAGAATGATCTCTGTTTTCTAGTGTAGCATAATGTGTTTCTCTACTTGACTTTGTAGTGCTCTGTAATTTCCTATAGATATCATCTTCCATTGGTTTCTTGGGGGTGGGGTCTTTTGGGAGGTTTTTATGTTTTTGTTTTTGGGTTTTTTTGCCCCTGTGTAAGCCACTCTACTTACCATCATTCAGTATTCTGTTTGGCCAAACTATAATTTGGGGCTAATTGACCCAACTTGATGATTGTAGCATTTACTATATATTTACCCTTGGCTTAATGGTATGGAGGCCAGCATCCTCATTATAAATATGTAAATATTATTCCAAAATTTGTCCTAATGTAGTTATAAATATGTAAATATTGTTCCAAAATTTGTCCTAATGTAGATATTATACAGAAAAAGATAGATATGATCCCTACATCACCTGGATTCTAAACTATTGAGTCACAGTTGAATTCTAGAGATAGGGAAATTCGAGATGACATATTCTACTTGCTACTATGCTTTCTAGATCGTTTAACCTTTTTGAATCTCAATTAGGTTTCCTAAAAAAAAATAAAATTTACTTGTCTAAATTGTCTTCTAATGTTGAGTTCGATGTATCAGTCATTTTAAGTGAATTCAGTATACCAACATTCCTGAGTCATGCTCGACCTGTGTCACTTACTGAAGCTTTAGAATACATATGCTTTTAAATATTTTGAATATTCTAAAAGTTTTAATAAGTAAAAATGTCCAAGTTACCCAGCATAGATTGGCATCAGCAAGTGGCTTTGATGGAGTTCAGTCAGGGACAAATCTTTACCACGTCAGATAAAGATAGATTCATTCTTTAGAAACTTCATCAGTATTTTTTTCCAATATGCTTGTGAAAAACCGAGAATGCTTTTCCATGCAAATGTTTTCTAATAACTCTGCAATTACTCTACAAACATTTCCTTGTTATCAATAGCCTCTCTAAATCCAGGTAGATCAGTATGATTAAAAGAAGAGAAATATTTGAGATCAAACACCATACTACAACATAGTAAATCTTGTCTCATTTTCTGTGTCATCTGAAAAAAACAAACAAACTGGTAAGATATAAGATAAAATGTTTACTCTACTTCATATATACTGTGCCCCAGAAAAATATTCCCCCTCCTTATTAGAATGTATTTATTTGTCCATCAAATACAATTAAAAATATCCTTGAAGAATATAATTTGATATTTTCTATTTGAGAAGAAGAAAAAAATGTAATGCTTAAAATACTAGCTAATGAGAGAATGCAAAACGGAAAAGTCAGTGTAAGATAGTGGCACTCTGGAATAAGCAACGTCTTTAGCATTTTAAAAGCTGGTCAATCCCAAAGCCACTGGTTTTTGTTGCTGCACATGCATCCTAAGAATTTTTCCAACTGGCAAAGCAGTGACAAGATGCATATGCTTTTTCATACTTTTTGCTGTTTGTACAAAGCTATTTTGGTTGACTCCACACAAATACAGGGAAATAAAAGCTTGAGGCCACCACTGGAATTATTCAAAAAACACAAAGAAAACCCATGTGTTTCATTCATACAGCAATTTGGGGTGAATGCGGTTTTTGGCCAACATTTTCCAGAAAACCACTTAATCCTCCAAGTTTCTTCTAAGTCTAGATATACAACCAGAATCCCAGCTGAACGGATTCACTCTGTCTGGAGATCCCAACTGATGCAGGATATGCAGTCAACATCTTTCTGAACTCTTTGGGGATCGGAAGAAATTTACAGGTTATAGGAAAATAGAAACTACTCAATCCATGCCTTTCAAATTCTACTAGAGCAAGAAATCACAAGCTGAATCCTTTCAACTACCCAGGACATTTACAGCATTCTCCACTGTTTCTTATGGCCCTTGTTTTATGCTAACACACCTTTATAACGCTCCGGAACCAGGCTCCCTAGGTTCACATTTAGACTATAGTATTCACTAAATCATGGGATCCAGTCACTTAAACACTCTCTGGCTCTGTTGACTCATAAACAACGTGAGGGTAATAATACATAACTCATAGTGTTCTCATTAGCATGAAATAAGATTATATATATAAAACTTCTTGCCACAGTGCCTGGCACATGTTAAAACCTCAATAAATGTCAGCTTTGATGTTGTTATTATATCATATCACCATCAGCATCATCATCATCATGTTTTATGAAACCAAATACATACGAAAAAGTCCGACTGTAAACCTGACATCAACTTACATATCACATAAAATGCTTATTACTAAAAAAGGAATTCTTACAGAATTCCTAATTGAAGAATTCCTAATATGGGAGCTGCCTTCATAAATCTGGACTCTAATGCTCATCCGTGGCAAATCATTAAAGGGGATTGAGAAGCCCATCTTTCAGGCTCATCCTAACCTCTGAAAGCCCTATTCATCCCTGGACTCATCAATCAGTATTTATGGAGCACCACATCAGACAGTGATGGAATTAAGAAGGAGAATGTCCCCTGCTCCAGACAGACTCATCACCCAGGGAGGAGACAGCCATATTCACCAATAATTACCGTGCATTAATGCATTGCATTTGCTCTTGGGAAGCAGCAGGCCAACAAAGAAGATACTTACATTATGCCTGAGGGTGTTGGAGAAGGCCTGACACCGGAAGGGACATGGGATCCCAGTCTTGGAAAATGAGAAGAAGCCACCAAATAGAGAAAAGAGAAAAAAGGACTCCACATACAGAATAGCAGGTACCAAAGGGTTATGAAAGCTCTTGTAATGAGGATGTAGTTAGATGGCGGTTGAAGGAAGAGATATATTCTAGAGATCAAACAAGTAAGCTTGGAAAAGGATTATGAGAATATACGCCCTACCACATTCTGCAGAAAATAAAAATGCATTAAAACATAGATATTTTAGAGATGCCCACATAAACGCCATCTGAAAAAAATGACCCCCCCCCCAAAAATGGCAAAAAAAGAAAATATTTGCTTAGACGACAGTACATTTACTTGCTCTTGGAAAAATCTCCCTGTGGGTGCCTTCTTCCCTTCTTTTATTTTTTTTTCAATGGGCCAAAAGGAAAAGAAATAATATTTATTGTGTCTCTTGCATTTGCTCCTTAGGAAAATGGCATTAGCCTCATATGGAAACACTTTGACAGGCCCCCGAAAATAATTCCTTAACCACAAACATGTCTTCTGCTTGTCTGATCGCAAATTGTTCCAAGTGAGTATCACAATTTCAGGTCAGCTTTAAGGATATGACAGGCACTATCAGTCCATTAAATATGAATGATATATGAGGTAGAGGGTGGAGGTGTTGGCACAGAAGGAAAAACTGCCGGTGGGAGCCCCATTCCAGGTTCTGTAGAGTGTCTGCCTCCCTAGGAACCTTCCAGTTCCACCTGAAGACACTTAGCGGCAGCTCCTCAGCACAGATGAAGGGAGGAACAATGGAACTTCTCTGTGTTCATCACCCAGATACCATCTCAGTACGTCAGTGGAGCACGATTATTGGAAGCAAAATAACACAGATAGGATTTCACATCCAAGCTTTGGAAATGGGAATAACAAAGACGCAAGGACACAAAACAACCCCCTCTCACTGCCCTCCACCCCCCCCCACCCCCTGCATCCACCTCCTTGTTGCTCTTTTGCCTCCAACTTCTAATTGGCAGACACTTGATCCACACAGCCATTTATTTCATTTTCAGAGCACACAAGGCCACTTGAGACCCACTGATACGTGTGGGAAAGTGGTGGCCGTGCTCCTTGCACCTGTCACGGGGAGCTGCCTGTTGCCCCTCCCTCCCACTGTGCCCATTGTGTGCCACCTTATTCTGTTTCAGTAGCGGCAAAAGTCAAAGTAGCCGGCATTCAACATGACCGCATAGAAAAAGGAAGCCAGAAAGCTTCCTTGTACCTCTTTCCTTCCCAAAGCCTGCCCGGTGGCCTATTTCAATAGTAAGGGTAGCAATCCTATCCCTTTTCAGAGCTACAGTGTGTAAGAATCAAAAATCAGTAAAAGGTAACAGCGTAAGCATTTATTTGGATGGCCCATTAAGCACTACTGGTATGAATCAGACACACACACACACACACACACACACACACACACCAATTCAAAACTATTCATATTTGGTATCCCTAAGTAGACCATATCTATTACTTCTGTGCAAGTTAAGTAGATTTGAGATCCAAGTCTCCAAGGACTTTTAACTTCCAAGAGAATACTCTGCAATACCAGTAAGCTTCCACTGCAATCTCCTTGGAAGGCAGATTGAAATCAGGTAACTCTATATACAGATCTTAATGACACCAGTGAAGAACACACATTCAAAGGAGAGGGAAAGAAGCCTAGCAGCTACCGTCTTGAACAACTGTGCAGCAGTGAAACTAGACCAAATTTTGAAGTTGGATGGCCAGATTGTTTAGCTGGTGTCTATTACCATGTGGGGACTCTAACTGCTCAATGGTGGTAATAATACATCATAAGACCTGGAAATGGAAAAGACCCATTAAATCATCAAGTAATGCCTTTGCTAGCACAGGATGCAGTTCCCAGAGAATATTCCTTAAAGTGCCCCTTGGGATGCGCTCCAAAGACCACGTCATTTTATCCATCTCCAAAGAGTGCAATCCAGCTATCTGCAGGATCCGATTGCTGTTATGAAATTAAACTTTGGCCTTAAAAGCATCGTTCCATACCGAACTAGCCCTCGGTACCAGGTTTTCATTAAGGACCAGTCGTAGCCCTTGGAGGAGGCAGGAAAGGTCATTTTATCCATTCCCCTACCTCCGGGCAGGTCTTGTGTGAAATGACACCAGCCTGGCTCTTATTAGAAAATTCCCAGAGCAGGAAGTTCGATAGTCCCTGTTGTAATGTGCTTTCCCATGACACATAACCCTCATGGAGAGAGTGTTTTCTACAGTCTAGACAAAATCTCTCCCACCACTCTTTAAAAACATGTTCCCACAGTAGCAGAGAACTACCTATCGCCCACGATGCGTTGTGTTCACCTGAGGAGAAGAGAGCAGTTTCATAGCACTTGCTTTGTGTGAGTCTTGATTTTAGCTAGGGTTTTCGTATCCGAGTGTACCAAAAACAAAAGGTGAGAGGGGCTTTTGGAAGGCAGGGCCTGTTCTTTTCCTCTTTGCTACTTTTTTGGATTTTGATTAGGTTATAAAAATAAAGTAGCACTGTGCTGACTGGAACCGTTAATTCAGATTTTGATGCGTGTGATGCAAATCCATTTAATGCTTCATTTCATATTTCATTTTCATTATGTTGAAAAAATTACAGATTTACTAATCAGTTACCTACAACCTTGAAAGATTAAGATATTCACTATATAATATGGTAATGATGCATCATTATTATTTTTCTCTTAAAACTGGTAATCTCTTATTCTACTTTTTATTGGCAATCTCTTATTCTACTTTTTAAGTTACTGTAAATGATTGGAAGTCATGAAATAAATAGCATGTCTGTGTACTTTTCATTAATAGCAATTTTTTTTTATTAACTTTAACTGCTCTTCTCAAAATTTGTCCAGAGTAATGAAGCCTCAGCCATCTTTCAGGAAGAAACCTGGAAATACATAACCTGAGTTTATGCTTCTGACAACTTCCTTATCTGACTTTTGATCATCTGGTGGGTCTATCGTTACCCACAAAATACTTTGAGGAAAGAAATCAGAATCAATTATCTTCATGATATTCTTGTTTTCCCATTTTTGAAAAAACAAAGTTTACAAGAATAATTTTATACTAAAATGCATTCATTTTCATATTAACACAAAATTTTCTAAAATGTATCATGTTAATAAAATGAAACCATTTAAAAGGATAAATGTACAATGTAGTCATTTGTATATCATGTTTATTTCAAATTTTTGACAAAATTCTAGAGTGTGAAAGAGTGAACTAGAGCCTTTTACAACACATACATCATCTTTCCCTTACTCTGTCTTGTGTTAGAGAGAGAGAGGGAGAAGGGACATTTTCTTCAAGTTAGCAAGAAATGTTCCAATGAACATTCCAATGTGAATTTTCTAATACAGTTGTCAAACCAGAATTTCTTCACATATCATAAGAAAGTTTAACCTTATAAAAATTCTTAAGAAATGCAGACCTTAATGCAAAGTGGGTCATAATCTTAACAAGTGTTTTATTTTACATCCAAGAATGCAGGGCTTCTGCAAGCCCACAATGCCCATAAACAAGACAGTGGTATAAGTATCACGCTTACACGTCACCTGACATTGTAGGAGATCTTCCTTTTCAAGTCTCTGCCTCCAAAGACAGACATACTTTTTGTGGATTTCTAAACTCAGCCAATATTGTTGGGAAAATACTCACTTCTGTACACCAACAATAATAGTTAACATTTTATTGAGTGCTTACCATGTGCTAAACACTCCACATGTATCATATTATTTGATTTTCGTAATCACCCTGTGAAGTAGACACTATCGTGATTTCCATTTTGCAGGTGAGGTTCACCAAGGTTAAGTATCTTGCCCAAGGTCACACAGCTGGTAAGTAGCACGGCCAGGATTTAAACCTGACAGTTCATCTACAGAGACCCAGGGTATATTCTAACCAGGCTTTGCACATGAATCTCTGGAAGGATCACTTTTGTGTCACTCCATTTTCTTATGCCCAGCAGATTCGACAGCTTGGAATCATCAAATAAATAAAAGCACACAGAAAAGCAAACCAAATAGATCGAAAATAAAAACAGTATTTTAAAATACCTCTTTCCATCTCATGATCAATAAGAATGAGAATAAAATTAACTCCTCAGTTAGATGTGTATTTCTTTGTTTAAAAACTAGAAGGCACCCTAGCTGCCTTACTAATTCTGACCTCATCAACGTTAAATAATGTTGGGTCACATGGAAGAAAGAATGAAAATGAGACCGGCCTCCTCCCTCTCTCCTAGAAACAATAGCAGCATGTAAATATGCAGTGGCCACTTCTGGGGAAGTTTCTAAACCCCCTTGCCCTCAAAAAGATTGAATTTAAGTACAGAAAGAAAGAAAATAAAACCATCAGAAAACAATTATAGGCATACCATTTTCAATAAAAGCGATTTTTAAAATTCTATTTAAAGATCTTGCCACTTCTGTTCAATTCCAAATCACGTAATGTAAACCATCAACAGGAACGATTCCATAAAAACGAATTGTTCCATTTTTAGGATTCAGCTGAACCTCGAAATGTAGAGCTTCTGCGTTTATTGTAGAGGATTTTTAAAAAGCTCGTAACTGTTACTAGATATGATTAGGTATTTCGTGACACAGGAAGTAATTATTTGACACAAATGGCAGTTTTAGCTGACTTTAGAAAGCTCGCCCTCTCTCTGTGGTCAGGCGCTCATTGCTAAGAGCAAACGGATGAGCTTCAAAGCGTCGGTTTGGACCATTGGAAACAGATAATCAACAGATGATGGAGAGAAACGTGCCCCCCCCCTTCGTTTTTTTGTTGTTGTTGTTGTTTTTTTTTTTTTCCTTCCAGTTCTCCCTGTCAAAGGATGATTGATACGCGTGGAGCAGCCCTTCAAACGCCAGCCACTGCCTGCGGCACTTCCTATAATCAAAGCACACGCCCACCCAGAGCTAATTAGACATTAGATTAGTGTCAACTGATTGATTTAAAGCAGCCGGCCCTTCTTCCCCACCCCTACCCCCTCCCAGCACCGTTGAGGATGGGGCAGGTCTCCAAAATGGCTCTCTCACCAGACAGGCAAATTATTCATGGAAGCTCCGGGAAGGAAACCTAGAGATAATACAATGTGGCTAAAACACAACCAGAAGAACTTTTCTAGAAGGAAAAGTGAGAGGGAGGAGAGAGAGAAGGAGGAACAGACAGAGAGAAAAAGAGTATGAATCATGTTTCCGAAAGCAATGAAACCCCTCGGTCCAATTTGTTGAGTTAAGTTAGAGAGAGTGTTTGTGATGTTTGAAAGAAAATTATTTGCAATTTAACCTAGGAGAGTTCTGAGTACATTTGGCTACAATTTAGATACCATTTTTCAAAGTCTTTTCCCTTCATTTTTTTACCCCCTTTATAAATATATGAACCGGGAACATTCAAAGTTGTCTTAATGGATTAAGCAGAGACAGGGCTTGCAAGGAGCAAATTAAAAATGAAATGGTTACAGCTGTTGGACCTGGCATTGGGCAGAGAGAGGCAGAAAAGATTTCTCTTTTTACGGGGTAAGAGAGATTTCGGAAAACACCGAGCCCTTGCAGAGTTCAGATGGGCGTGCCTACAGAACAGCCAGGGATTCCTCGACCTCTGGGCAACTGCGGCTCCCTCTCTAGAGGGGCTCAAGTAGCTGCAGCCCGGCTAAAAAGTGAGCCCATTCCCTGAAGAGACCACCAGAGCAGGGGGCAGCCAGGGGCCAGTTTTAGACTTTTCATTTGCAGATTAAAGGCCTTTTCCACGTGTCGCGTCCTGCTACTATTGCACTCTGGGGTCAGGACTGATCCAACACAAACACACCCCTGGAATTATTTCTGTGAATATGGGACCCTGAGAAGTGCTGTAATGGTAGCAGAAATGTGTAAGACAGATAGTACTCGTTAATGGAACTCCAAAAGTCTTCACAGAAGGATGTTTTCTCCTGTCATGGATGGGAGAGGGCCAGTGGAACGGAAGAGGGGACGGCTGATGATTCAGGGGGAGGCAGGTAGAAGGTGAGAACAGTGATGGCCAAGCAAGCGAAATGACATTCCAGTTAGCCATGATGTTTGATACTTTTTAAAAGTCTGTATAGCTTCCAGGGCTGTATGTATTATTTCACTGGTTTTCTGAAAAATGCCTGGAAAATAGATAGGACAGGTGTCATTATGAATTTATAGATTGGATGTTCTGCCCTTTACAGATGAAACAATTAAGATAAGTAAGTAATCTTTCCTCACGTTAACAGGAAAAGTCAGTGAACTGGTACACGTCTTATCAACGTGTCATACCCCTTCCAACCTTCTGTCTTAATGGTATTTCACATACACGTATAGTTGTTATTCTTTTAATATGTAGATACCCAGCCCATCTGCATGCATTCTAAGACTTGAAGACCTACTCCTCTTAGCTCAAGAAATGAACCAGACCATAAGCCAGAAATCTAGGAGGTCATTAGGAGAATGTGTAGAATCCAGAAGAGGAAAATGCAGAATCCTGGATTAAACACAGGAGCAATAACTCAGATTTTTATTCTACAAGAGGACTAAAGACCTAAGCCAGCTTCTGACCAGTTCCCACCAAACAGTAAAGATGTAGGGAAATGGGCACTGAAAATTGAACCCTGCATTCTAAAATATGCCGCGAAAACGGACGGAAGTTCCTGGAGTCCAAAATGCAATCAGGCACCGGAGCAGTTTGGAATTATTGTTTTATATTTCTTGTGTATGGGTCTTAGCATCATAATGACAGCTTTCAAGGACTACTTTAGGTTGAAATACGAAGCCGCTGAGGCCAGAGTCAGTAAAGTCTGGACAATTCCATCCACGTCACTGTTATCCCCTGGCTCTCCCGTCTCCCTGTGGAGACAGGAACTCAGAGAACACAATTGGAGAGCCAAAAGGGTGAGGCGTGCAGGAGAGTCCTCCAAATGCCGATTCGGCAAATTTTAACTTTTGCAGCTATAAACCTTTCAATACCTCAAAATAAATCCTTCAGTTTTATATGAGATTTTGGTTTCTGCAGCTGTAGATTTATGCAGTGTATAAGGCCAGGCCAAGAGAAGTGAACACAGGCGATGTGACAGAGAGCGTAAGGATGTTATTCAGCCTCTCACTATAGCATTGCTCACTTAGGAACTTTCCAAATATCATGCATAGCCCCCCTTCATGAATTAGCTGCTAAAAAAGTTGATCTTCTGCGATGGATGTGTGTCTCCAGCCGCTTGCCCTCGGCTTGCGAGACACAGGAAGCAATGCACTTCCTCGCCCCTGGCCTGGATCTGAGTCTGTCAGACAGGCAAAGCACCACAGGCACGACTGGGGCAGACTAATCTGTTCATTGCTGGTCTACGGTCTTCGCGAGCCAAGTTATGTGCCTTGGTTGCTAGTGAGCAATGGATTACTAAAACATAATGTGCTTCAGGAGCCAACTGTATTCCCTAGGAAAAATTGTAAGACATGTCAACCACATAAACAGCCAGCAGGTTTTGACATGCACAAAGACATCAGACCTATTACTATATTGCCTTTATGGATATTCTTAAAAATAAATTAACTAATACTTTATGAAAAATATTATGAACCGGGCTCTGTGCTGGTTTTCTTACAAATATCTTGATCCTCATAATGACTGCAAGGTGGATAATATCGACTTCATGCCATGGAAGAAACGAAGGATTGGAGAGGTTAGAAAATCATCATAATGATGATCATCCAGGTGGATGCTGAGGAACCCTGTCTCCTTCCACCTCGACATCAGAAGAGAATGGTAATTCCTTCAAAAATAGCAACCAGGGGCACCTGGGTGGCTCAGTTGGTTGGGCAACTGCCTTCCGCTTGGGTCATGATCCCAGGGTCCTGGCATTGAGTTCCGCATTGGGCTCCCTGCTCACTGCTCACTGGGAGCCTGCTTCTCCCTGTCCCGGTGCCTGCTGCTCTGCCTACTTGTGCTCTCTCTCTCCCTGTAAAATAAAATAAATAAAAAAAATAAAATAAATAAAAAAATAAAAAATCTTTAAAAAAAAATAGCAACATGTAAAAAAGAAAGAGGAGACTCTCCTCTAGCTGAAGTTACTGGGAGAGACCCACATTGTTGCTCTTCCATGAAAACCATGGAGCATCACCGTATGTGAGAAAACTGGGATTTGTTAACAATTACCAAAACCATGATTTTTTATGTAATTTTAACTTAACCAGAGTTTCGCCTGTGTGAGTTCCACTTCTGGCCAAGATGGAGTAAAATGGTCCATACCCTCCCACCTGAAACATGCTCCCAAAAGTGGGACAAAAATGCATGAGGCAATGATTTTGAAGATATTGGACATCAGTCAATGAGGGACAGTGAACCCCAAGAGAAGGGAAACAACAAGGCAAGTCCTGTGACTTACTCATCTTATTGACCAGGTGTCCTGCGGGGAGGGGTAGACAGGTGGCGCTTAGCACTTTCCCGGAGTGGAAGAGTCAGAAGTGCTTGTTAAGGCATCTAGAGCTTGCACAGCAGAGCCCATAAGAGAATAGCAAAGTATGGAGCAGAAAGTCCCAGGGATTAAGTCTTTCCCTGATCATTGTATATGCTTGGGAAAACTACCTGAGGCTGAGGAAAGAAAACACCTACGAGGGTTAGAAGGAACAATTTCTAGAGCTCACCTGGGGCCAAGAATAGTTGTTTTTCCCCACCAGCTGGAAGGAAAACCTTACCTTTCACGAGTCCTCAGGTAGAATAGGTAGGGCAGGATCCAACCCAAACCACATGCTACTTCGTTCTTGCCTCCCAAAACCTGAAAGCTTGACCCTAAAGGACCTAACTGTTCCAAATGACTATCCCAGAATATTTTCTTGTATTAGCTCTCTGATAATTTCTTCTCCTCAGCATATCTTTGGATGATTGAGCAGCTTTGTGAGAATGCATCTGCTGTCAGGATATATTTGCGGAGAACTTGTCGCCACAGCAGAATTCCAGAAATTTCTGTTGTCCCATGTTTTTCATCTACAGCATAAGCATTATTGTTGACTCCCAGTTCTCTTTAGTATTCTCCAGAAAGTACCCCCCCGACAACGCGCAGCCTGTTGGGATTGGGGTAGGAATGTGGTGAGAGAAGGTTCGGAGCCAGATTTTAGTTTTTTACACCTTATCCTTCACTCCTGCCTTGCTGAACGCCCCCCCTTGGTGCAAATACCTAAAGTGTGCTGTGTTTTATTAACACAAATCAGCTCATTTTTTATTAATATCTTCATCTACAGGCATATGGTTTTCAGCGCCCTACTCTCTGTTATGTCATTTACCAAACTGGTTACCCACTTTCTATTAACCTAACTTTTAAAAGAAATTTCTAGTTCATTGCGTTTGCCTTTCTTACCTTTTTTATCTGGACCGTCCTTTGAAATCATTTTACTGCCGTGTGAGCAGGACTTTAAAGAAACACGTGTGTGTGTTGTATTACACATATTCAAATGCATGTTCAGACAGCGTTTAGCAAGAGGTTCCAGAGGATTCTTCCCACACGGCACACAAGCAGCCCACACTGAGATCTGATGAACTAGGCTCCCCTCTTGCTTTTCTGAGTACTCTCTCATTCTACCCATAAGAAAGCTCAGGTGTAAAATGATTCCACAACATGTTCAAGGTCACAAAACCATACTTCTGTCTCAGAGCTGTTATGAGAATTCAATGAGGTAACTCACTTAGCGTGGTTATAGTCTTGTCATCATCAAGTGGCAAAAGTTGTTTTTTCATGACAAACATCTGGTCCTTGTTGACACTCCAGCTTCTGAATAGAGTATAGGTAGGTCTGTAGGAGAATGGAAAAGAGAGAAAGGTACATGAAGGGGTAGGAAGCTGTATGCTGAACCAGGAATGATCGCATTCCAGAGGAAGTGACAAAGTGATTATTTGATTAACTCAGTTGTAGGGCTTACTTTGTTTGGTTTTCGGATTTTTTTTTAAACTTTGTAAGCAGCTTTGAAACCAAAATAAGTTGGTAGTACAATGAAAAACTAGTAACTTTCAGTACAGTAGGCTGAATCATTGCTTGTAACGTGAGGAAAATAAGGTATAAGACTTTCAGTAATCTCTTGGTCAAGTATCTTAACATGCTAATGCTACATTCAGTTGTGTTTTCTGAAATCCCTTAATTTGTTACTTTATTTAATTTTCTTGTGTTTCTGAGTAATTTCTTAAAGTTCCTGCCTCCAGCTAGGAAGGCAGGAATAACGAGTACCAGCCTAGCCCTCCTGTAATAAACAACTTAGAAAGTAGACAAAATAGGTAAAGCAACAGCCTTTAGACATTGGGCAATAGGTATAACAAGACCCTGACCCCTGCAAGAAGGGAAACGAATGAGGTGAGCCTTGGGATCACCCCGGCTTTCTGCCCAGAGGCAATCGTGGAATCATGGCCTAAGAAGGGAGAAAAAGCAGGAGCCAGAGGTCTCCTTGAGCCAAAAAGACGGAGACCAGAGTTGGGAGAAGCGGAGGTGGTTGGAATTTGTGCTGCTGAATACCAGAAAGGAGGGATCTACAACAGAAAGTCTCAGGAATCTGCGCAAGGGTCTGTTCAGGTCTTTGGCTATGTGTGGTTAGAAGACTCCACAGGGCTGACCAAGGAACAATGAACGGAGATAAGACAACTTATGGAAAGCTCTCTGGAAGAAAAGAATTGCATTACATAGATCTGGGGAGAGAGTTTTATCTAAAATATGTAAAGAACACTTACAGCTCAATGAAAAGACACACACCAGTTGAAAATGGGCAAGTTATTTGAGTAGCCACTTAACAAAAGAAGCATGAATGACTGATAAGTATATATATATATATATATATATATATATATATAGTGTTTATTAGAAACCATGGAAATACAAATTAAAACCATAAAGGAGTATTTTATGGATATTATCACATACCCACTAGAATGACTGAAATTTAAAAGACTGACAATAGCAGGTGTTGCAAAGATTGGGAATAACTACAACTGACTTACACGGCTGGTGGGAGTGTCCAGTCACTTTGCGAAACAGACAGTTTCTTGTAAATTTAAGCATATACCTAATTAGTGACCCAAGAATTCCACTTCTAGATATTTATCCAAGAGAAATGAAAGCGATGTCTACAAGAAAAATTCATGCATGAATGTTTATAGCAGCTTTCTTTACAATAGGACCAAAATGGAAACAACACAATAAATAAATTGTTATACAGTCATAAATGAAATAAACTCAGCAATTTAAAATGGACAAGCTACTGTCACAAAGAATAGTAATGATCTCTATGCTAAGTGAAAGAAATAAGACACTACAGAATGTATGTTCTAGGGGTGCCTGGGTGGCTCAGTGGTTAAGCCTCTGCCTTCCGCTCAGGTCATGATCCCAGGGTCCTGGGATCAAGCCCCGAATCGGGCTCTCTACTCAGCAGGAAGCCTGCTTCCCCCTCTCTCTCTGCCTGCCTCTCTGCCTACTTGTGATCTCTGTCTGTCAAATAAATAAATAAAATCTTAAAAAAAAAAAAAAAGAATGTATGCTCCGTGAGTCTATTTATATGAAATTCTAGAATAAGCAAAATTAATCTATCGTATAGAAATCAGATCAGTATTTGCTTGGAGAAAGATTATCTGGGAAGGGGCATAAAGGAAATTTTCTGGGGTAGATAAAAACGTTCTATATTTATTGATTTGGGTGACGTTTACATGAATACAGAAAATTATCAAATTTATCAAATATTAGTGTTTCCTTCAGGTAATACGGATTTGCTCTGCTTAGTTCAAATTATTTTTTAAATGTTTGGGGATACCTGGCTGGCAGGGTTCAGTGGAGCATGCAACTCTTGATCTTAGGGTTGTGAGTTCAAGCCCCACATTGGGTAGAGAGATTACTAAGGAAAATTTAAAAAACTTTAAAAACTATTTTTTAAATGTTTAATTGCGAACACTTCCAACTACTGATCTACTTCCAACTTAAAAAAGGATGTAAAAAAACTTCAGTGGAAAAATCAATGTACTTAGCTTTTATATGTAAATCAACAATGGTTATCTTAAATATGCTTATTAATACTCTTCTCCAACCATGAGTGATTTGAATTCTAAGAGAAACACAGGAAAAGTTTTGGGGCACAGTTAAAGAACACTCATCTATCAGAGTTTTGTAAAAGACTAGACTCCTCTCCTGAGCTACTATGATGGAAATTAGCAATCAGGTAAGATACACCCCCAAACTGACTTCTAAATCTGAGGGATCATTGAGGAGTAAGGATCAGGCAGCCAGCTCACGATCAGAACTATCAGAATTAGAATCAGAAATGAAGCATGAGCATCAAAATGGAATTAAGGTTAAGAACTGAGAGGGGCGCCTGGATGGCTCAGTGGGTTAAAGCCTCTGCCTTCGGCTTGGGTCGTGATCCCAGGGTCCTGGGATCAAGCCCCGCATTGGGCTCTCTGCTCGGCGGGGAGCCTGCTTCCTCCTCTCTCTCTGCCTGCCTCTCTGCCTACTTGTGATCTCTGCCTGTCAAATAAACAAGTAAAAAAAAAAAAAAAAAGAACTGCAGGAGATCTGTGCCCAACGAAGGGCCAAGAGAGGAAATACCATTGGTCCTTCTTAGTAGAACAGACAATATCATGATTTATTAGACTCATAAGCACAAACATGGTAATATCAAAGAATCGTAACCACCAGAAAAGAATGCCAGAGGATCCTGACTATCCTGGTGTATTTACTGGTGTCTCCTTTTCTAACAGACTCAAGTTATCCTGTTTCCTCAAACTATTTGTTTCTTCTCAAAGTTTAGTCTTCCCTGATTGGAGGTCCAAAATGCCCCAGAATATTTCCTTCTTCGCTACAGGATCATTTTAGAGTTGAGACCTAAAATCATTGTCACTGTAACAGTAGGGGTCTACGTGAAGCTCGGCATTGAATTACTTGTGACTTATGTTATGCTAAATGATGAGCTATTTATTACTGAGAGCAATATTTGAGACTACAGTGTGAGTGCTGATCGGTCTAAACATTTTCTTTAGCTATGAATTTCTATTCATAGGAAACTTTTTTTTTAAGGGCATGGATCATTAACATTTCAATACAGCAAGCTTAGATCTGGCAACTTACAGAAATTTTTCAGAGGAAAGACACACAATCCAAGTGACTATCTTAATTACCTGCATCAGCCCAATTAATTTGTGGTGTACTTCAAGCTGAAACAAAGGCCCAGGAATGAGTCTCGCTGTCCCAACCTAGCCAGAGGATTCTATGAAACTCTCCCTCAGTCATTCCAGGGAAGAAAGACAATAGGATGTAGTCGAGCCCTCAGGGGCTTGGCAACCAAAAGAAGTCGAGAGGAAGCTTTGCCAGAGCTCGTATCAGTGTGGAAAATCACATCACAACCAGCTACGGTGAAGAATTCTTGAGAATGGAAGAAACTGACTGTAAGGCATCTGATAAAAGCAAAATCTAAAACTTGTCCCGAGGATGAGTCTTACTGCCTGAATAGAAACAGATGTGCAACCTCAGAAACTCCTCAGAGACCTTCACTAGCCTCTTGATGGCATACGGTTCCTTTTCCTTCTGTTAAGTATCACAGGTGTGTCCTCAAGCTGGATTCTGGGATCTGCTGACACCTGGGAAGCCCCTACCATCCACCAGGAAGCAACTGCCTGAGTATCCTTACTCCCCAAGCACTTTTCTGTTAAATCCCTTGCATGTGACCACAAGTTTGAATCAGGCCTGAGCTTGCTCTTTTGGAAGCTCTTGCCCCAGTGAATTGTTTCTACTGCATAACAAATTAACGCTATGTAACAAGTCAACGCTTACATAGACTAGGTGGAAACCCAGATGGCATGTTTTGTAAGGATGCTACGAATAAGAATAACCATAACCCCAACACCTAGCAGACCCCCACAAGTCCATTGGCGATGTTTGAAATTCCATCGTTGCAAATTTTACTTCTTTGGGTTCAAGTAGAAAAATCGACCAATATGTACAGAACATGTGAACAGATAATTAAATAATTATTAGTCATCAACCACTTACTATGAATTTTCCTATTCTAAGTGTTCACAAGAGAACAAAAGTCCCAAAGATTTTTTTTTATAAGAAGGTGAAAATATAAACCTTATGCACAACCAAATGGAATGGAGCCAAGTGAAAGGAAGGAAATCAGGGCCTATCAGGGTACTGGAGATCTTGGGAGGAGAAGCACATCTAGAAAACAAGAATGGGAAATAAGCAGTTGTCCAAGACCCGTTTGACCCATTTCACAATTCTAGGAATTATCTGACACAGAACAAAAGCCCAAGGTGACCCTTCTCCAAACTACTCTTAAGAAATAACTGAGTGAGGGGTACCTGGGTGGCTCAGTGGGTTAAGCCTCTGCCTTTGCCTCAGGTCATGATCTCAGGGACCTGGGATCGAGCCCGACATTGGGCTCTCCACTCTGGCGGGGAGCCTGCTTCCCCCCTCTCTCTGTCTGCCTCTCTGCCTACTTGTGATCTCTCTGTCAAATAAGTAAAATGTAAAAAAAAAAAAAAGAAAAAAAAAAGAAATAAAAAAAATAACTGAGTGAAATCAGTGAAAAATTACTGCGTCCCTTTGAGAATGTGAAGTTCAGTAGCTTTAGGCCATGGTGCAGACAGGTGCTGATGACCACCAGCTCATGTTTCAGAGAAAGTGTTCCTATATTGGAAGTCTGGTTTGGGCCAGTTGTGTCTCCTTGGCTCCATGTATGATAGCATATGCTTTATTGTAGAGGAGTCTCGGAGTGGGAAACGTAATAAAGAATTTCAAAACAAATAAGACAACTATACCTTTGAATCAGGATGCCTGCTCTTTCGGAGTCCCTGACCCAATTCCAACATGGGGGTTGGGGTTTCCTCACACACAACATCAAGCATTCTTGGACACCAGTGTCCAAGAATTCAACTCAATTCTGACTCTACCTATCCAGAGATAGCATCAGATTCCAGGGACTAACAGCTCAGCCCTACAAGACTGTCCCCCAACTCCCACATCAGACTTCCATCACAAGACCCAGGCTGTTATCTGTGCTTCTGACCAGTGGGCTACTGATCGGAAGTTCTAATGACCTCCTCCTCACATTCAATTAATTTTCTAGAGTGGCTCACAGAACTCAGAGAAACACTTATATTAACCGGTTTATTAAAGGATATGATAGAGGATGCAAATCTCTGTATCAACAGGTAGAGAGATACACAGGGAGGGGTCCTGAACAAAGGAGCTTCTGTATTCATGGAGCTTGGGGCCCAGCTTAGTGGCATGTGGAAGCATTCTGGTTCTCCAAGTATGGACCCTCTTGGAAAAAGGACCAAAGAACTGTCCTCTTATTCTTTTTTTGGAGGCTTCATTGCTGACTGAGTCATTGGCCAATGGCTAATTCAACCTCCAGCCCCTTTCCCCTTCCTAGAGGTCAAGGGTATGAGACTGAGAGTTCCAACCTTCTAATCCTATGATTGGTTCTTCTGGCAGTCCCCTGCCCTTGCATGGGGTCCTAAAGTCACCTTCATTAATAATAATACACCCATTTCACCTTTATGGTTCTGAAACATTTTCAGGGACTGTGGATGAAGACCAAATATACCAGAGAAATACATTTTGGTCCTCTGAATGACCAGACGGATATTTCTTATAAATCATTATATTGCACCTACCAAGTGCCAAATGCTGTGCTAGTTCTTACTCTCAATAAATTCATAATCTGGTGATTGATCGATAAGTAAACCAATGAGAACAATATGGGAGAAGTGCTCAAATGCTGGATGAATTTAGAAGAGGCTTCAAACTCACTTCAAAGGAAGGCTCTCCACTGCCCACTGCCTTACATGGGAGTAGGACTTAAAAGATGGGGCTCTCGCAGATCTTGAGAAGGGTGAATTCTGTGCAGAGGGAGTGGCAATATAATGCACTTGCAGGCATGGAGGCCGACGGGGGCGTCCGGAGGGTGGATGAGTGAGAGGTGAAAGGATGAAGGCCAGAGAGGGAGATGCCAGGATACCTCATCACGTCTTTCTTATATACCCTGCTAAGGAATTCATGTGAACATGCACCCCTGTTTTTATTTACACCCCCACCTTATTCCAGAGCGGATTTAAAGTGGCTGTTGTCACAGAGCTCGGATTGTATTATGAGTGCAATTGAGTGTAATTGAAGGATTTTAAGCAGAGAATGACATGCTCAGGCATGCATTTAAGAAAGATTACTCAGGCAATGCAGAAAATAAATTGTAAGGGGTACAGGGAAAGGGACGAGACTTTAGGCAGTTAAGGCAGAATAGAGGCAATTACAATAATCCAAGGGAAAAATGAGGCAGGCCTGAACTAATGCAGTGGCACTGGGAATGCAGAGGGGCTGGGTAGATTTGAGATGTACTTAAGATTGGACAGATTAATTTCTAAGCTAGTGGACCTAATGATACTTAACGCTATGGGAGTAAACTGAGTAGAAAGAAATTACTCAGGAAATGTGTCTTGATCAGGAATTTGAATAAGGGAGACAAGTGATCTAGACAATTTGCCTGATATTAGAGAGCATTTATAGTGTAGAAATATACAGTTTCGAGTACTATGGATTTACTTTGAATTTCCATTTGAATCATCAGCCTCGTTTTTTTTTAAGCACAGTCCGATTTCTTCTTGCAAGGTACAAACTCCAGGATTGTCATAGCTGCCTTTGAAGCTGTTCAGTGCATTATTTTCAAAGGAGAACTGTTGCTAGCCACACCTCAAGATATAAAAACACATCTCACTCTCATGTCTACTTTTCAGCATGCGGTTTCTCTAGAAGGGAAAAACACCTTCCCAGTTAAAGCAAACACTTTCCACAGGAATTTAAAGTCCAATAACTTGGATTAGACATTATAAGTGAAAATGTTTAGTACAGAACCTGGAAAATAATTAGTTCTCAGTAAGTCTTTGTGGGATCCGAAACCACTTAAAAAACTAGCAATTTTAATAATTACCATTGAAGGAACGGACTTTAATTCAAATGCAAAATTTGAGAAATTTAACTATAATAGAATGTGGCTTATAGAGAAATAAACTGGGGTAAAAAGTTCGTGTTGGGGATGAGGACATGTTTTTATAAATAGGAAATGAATTCAAAAGAGACAAGTTTGACCATAAGGGAAGTTCAAGCTTTCCTTCCAAGAGTTTCAATAGAGGCGTAGACTCACTACCTACATGAAAATTTAGGCTAGAAAAATTTGCAAAACTGAGAGTGATTCTGTTTTAAAGTAACAATTTTATCCTAAAAGCATAAAGATGGCCTAAAATTAGGTTGTTAATGTGTTCAAATCCATAGCACAAAAAAAAGCTAAAAAGTAGTCATGAAAGATACGTAAAAAACATTTGATAAAATTTAACACTATCCTTCCTTCCTTCCTTCCTTCCTTCCTTCCTTCCTTCTATCCTTCCTTCCTTCCTTCCCCTCGCAGAGCAGTCGGTTCCTGTAGGGATAAGGATTATATCACAAGGACAGTGAAAAGCAACCCAGGGTTCTGAATAGCAGAAGTTGAGAGAAATGAAGAGATTGAGAGATATTTGGGAGGTAGAATCTGCAAGGCTAGCAATTGTTTGGGGTGATTGGGTAGTGGTGCCATTGTCTGAGATACTGAACATGATGAGGGTAGACCCTAGAGGGGCGGCATGTTCCCAGGCAAAGGTCAGTATAGCACTGTTGATGGGAAATGCACCTCGGCTCTGACTGCCCAGGTTCAAATCCATCTTGACCCCTTTGGGTGAATCTTTAAACGTTCATAATTTTGGCTTTTTCATTCATAAAAGAGAGATGATGATAATAGAATCCACCTTGAGGGGATTCTCTGAAATTATCTCTTTAGTGTTTAGCAGAATCTTTACCAACATGACTAACACTTAGTTAAGTGGTCTTTAGAATTATGATCAGTTGTAGTGTTTTGACACATTTACTCCAAAGGTTCTAGAAACATCCAGGAGGGGACATTTAAAAGATATTTGGCTATAAATGCCTGGACCTCTGGAAAGAGACTTGAACCAGATGTACTCTTGAAAATCAACACGTACATAGTATTTGGAACATTTTAAACAGTGGGGAAAAGATTGATTATTAACTAAATGGTTGTGGTAACTGGTTAGTCATTAGAGATACAAAATAAAGTTAAATCTTTCTCACAATCTGAATATATAATGTAGAAGTATTACATGCCTTAATGTAAAAAATGGAAGTGTTAAGATACTACCTTAAGATAAGAAAATTCTTTGTAAACCAGAAACACAAAGGAAAATCTTTTTAAGAAAATATAGATGTATTTGAATATATTGAAGTTTTTTAAAAAATCAAAGCTAAAAACCACTGGGTGTAGTACGTAAACAATGGATCTTGGAACACTGAAAAAATAAAATTAAAAAAAAAACCCAAAGTTTTAAAACAAGAACGCACTGGAAAAATTAAACAAGTAACATGAAAAGAGATACATAAAGAGGCTCTATAATTAAACAAGGAAGAGACTAACAAAGGTAGATAAAGCATATGATCAGATAAGAAACAACAGAAGAAATATAAATTAAATCAACATTACATATTATTTGCCCATTAGACCAGCAAAATATCTTAAAATTTTGAAGTTTTAATTAAAGTTCATTAAGTGTGAGTGAAAGTAAAAGCAAAAGCAAATATGTACTCTAAAGCAGTAGTTATGCAATTCTTTGTTCATTTACCAGTAAAATCGATTTCTAAAATTACAAACACTTTCATATTTCTTTAAAAGACTCATTATTTATTTTAGAGAGAGAGAGCATGAGCAGGAGGGGCAAAGAGATTGAGAAACTCAAGCAGACTCTGCTCTGAGAGTGGAGGCCAGCGGTGGGTTTGATCTCATGACTCTGAGGTCACGACCTAAGCCAAAACCAAGAGTCAGAGGCTCAGCCGAGCCACCCAGGCGCCCCGCAAACTCTTTCATTTTTTAAATTAATATTTATTCTTAACTCTAAAGAGTTGCAATGTTATATTCATATCTAAAACTAAATCACTCGTCTACATTTTTCTTTTTTTTTTTTTAAGATTTTATTTATTTATTTGACAGAGATCACAAGTAGGCAGAGAGGCAGGCAGAGAGGAAGGGAAGCAGGCTCCCTGCTGAGCAGAGAGCCCGATGCGGGGCTCGATCCCAGGACCCTGAAATCATAACCTGAGCCAAAGGGAGAGGCTTAACCCACTGAGCCACCCAGGTGCCCTTGATTTGATCATTTTTTTAATCCACAACAAAATTGAACTTAAAACTTTTTTTAAGATCTTATTTATTTATAGAGAGAGATCACAAGTAGGTAGAGAGAGGGGGAAGCAGGCTCCCTGCTGAGCAGAGAGCCTGATGTGGGGCTCAATTCCAGGACCCCGAGATCATGACCTGAGCCAAAAGCAGAGGCTTAACCCAATGAGCCACCCAGGTGCCCCTGAACTTAAAATTTTAAAACCTATATTATTCCCTCTGTTCATGCATCCTTTCTGGAGTGAGTGATGTTCATCATTGCCAGTAATATGTAATTAAAGGGAACTACATGCAATATTAAATATTTTATAAATAACTAGTAAACATAAAAAGTAAAATTTTAATAGATATCCATCTTTGTGGTAGGCAGAATAACAGCTCCCAAAAATGTTCTTACTCTAACATCCAAGACTGGTGTTACACAACCTAAAAGTGGAAGGTAGAAGTGGAAAAGTCAGAGATGAGACAATAGGAGAAAAGTCAAGAAAGACTCCAAGCCTGAGAGACTGTCACCATCGCAGGAGCTAAAGATGGGGAGGCCAGCAGAGGGCCAAATGAAGCAGAAGCTGCAGAAGCTGACAACCAGTAAGAAAATGGGGACCCTTGTCTTGCAACTTCAAGGCACTCTATTCTTTTTTTTTTTTTTTAATTAATGTATAATGTATTATTTGCCCCAGGGGTACAGGTCTGTGAATCATCAGTCTTACACACTTCACAGCACTCACCATAGCATATATCCTCCCCGATGTCCATAACCCAGCCACCCTATCCCTATTCCCCCACCTCCCAGCAACCCTCAGTTTATTTCCTGAGATTAAGAGTCTCTTATGGTTTGTCTCTCTCCCCAGTTCCATCTTGTTTCATTTTTTTCCCTCCCTACCCCCCACGATTCCCCGCCCTGCCTCTCAAATTCCTCATATCAGAGAGATCATGTGATCATTGTCTTTCTCTGATTGACTTATTTCGCTCAGCTCTACTTCCATCCACGTCGTGCAAATGGCAAGAGTTTGGGGTTTTTTGATGGCTGCATAGTATTCTTTTGTATATATACACCACATCTTCTTTACCCATTCATCTGTTGATGGACATTGAGGCTCTTTCCACAGTTTGGCTATTGTGGACATATCATGCTATAAACATTCGGGTGCAGGTCAAAGCACTGTATTTTCCCAACAATCAGAACGCAAAGAGGAAGGAAACCGATGCTACCCTAACATCTCCAAAGAGGACTTTGTGTTCTCTTCAGAACATGCTTTCCCATTTTTGCAATAGGAACAGGCTGAGCAGTCTCCAGTCCTCAAGTTCTGATTCCTTTCTGCTTAACAATGCCCTTCAATTTCTCTCTCTCCTCTCACATTTCACTGTAAGGGGTAAGGAGAAACCAAGCCCACACGTTCAACATTTTTCTTAGAACTCTCTTAAGCTAACTTCCCAGGTTCATCACTTCCACAGACACCAAGGTCTTTGCCCCTTTGTGACAAGGATCTCCTCTCTCCCAGTTTTCAAGACAAGTCCCTCATTTCCATTGCAGACCTCACCAGAATGTCCAATAGTGACCATATTTCTACCAGCATTGGTTTCATAATGATGTATGTAGCAGCTTCCCTCATAGGGCTCCTCTTTGCTCCCTGAGCCCCCACCAGAGTCACCTTTAATGGACCTAGTAAACTCATCTTGCTACCAAATGAATGCCACATCAGAGGCATTGTTTCAAGATCAGGAGCCACTTACACTGTAAACATGTAAACAGAGAGCCTGAGGACTTCTTCCTGACTTCTTCATGTCTCACTAGCCCAGATGGGACTCTTTACAGAACACTAACTTAGGGAAAATATCTGTCTGCTCTCTTATTAAATGTAACGCCTCACACTTCTCTCATCTGGGTCAAATTCACTATGAATTCCATTGGGAAAATCTAGGGTAAGGGAATCATATGCTGATTCTCCTCTACCTGTATGAGCAGGGACAGCTGCACCAATACAAGATTCTCATTTAAAAAAAAAAAAAAGTGTGGAGAACAAAAGTTTTAAGATCTTTCGATAGAAGACAGAACCTTCTAAGGCACAGAATGCACCAAAGACAAAGCCCTGTGGACAAGCCATGGGGAGAAACGAGGGGTCAGAGCAGTGAGGGGAGAGCCAAGCTAGGAGTCTCTTGGAGTGACCCAGCAAACGTGTGTAATGGCCAGGACACCTGGAACCTGGCCCTGGGTCCCCCACTAGTTAACTCTGTGACTTAATCAAATCACTTAACCTCCCGAGCTTCTACTCCTCATCTGTTGGAAAAAAAAAAAAAAAAAAAAAAAAAAAAAAAGCAAGGGTTAGATTAGATGGCTTTTAAAGACTTTTTTTTCCCCTACTTCTGAAATTCAGACATTCTTTCACATGCTCTGACTACTAGAAACCCCACCTTCTTTTAATAAATTCTATTTACTTGCAGGTGGTTGGACTATTAAGAAAAGCAAATTGTTTAAATAATGTCTGACTTTTTGACTGGCTTGACTCCCCTAACGGGCCATATATATGATTTTTTTTTTCTGGGTAGTGATTTTTTTAGGCACATCAATCAAGTAGTCAGCATTTATTGCATGGAGCTAATTAACTTTCAAAATGACATTTTCATTTGTAACATTGGTTGAGATTTGAACTCAGATCTCATCAATGAAAAGCAGCTGCACTAATAATCCGAGCCCCTAATTCTCCCCGCTTAGCCTCACCATAAATGTGTGATTAATCGCAGGTTTAAGGGAGTTCTCAGTTACTGTGAAAACAAATCATTACCAGAAACTGGCATTCCCAATTTATTTTATTTATTTTATTTTTATTTTTATGACTTATACCCTACTCTCCATATTTTCCATATGTTCTGGGTCCTTTTCATCCATTCAGGACCTTGTGGAAAGCTCGGTTCACTCCATCTCCTAATGGGTCATGATAAACAGGAGAATGTTATTTTCTCTCCACTTCTCCATTTCAAAGGATGTAGGAATATGAGCACTTTCTAGGAAGAGGTGAGAGGATGGTATCTTGGACAACAGGACAGAGTGAACACAGAGATAAATGTAGTGACTCCTCACCCCAGGTCACTGCCGCAAACGCCAATGTCGGCACCTGCTAGATCTGGACACGTGAGAAGGTTAGGGACCTGGGAGAGTGCAGAGGGACCCCAGCGGTGTCTTATCTTTACCAATTTCTCCTTCACATTTTCATTTTCTATTTTAGGGGAAAGTTACGTAGGGAAACTAGAGAAACAATTTGACCTCTGCTCTTCTTTTGTCAAGCACCAAAAATCGTTAGAGGAATTCTGCCATGTGGAGAGCGTTGGGAGGATATTCTGGTTAAACAGACTTGGAGGGCACTGAGGCGCTCATCAAGAACGTGGACACCAAAGCAGTGAGAACTGCCTTGGGAATCCAGTTGGAAGAGACATGTCTTACTAAGATGCCAGGGACAGAGATGACATTTGGAGCAGTCCAATGCAAGCCTCAATCTGATGTCCCAGGTACTGGCAGCCTCTGTCACTTGCCTCTTGATTCTGCAAGCTCCATGTAGTCCAGCACTCCCAACTGACAACCAGCAAAGAATTGAGGTATTTGCCAACAGTTTACAAGACTCCCCAGCAGTATCAGGTAGACAGGCTAGGGAGTGTGTATGTGAGAGTGTGTGTGTGTGTGTGTGTGTGTGTGTAACTTACACCTTACACACCAAAATCTCCCAAGTCCTTGAGTGTTGTAAGGACACCTTTTCAATGAATAACTACATAAGCTGCCTTTATCCTCTCTCTCAGGAGGAAGGCAAAGACCTCTCTGCTTAAATGGGTGGCTTTTCTAGAGGAACTTATGCTTCTTCTGGTCACTGCTTTCTCCAGATTCCTCTTCTCTTTTCCCCACCCAATATAAGCCCTGAAAACACATCCCCCTCACCTTGACCTTCCCCCAAACCACCACCCTAAGCCAGTTCTGTATAATGAACACATAAGGAAGTTTGAAGGTAAACAATGAATCAAGGTAGCTCCATTGCAAGATCTCGCAGTAACCAACTGAGCAGGTCTTCGCGTGAAAATTCCATTGGTTGATCCCTTATCAGGAAATTTCTCACTGGCTGTCTCTTTGTCTGCCCTGTTTTGCACTTCCTTCTTTCTCTCGTGGCCACCCTCCAGTTTCCTCCTTCCCAGGCTGATTTGTTTCTTCACCAAAATAGTGCAGCCCTCTATCCACTACCTCAAAGGTTTCAGGGGCCCACCATTGCTTAGCCCAAATCTCAGGTTGCTCTAGGAGACAAAAATGATTTTACTTTGTCTCAGGATCAGATTCTTGAGGCAGACTAAACTTCCCCCACCAGCCTTTGTAAGTAAAGAAGTGTTAATATGAAATGCCATCTCCCCAGTATGAATTATATGAGCACCCCAGAAGGCAGAACGGCCAACAGTCAGGTCTGTTTGTGTTTTGTTTTGTTGCACTTACTATAGTGTATTTTGTTTGCCACTTAAGGTCACCCTCACATGTACTCACACTCACCCTTCTCTTTCACTCACATATTCCCTTTAAAACCCACACATCAGGGGGTGCCTGTGTGGCTCAGTCAGGTTAAGTAGCTGCCTTCTGCTCAGATCAAAATCCCGGGGTCCTGGGATTGAGCTGGCAGTGAGCTCCCTGCTCAGCGGGGAGCCTGCTTCTCCTTCTCCCTCTGCCTGCTGCTCTGCCTACTTGTGCTCTCTCTCTGCCAAATAAATAAAATCTTTAAAAAAAAAAAACCCACACATCGATAAACATAGGAAATCAAATGAACTAGTTAATCCTTCCTCTTTCAGTGTCTCCAGTCTGAGGCAGAAGGGAAAAAAAGGAAAGAGGAAGGTCACAGAAAGCAAAAGACAGGAGGACAAAAGGTGGAAGTAATAAAGAAGAAAAAGAAAAAAAGTTAAGTAGGTAGCATCTTAGCCTGTGTGATCTCAGACAATCATGGAAGCAGTGGAAAAGTGAGTTCTAAGTGAGGGCTTTACTGCCCATGAGCAGTGCCTCCCGGCGTTCAGCTCAGCCCCAACCATCCCAAGGTGAAGGTTAAATGCTGACCTAAACCTGTGTATGTGGCCCACGTGGCCCCCTGGAGACATCACACAGACTCACTCAGCTGTTTCTGCCTTTTATGTAAGAGCTGCCCCTTCTTCCTCAGCAAAGGATGACAGCTGGAGGTTTTTGGGATTGAAACAAAAAACCAAAAAATACACAACACCAAAAACGGACCTTTCTTTTATAATTTTTTTTCTCTTCAACTTTATGAAGATATTGTTAGAAATGTAGCCGGTTCTCCATGCATTAACGAAGAATAGCTTGATTTTTATGTTTTTCTTCTTGTGCTGGCGCCCTGTCGACCAGAACTCAGGTCCTCAGAAAGGAGATTCAGAACATAAAGATCAGGGTGCACGCATCTGGGTGAGCAGGAAGCTGTTTCCCCGGGAGGTCTTTTCTTATAACATTTCCAGCCTTATAATTCACCCTGCTGAGGTTTCACAAAGTAGCCAAAGTAGCCAAAGCCAGGAGTGTTAATACAAGCCAAACCTCAGCCCTTCAAGGCTCCCCCTGGTGCCTTCTGAGCTCTAGCACAGCTCCTCCGCCCTGAGTCGCCACCACCCGCTTTGAAACCGTGGCTTTGGAGAAGGTCATGCCCACAGACACGTCTTTCTCTGTGTGTGACCGGCCTCTGCCAACTTGTGGTGAGACTTTGCATGCCAAATGTAACCAATTACAGGAGTCCCCATCCTGTGGCTGAAGGCATCTGTTTGTGGGAGTGTATTCCGTGCATGCTGGGATTAGAGACCACTGGGCTCCCCAGGACATCTGGAAGAGAGTCTTCCTGGAGCTGCCACTTCTATCCTCGGCGGCATTAGCCTCCCATATGCCAGTAGCTACGGCTGTATCTTTTAGACCAAGGCCTGTGAAACCATTAGCCACCCAAAAGAGGCTTCTGGGCCACCCAATGTCCATTGTTTCTTTCATCTACTGGATCCCAGAGCCTTCAGAGAAACTGGGACAAAATGGGAAAATGACTGAATAGACTCAAAAAACAAAACTGAGAAATAGCTTGAAAACTGTCGCCAGGGGCATCTGGGTGGCTCAGTCAGTTAAGTGTCTGCCTTCAGCGCTGGTCATGATCTTGGGGTCCTGGGAGGGATCGAGCCTGGCGTTGCAGCGAGTTGCGGGGGGGTCTGCTCTGCAGGGAGCCTGCTTCTCCCTCTCCTTCTGCTGATCCCCCTGCTTGTGTGCTCTCTCTCTCTCTCTTTCACTCCCTCTCTCTGTCAAATAAATAAATAAAATCTAAAACAAAACAAAACAAAACAAAACAAACAAAAAAAACCCACAAACCTGCCCCCAAATTAAATTTCAAGCTGATCATGAAAATTTGAAGTACCTGTAACATCAGTTCCCTCTTGTCCGATTCCATGACACTTTCATTATCTCCCGTCTGGATTCGTATACATCTTCGCCAGCGTTCTGCTTCCCTCTGATCCCTCTGTCTTCCAGGTTATCAGGTTATCTTTCTGAAAATAAACATCTAAGAACATTTCTTATCTTTCATGGCTCTCTCTCCTCTGTGGCATAAAGTGCAGAGTTTTTTATATCTGCCCTTCTCGCATATCAGGATATTTGCATTTCTCACCCATGCTGGGTGTACATCCGTGTCACTATTCCACTGTTACCCCTTCTGGAATGTTCTTCTCCTGCACCTTATTTACCAAAGTGCTGCTCATCCAAAGACCAACCCATTCCATCTTCTGCTCTATAAGGTCTTAAAGCCCTTCAGTAGAGCTACTTCTTTTTTTTTTTCTTTTAAGATTTTATTTATTTATTTGACAGAGAGAGAGAGATCACAAGTAGGCAGAGAAGAAGGCAGAGAGAGAGAGGAAGAAGCAGGCTCCCTGGCCGAGCAGAGAGCCCAATGCAGGGCTCGATCCCAGGACCCTGAGATCATGACCTGAGCTGAAGGCAGAGGCTTAACCCACTGAGCCACCCAGGCACCCCCAGTAGAGCTACTTCTGCTTCTACTTTTGGTTTTATCTCCCATCACGCATACCTTCTTTATAATATGCCTCCTGTTTAAACCACCGACATCATAAGTCAATAGTTTGGCTCCCGTAATATAAAATAAATTCAAGGAGAATATAGACCGCATTTTGGATCCTAATATAAGACACAGCATATAAAAAGTGTTCAATAAATATTTGATAAATATTAATGATGAAAAAATGAATTAATAAATGAACAAATGGTTCATTCAGTGAAACTAATGAAAAGCATGTTTGCTATGAATAATGTGAAACAGTGTCTGATCGACACATAATTCCATGTGTTCACATACATATGAAGAGTGACACAATTTATATAAAGCCTCATACACACATATGCATAAAATGCAACACTTTACATTGTTGGATGTATACAGGCAACTTGCATCTGTTTTACTGAAAAATATGTCCTGAAGGTCTTTTGGAGTCAGGTCCGCCTGTGTTTGTTTGGCTTGGGTTTTTGTCTTTCCTTTTGCCTTTCTGATTACTCTTTTGGACTCCAGAGATCGGGTATATCCTGCATTTTGTTAGCTATCCTTTTTGGCTGCAAGATGTTTAGGTGGACTCTTAATTTTTTTTTCACTATTTGGAACAATTGCGCTATGAAATCTTTGGGCAGATATGCATTCTTGTGTACATATGATGTTTTCTTTAAAGGTGATACCTGAGAAAAATTGCTAGGCCATGGGAAATGCACATTGTACCTGTCATTCAATCCCATCGAGGATCTACTTCTATGTACCCTCACTAACGTCAGACACACTGAGTGTCTGTCTTTCTGCTGCTCTAGCCTCCCATTGTACCCCCACAACATTCCTTGCTGATACAGTCTGGAAATTTAGTTTCAGATCTTTCTTTCTCTTTCTTTCTTCTTTCCTCCCTTTCTTTTTCTTTTCTTTACTTTTTTTTTTTTTTTTTTTACGATGAGTGTTTATTAAACAGCATTAAGTTTTCCTAATTCCTTGTTCACCTTCGATTTTTCTACCACATTATTTCTTCTTAGATTCATCTTTCTTTCTTTTTTTTTTTTTTAAGATTATTTATTTATTTATTTGACAGAGATCACAAGTAGGCAGAGAGGCAGGCAGAGAGAGAGAGAGGAGGGAGCAGGCTTCCCACTGAGCAGAGAGCCCAATTCGGGGCTCGATCCCAGGACCCTGAGATCATGACCTGAGCCGAAGGCAGATGCTTAACCCACTGAGCCACCCAGGTGCCCCAGATTCATCTTTCTTATTGCTGGTATATATTTTCTTAGAATTCTTTCAGGAGTTTAACTGTCTTATGGTTCATATGTGGAAAACTAGTTTCTTTTCAAACTTATGCCAGAATACCTCTAGGTAAAGAATTGTGGGCCTAAAAGAAATTTTCTTATAGCATTTTAGAATTTAAGTATTTCTAACATGTAAAACGCTTACTGCGTTCTTACATTAATATTGATGAGAACTTTTTTTTTAATTGTGTTCAGCTAACCAACATATAGTTGAACATTAGTTTTTGATGTCCTGTTCAACGATTCATTGGTTGCATATAACACCCAGTGAGAACTCTTATGTCAATATGATTCTCCATCTACTGTAGGAAATAATTTTTTTTTTCTACTCTGATAGCTTTAAAATCTTTCTCTTGATTTTGGACGTTTTAAAATTTTAGTATAACGCACCTAGATGGAACACGGAAGGTTGGTAAGTAATTTTAAAACGTCTAAATATATGGATGTTTTATATTAGATGGGTTGGTGATCTGAATGACGAAATACTTACTGGATTTTATTTATTTTTAAAGATATTTATTTATTTTTAGCGAGAGAGAGAGAGAGAGCGAGCACGCGTGCGTGCACACAGTGAATGCACTGGAGGAGGAGCAGAGAGGGAAGGAGAAGGGAAGGAGAGATGGGGAAAGCATCCCAAGCAGACTCTGTGCTGAACACGGAGCCCAATGTGGGGCTCCATCTCATGACCCTGAAATCATAACCTGAGCCGAAATCAAGGGTCAGATGCTTAACCAACCGAGCCACCCAAGCACCCCTGGATTTTGTTTTAGATTCAATGCCAAAAGACCTAGACTAACTGATTTCTTTTTTTTTCCATTGGAAATCAGTTAGTCAACATATTAGTTAACATCATTAGTTTCAGATGTAGTGTTCATTGATTCATCAGTTGCGTATGACACCCCGTGCTCATCACATCACGTGCCCTCCTTAATGTCCATCACCCTGTTACCCCGCACCCCCCACACCTCATCTCCAGCAACCCTGTTTGTTTCCTGTAGTTAAGAGTCTCTCATGGTTTGTCTCCCTCTCTGATTTCTTCCCATTCAGTTTTCCCTCCCTTCCCCTGTGATCCACTGAGTTCCGATCCAAGCTCTATACCAATAGGCTTGTGACTATGATCTGGCTTTAAAACTTCTGGGCATTACCTTCCTCTTCCCTCATATAGGAAATAAGGAGGTTATAGAAAGTTGCGTCTAAGATCTTTTTCAGTCATAAAATGGTGTGCAGGGAACTCTAAGACTTTATAAGCATAAAGAGATTTGATATGGCTCTTTTTTCTTTTTCAAGACAATATCAAACCTATACTATCCCAATGATATTCCTACCTATTATAACTATTTCATGGAAACGATTTATAGAAATATAATGTCTCTTAACTCCTTTCTGTGTTTCTTTCTGTGTGTTTCTTTTAATTACAACTACATTTCTTTTGAAAGTATGACATTAAAAATCGGGAGAATACATAAGTATAAGAATGTTATTAAATGAATGTTTCTTTTAATCTAGGTCAGTGAATTAAAGGAGTCTCTATGTGAATACCATATATAATCTAACTTTTGCCAAAAGGATACTTAAACATTCACAAAGGGAATTCTAGAAAGCAAAAGGTTTCTCCCTCCAAAAGGCATTGGAGCCCTATGAATTAAAGCTTCCGACCTCTGAGTACCAGGCTGCCCCTGATTAAAAACAAATGGAACATGTGCTATGGAGCATAAGACCACCTGATTTATGGTTTGGAAAATTAAGTTACTATTACTTATGGGGCTTGGAAGCAAAGGCCCAATGCAATAGCTAATTGAGAGTAGAGAAGGGGTATATGCTGAAATTGGGAAAATATATTTTAGAGAAGGGCTGAGTGAAGACATCAGGGTATGTAATTAAATGGCCTTAAAAAAAAGAGTCACACTCTCAACAACCTCTTATATCAAACAATTGGAATGTGTTGGTTTTATTAACTGGTCTTCTACCATTGGTCCCGTTCAAGCTGGGTACTACCTAGTGAACCTTCCCTATTGACGGACTCTAGTAAACATATTAAAACTCCCATGACCAAGGTCATTCTCCCATAAATAAAGACTCTTTAAAATGCAGGCAGTTACTAGGTTTTGGTAAGCTGCACAGATACCTTCTAGGTTCTTAATAGTCATAAGAGTGTATTTTGATGAGTTTTTGGACTCATCAAACACATTCCAATAAATTCTGGGAAGGAATTTTGTTTTCATAGGAATCAGGGACCAGGAGGTTCTGGCTTTGAAAGTTAAACCCTGGAAGACTGGGAGGGAGGGACACCATGCCCATCACCCTTGCCCACCAGTCCTCTTCCCAGTGGAAAGCCACTTTCCAAGCAGCTCAGGAAGTTGCAGGGTAAGAAACTAAAATATCAGTTATTGCTCAGAATTGGACTGTGGTGATATGAGCGATAAAATTGGTGACATATGTAGAGACTTCTTATTTTTAATGGACAATCAAACATTCCAGACTGATTGCTGTAATTTACTCGAACAAGCTAAAAATCTTTGAAATTGAAGGGTGATGCTGTCTAATCATAAGAAGACCACTTTTACTATCATTGCACTTGGTGACTGAGAAAATAGGAATATATACTTATTTAAATACAATGAAGACCTATTCTGCTATTTGGGAGTTATTCTTTCTAAATGAGACACGAAGCAAGTATTTCCCCTATGAACTGTCTTTTCTTTTAAAAAAAAAAAAAAAAGTATAGGCTTCATCAATAGATGTGGTTATCATCTTTGGGTGATTTTTCCCTCTAGGGATAATTTGGCAATGTTTGGAGACATTTTTGGTTGTCACATTGGGGTGGAAGTTTTCTACTAGCATCTAGAGGATAGAGGCCAGGAATGCTACCAAATTCCCTAAAGTGTGAAGGTCAGACTCCTTCTCCACCTCTCCCCGAAAAGAATTATTCAGCCTGAAATACCAGTAGTACCAAGGTTGAGAAACCCTCATCGAAAGAGACCTTTCCCTACTCAATATGTAGAACATTAGCTCCATAAATGATAACGCATGGACACATAAAGCAAATGGAGAGATTACTAATTATTACTCTAAGTGGAGTCAATTTATAAAAAAAAAAACAACTCAACTTGCACATAATTTTTCAGAAGTACATTTATTTTTTTAAAGTGAACTATAGATGTATAGATTCAAATCAACCAAACAATGAAAACAAAGCCCAGTGATGGCACCACATTTAGAGGGGAAGTATCATTCCAATGCCTATCCTGGCACTTTGTCCACAGGAAGAACTCAATAAATTCCTGCTGGATGAGCCTTTTAAAAAATCATTTAGCTATTTAAAATATGTAAGACTAAGTGTTTTTAATAGTTTCTATAATTTCTTTTTAATGAAGATCTAAAATGGCCCATGTGAGAAAAAGCCTTCCTAAAGAAAATAAATCCTCATTCTTTCCCTAATTTAAATAAGATTGAATCTTTAAAAATGGTTGGGTTTTTTAAGGGTGTGGACTTGGTTGAAATAGTAAATAGTTTCCTGAGACACACTGTTTCCAGATACAGAAACATTTGTATGACCTTCCTTTTATTTTCCCCATTTTATTTTATTTTATTTTATTTTATTTCTTTTCAGTGTTCCAGCATTCATTGTTTATGCACCACACCCAGTACTCCATGCAATACGTGCCCTCCATAATACCCACCACCAGGCTCACCCAACCACCCAAAACCTCCAAAACCCTCAGTTTGTTTCTCAGAGTCCACAGTCTCTCATAGTTTGTCTCCCCTCCGATTTCCTCCAACTCACTTCTCCTCTCCACCTTCCAATGTCTTCTGTGTTATTCCTTATGCTCCACAAGTAAGTGAAACCATATGATAATTGACTCTCTCCTTGACTTATTTCACTCAGCATAATCTCTTCCAGTCCCATCCATGTTGATACAAAAGTTGGGTATTCATCCTTTCTGATGGAGGCATAATACTCCATTGTATATATGGACCATATCTGCTTTATCCATTTGTCAGTCGAAGGGCATGTTGGTTCTTTCCACAGTCTGGCGACTATGGCCATTGCTGCTATGAACATTGGGGTACAGATGGCCCTTCTTTTCACTTAATTTGTATCTTTGGGGTAAATACCCAGTAGTGCAATTGCAGGGTTATAGGGAAGCTCTATTTTTAATTTCTTAAGGAATCTCCACACTGTTTTCCAAAGTGGCTGCACCAACTTGCATTCCCATCAACAGTGTAAGAGGGTTCCCCTTTCTCCACATCCTCTCCAACACATGTTGTTTCCTGTCTTTTTAATTTTGGCCATTCTAGCTGGTGTAAGGTGGTATCTCAATGTGGTTTTGATTTGAATCTCCCTGATGGCTAATGGTGATGAACATTTTTTCATGTGTCTGATAGCCATTTGTATGTCTTCATTGGAGAAGTGTCCGTTCATGTCTTCTGCCCATTTTTTGATGTGATTATCTGTTTTGTGTATGTTAAGTTTGAGGAGTTCTTTATAGATCTTGGATATCAGCCCTTTTTCTGTAGTGTCATTTGCAAATATCTTCTCCCATTCCGTGGGTTCCCTCTTTGTTTTGTGGACTGTTTCCTTTGCTGTGCAGAAGCTTTTGATCTTGATGAAGTCCCAAAAGTTCATTTTCACTTTTGTTTCCTTTGCCTTTGGAGACATATCTTGAAAAAAGTTGCTGTGGCCAATGTCGAAGAGATTACTGCCTATGTTCTCTAGGATTTTGAAAGATTCCTGCCTCATATTGAGGTCTTTTATCCATTTCGAGTTTATCTTTGTGTATGACTTAAGAGAATGGTCAAGTTTCATTCTTCTACATGTAGCTGTCCAATTTTCCCAGCAGCATTTATTGAAGACACTGTCTTTTTTCCACTGTATACTTTTTACTGCTTTGTCAAAGATTATTTGACCATAGAGCTGCGGGTCCATATCTGGGCTCTCTATTCTGTTCCATTTGTCTATGTGTCTGTTTTCGTGCCAGTACCATGCTGTCTTGGTGATCACAGATCTGTAGTAAAGACCTAAGGAACATCCTTCCTCTCCCAAAGCTGTGTTGCTCCTGGGACCCTCTTTTCTCCATCAGTCACAGTAAGTGTAAAGTCTTAACTTCAGCTCACTAGCCTGGGGTAACAAAGATGTTTCACACCAACTAATTAGGGGCTGGCAGGTAACCCATCGAACTAACCCCTGAGATGGAAAACACATGGTTCATAAATTGTTTGGTTACACTCCCTGCCCCTCTGACTCAGACATGCTCACACATCAGCTGCCCATCCACCGTTCTCTAACCTTTCAGGGTTTGTGGTCTGGAATTTTGAGGAGGGCAAGGAAGCCAGAAAAACAGAGACAAAGAGAAAGAGATCCAGAGAGACCAAGAGCTGGGGACCAGCTGATCTGCCACAGAAGTTTTCAGGCTTTCACTGAAGTGCCCTCTTGTCACACAGTCACATAAACACAAAGATGGAAATATTGTTAAGCAAAGAAATAGTAATAAATCTATCTAATTGTACCTAAGCATATATAGAAAATACATTTCACACATTCGTGGCCGTCTTGCTTAAATCGATGATTCCAGACTAGCATAACTTTCCTTTATTACAAAGGATTTTAGAAGATTTTAAGACATAAAATAATTAAACATTAGGATAATAAGACTGGGAATGAAAGTTAAGGGTGTTGTAACAAAACAAAACTTCTATCTACATTCCTGTCTGTTTAGGTCTATCTTATCTACCTATCGTGTGTGTGTGAGTGTGTGTGCACACACACGTGTGTACATATTCTTTATGAGGCAGAAGAAAATTATACTAATGTGTATCTCTACGGTCAATAATGATATTAGTCATATTTTATTTCTGGGAGTCTAACCTGTACTTGGAAATAAATAAATGGCTGCCTGATGAAAGTTAAGTGTGACTTAAGGGTGACAAATAAGTGCGTTGAGACAAATGCATCATGGTTTTTTTTTTAATTTTTGATTTTTAAAGAGCAATTTCACAAAAACAGCTGAACATGACTTCACTTGTGAGCCATGGGATGGAGCACTGGGAAGGGTCAGTGGGCACTTATTAAACATGAGTAAATGAGTAAGTGAGGTTGATGCTGTGAGATGTTCAGTTGGATGAAAAATAAGAAATCCAACATTCGAAATTGCCAGCTTCATAGATCAACAAGAAGTATCAGTGATTTTACACGATTTCATATTTAACGCCATATGTAAGAAAGAAAAACATGCCTACCAGAATATGTTAAATATCCCTTCTTCCTTTTGAATTATCTGTGAGAATCTTCAAAGTGAATCCTGTCTTCCCCTACCATTTGTGTGGGTAACATCTTAGAAGTAATTTCTTCCTCACAAGGCATCTACAATGAATTTCATTTCAAGAAAGAGCCAGTCATTTCTGGATTCACTGGGATGGTGTGGAAATTGAGGCCAGGACTCCGCAGCCATAGTCAGGCAAAGAGATGTGATCAGGACAAAGAGAAGCAAGAACAGGCAACCCTCACAGGCCAGGCTCAGTTCTAACTTTTTGACACACTTAATCTCAGAAGAATCCATTTTAGAGATGTGGTAACAAAGGCACAGCTGCTTAGGTAACTCTGCCAAGGTCACCCATTTGTAAATGTTGAGATAGGATTCAAATCCAGGTACTTAACCCAGACTCTGTATTCCTCCCTAAACAGCACCCCATCCTTCCTCTACCCTTTACCCAGATTTAGATTTCTTTATGGAATTTATCCTCATCTGATGAGTACATATACAAGGGCTCACGTATTTGTTGTTTGTGTTAAAGAGGAGGTTCCCAACTGTATCAACTGTGTCTGTTTCATTTGTAAAGGCATCCTCTGCGTTCAGTCATAAGAGATACTAAATAAATAGTTGCTGGAATAAATTATTGTGTGAATGAATGAGTGAATAAGTGAATGAATGTGTACCCCACCCTAGACTAAGGAACCAAGAAAGATTCAAAGGACCAAGTCATCAAATTTAAGAATATTCCTAATCAAGTGTTGGGTCCCAGCATAAGGGAATGGGGGCCTTTCCTGAGGGCATTTCCAGGGGCAGCCTGGAGGGTGAAGCTAAAGAAAGCGTGTTTTCTGCCCTACCTGTTTGGAAGCACATGGTGCCAAGCCAGTTGTGTCAAGAATGTGTGCCGTGCTTGCCCCTGTGCCTCATGTCTTCCCATACTGTCAACCCTGTGATTTCAAGTTCACTTTTCAGTTGCTTTCCAGCAAAGCCTATGTACTGAGTCATGCACATACACTATCTCTCTCTCTCTGATGAGCTTCCAAGAGGATTGACCAGGATTCAGGTTTCACCCCGTGGCCCCAGATCAAAAAATTTCCCCATGAAATCCAAATATCCCAAACAAGGATTGAACCCATGCCTCACTCCTAATTAGCACCAAAAGGTGGCCAAAGTTCCCACTGTGGAGAGGGGAAGTAGAAACAGGTGGAAGATTGCATAATTGGATGTGAAATGTTTCCATAAATTTAAGTGAAAACTATTTGAACACATTTACACTTTTATGGATAGTGATTCCAAATGCTTACTGAAGTTGGGGAAAAAGAAAACAAAATCGATGTCAGACAAAATAAGATGAAGAGCATTTTCTTTTCTCAGTGTTATAAATGAAGCAGAAAATAAGGCAGAAGTCTTACAGCAACAGTTAATATGAAATGCAACAAAACGGATTCAACGTATGCCCACCTTTGGAAATGTGTGTGGAGGAGGGGGGGCCACAATTTGGGGGACCATGGTCATTCCCAGTTCTTTACCCCCAAGAAAAGGAAATATGACAGCTGGAGAATTTCTCATCCCCCTTTTTGTTCTGAGTACAGAGGCGTCCCTGTATTGTTCACACACAAGCACATACGGAGATTGAGATATGTTTGGTTCCTTAATACCACGTCCAATCCCAGAGTTGAAAGAACCATGGCAGTCGGCACCAGACAGAGTGGAGCCTGGAGTTCATTCCTCCCATCTACACATCCAGCCATCAGCCATTCAGCAAATGTCCATTGAGGCCTCATTCAGTAAGAGGCAGGCATGTCCTACCTGCCTGGGATACAAGGATGATATGGACAGGATCCTGCCTTTGGCACTTGCCAGGAAAATGGGAGGAAACAGACCAGTGAAGAATTATTATCAAGTTTATAAAAATAAACAGGGAATTACATAAGAACCTAAACAAAGAGGAAGATTGCTTAAGTGGAGATTGGAAGCCTTTGAGCCAGAGGTATATTTATAAAATATATAGATCCAATATATGAAAAATATACATTTATATATACACTGTATGGAAAAATATAGAGATCCGAATTTGAAGACACTTGGACGCGGCATGAATGCTATCCTCTGCCACAGTCCCCACCCTGCCTCATTAGCCTTCATCTACATGAGTAGTCATTGCTGGTGACAGAGTGACCTCTGATGGAATTCACAGAGTTCACAGGGGACTGAAGAAATGACATCCAACCTGGCTAAAACATTAGTCATGCTGAGAAGGGAAAGAGCGTCAGGAAAGCAAACCATCCATGAAATGGAGTAGAAGCATCAACTTGAGCAACTACTGAAGAAATCAAAATTTCAGTATTTCTGAAGAGGAGTGGTAGGTAGGAAGCATCTTAAAGAATCACTAAATATTTGGAATGAGTTTTGAAGTGAAGTATATACACTTTGTGAAAAACTGCTTCATGTCCACTGTTTACAGATCTCAAAAATTTTTAAATTTTTTAAAAATTTGATTTATTTGTATTTTTAGTATAGGGTCTGACTCAAGGTTACCAAATAAAATATGGGATACCCAGTTAAATTTGAATTTTTTAAAATTTTATTTATTTATTTGAAAAAGACACAGAGATAGCAAAAGAGAGAGCAGGAGTCGGGGGAAGGGGCAGAGGGAGAGGGAGAAGCAGGCTCCTCACTGAGCAGGGATCCATCCCAGGACCCCAGGATCATGACCTGAGCCGAAGGCAGATGCTCAACCAACTGAGCCACCCAGGTACCCTAAATTTGAATTTCTATATTTGAATTATTTGAATATATTTGAATTTCAAATAAATAGTTTTTTTTTTAAGATTTTATTTATTTGAGAGAGAGAAAGAGATCATAAGTAGGCAGAGAGGCAGACAGAGAGAGAGGGGAGGAAGCAGGCTCCCTGCGGAGCAGAGAGTCCGACGCGGGGCTCGATCCCAGGACCCTGGGATCACGACCTGAGCCGAAGGCAGAGGCTTTAACCCACTGAGCCACCCAGGTGCCCCACAAATAAATAGTTTTTTAATATAAGTAGGTCCCACATATTACATGGGACATATACCATGAAAAAAAAAAATGTCCCAGATATTGCATGGGACATGCCTACCTAAAAACAAAAATCTTATTACTTATCTGAAATTCGGGATTGATTGGACATCCTTTATTTTTGCCTGCTAATCCTGGCAGAGAAAAGCCTGCCTACTTGAGAGCCCCCGCCGCATATCCCTGTTTCCATCACATAGCTTGCCATTGGACAGACATTCAGATGCTTTCAGAGAGACTTGAGGAGTCCCATTGAGTACACAGTACCTCCTTCTAGCCCACGCGTGTCTTCCTGTTTAGTCCGTAACCCTTTTTCCACCCTCTGATATCACTCCTTATTACATCCCACTCTCTGTCCTTGGGCCACGCTCCCAGACATCCTGAGAGCAGGCTGAGGAGGAGAGTGGGTGGTTGGACAGGTAAGTCTGAGAATTTGGAGGCCAAGTGGGAGAGAGCAGGTAGGAAGAGAGAGAGTGAATTGTTGACCAGTATCAGCAGCCCACCGGTGGCCGCTCAACCTTGTCCGTGTTGCTTTAATACAAAGGAGAAGGTGTGGCCAGGGAACGTTCACCTGCCATCCATGCTCCGGTCTACTGAGGGAAGCCTGTGGAAGACAGCTGGCCGAGGAGCCCGTTTCCCTGGAAGCAGCTCAGTCACAGCACAGATGAGGGGCCCCCCCCCAGACATATTTTACCTAAGTGCAAGTACATTATTCCTCACAAGCACCATTACCAACTTCAGCATCTCATTGCCCATCGGCTCCAAGCACTTCACTTTTTTTTTTAAGATTTTATTTATTTATTTGACAGAGAGAGATCACAAGTAGGCAGAGAGGCAGGCAGAGAGAGAAAGAGCGGGAAGCAGGCTCCCTGCTGAGCAGAGAACCCGATGTGGGGCTCGATCCCAAGACCCTGAGACCATGACCTGAGGCGAAGGCAGAGACTTAACCCACTGAGCCACCCAGGCACCCAGCACTTCACATCTTTACAATGACCACTTTCCCATCTTTTCTTTAACCCAAGCCCTGGTCCCTGCATGAGGGTCACAGGAGCTGTCTTCAGATCAGAGCAAGAAGGAACTGACTCCCAGATCACGAGAGAGTCCGGCTCCATCTTCCAATGCAGAATTAAAATTCTAATCTGATTTGACACAGCTATTTGGGGAATCCACAGGCTTGTCATGAGTCAGATGATTAAAGCGGAACTGAGGGATTTTGCCTCGTCTTTGTGAAGAAGATTAAAAAAAAAAGTGGGAAGAATTTGCTTTGTTTCTCCTTTTATGCATCCCACATGAGAAAATTGCTCTAATGACACTTAGCAAGGCACTTGGTTCCCAGAGACAGGCTGGGAATGAAAAGCAAAGAGACAATAAAAGATCTTCTCGCACCAAGTTGTTAGCGTACATTGCTAGGCATTTTATTTTATTTTTATTTATTAGTTTGGTCTTTGTCACTGGTCAACTTAGCTAAAGGAGTTACAGAAAGAGTGAAATAGAATTGCTTTATTTCTTCTAAACCAAAGAGTCCTTATAAGCCATAACTGAATTATGATGAAAAAGCGATAAATATAGCTTTAGGGATGTGCCACAGGGTAAGACAGTGTCCGTTTTTGTGGTTCATCTTGAAGTCCCCGTGACCAAATTCAATTTTTACTTATTTTAGTCCTAGAAACAGCTTTTGCTAACCAATCTCTAAAAGGCACAACCGAAGGACGCTTTTTGCTGGGTTTAGTAGAATGAAATCGGAGCCGGTTACGTGGGTGTAGACTCTTTTTTAGTAAAAACCAGGGTAGTATTTATGCCAGGGGGACCTGTGTTTGTAGGCTACTTGGGGATTTCAGGTGGCTTCTGTTTGTCATTACACATTCTCGCAGATCCCTCTTCTCCTTCGTGCCGCGGGAGGATTATCAGGTGAGAGCAAGTTCCTTACCCAGTAAGGACAGGGTTTACCATCTTTGGGATTTAAATTATCCTTTGCCTCTAGCCCAAGAGAAAGGCAAGGTCCCAGATCAGAGCATCACATTCATTCCTCCCACCGCCTGTCAACGCTGGGAGACCGGCAGTGTTAGAATCCCATTGGGGGAGCCAGCAGTGGGGTTGAGACTCCTAAGGCGAGAGTCATTAGTTTCGTGAACCTCACACAGCACATGGAATGGGGTGGGGGTGTCATTTCCTCCAGTCCTGATGTCACAGAACTGTTTTTTATAGGAGTCCTCCCACTCTTTGTCTGAGAACTTCATTACACCCCCTTGCTGCAGAGGTCCCACAGACCAACAGAGAGGTGTTGTTCCTCCCCGGGGCAGAGAGACTCCCAGCCTTGCATTTTGACCTTGGGCAAATCACATAAAGTCTTGGGACTCTGTTTCACCATCTATAAAACTGGGATCATTCTCCCTACCCCTCCTACCCTCATCGGGGTTGTTTTAAGGGCAAGAGGTTGAGGTCATCAGTGTAAAAGCACTCAGGAGTAAAAATTAATGCAGCTTAGGCATTAATATCCTAACTGCTGCCATCATTCTGATAACAGTAGCAACATCCATTCATTTTGTCCGTGGATAATTGTGTAACTGCCTGCATGTGCGACGGAGAGCCTCCCACCTTGGCACTGACGGTTCCCCTCTGCCTGGAATGCTCTTCTGCCCTTACAGCATCATTGCTCGCTTCCTCTCCCTTAAGATGTGCTCCAATGCCATCTTCTCAATGAGGCGTGCTCTGACTATCCCATTCAAATTACAACCCACCCCTCACCCCCTGCTCTCCTGATATTCCCTGTGCTGCTACACATTTTTCTATGGAATTTATTTCTTCCAACATACTATAAAGTCTGTCTGTTATGCTTAATATAATTACAACTGAAGTAGTATATTATGTTGACATAACATCATTTATTATGTTTATGATCTATTGCCTGTCTCTGTCTCACAAGGGCAGAGATGTCTGTCTCTCTTGCTGTTAGAATATCCCAAGCTTATTTAGGACCGTGCCTGGCACAAAGTTGACCTTTTAAAAATATTTGCTAAATTAATTAGTTGAAAATAAACCTGTGTGTTTCTATTGCATATCAACTAGAAAAGCTCCATGTTCCTCCACCTAGAATCCAGGGTCAGTCAACTTCCTCTTCTCTTTTGTTCAGTTTACCCCTTTGATAAACACACTTCAGCCAATGTGCATTGTCCTCAGTTGCCCCAAACCAAATACCCTACGGAATTATATGAACTTCCCTCATCCTGTTCCTTTTGCTTAGAATGTTCCCTCCCCAAAGGTTCTCATTTCAACTCCTATTTATCTTTCAAGTTTGAATGCTCTTTCCTCCAGCAAGCCTTCCCGATTTTCAAACAAGGACATGACCTTTCCCTCCTCTTAGGTCGACATGTGACTTAGGCCCACGTATGGCATTTGCATTGTGTTATGGTTATTTGGGGGGCTGTATTAGTTCTCTAGGGCCGCGATGACAAAGCACCATGGACTGGGTGGTGTAAACAACAGAAATTTATTTTCTTATAATTTTGAGGTTTAGATGTCTAGATCAAGGTGTTGACAGGACTGGTTTCTTCTGAGGCTTCTTCTTGGCTTTGTCTCTCCTTAGCTTGTAAATGGTTATCTTCACTCTGTGTCTTTGCATGGTCTTTCCTCTGTGTGCATATGTGTCCAAATTTTCTTGCAAGGACACAGGTCATATTGGATGGGGGACCACTCTCATGACCTCATTTTAGCTTAATTACCTCTTTAAAGATTCTATCACCAAATACAGTCACATTTTGAGATGCTGGGGGTTAGGACATCAGCATGTGATTTTGGGGGGACACAATTTGACCTGTAGCAGGTGTTTACCCTCAAGCTTCCTCAAGGCACCTTAATACCTCTCCAGGAGCTATGAACTCCCTTAAGACAGGCACTCAGTCTTAGCCATTTTTATAAATCCCAAGCAGTCTTTCAAGGTTTTGGATCTCATTGGCTCTCAGAAATTGTGGAATTAACCATGATGCCCCAACACAGTCTCACAGAAGCCAGAGTACCTGATGAAGAGTGTCCTGACTCCCTCATACTCTGCTTTGTGGACTGCCTCTCAAACCAAGAGAATCTCCTTGAACTGGTCCCAGTTCCTTATCCTTAGTTCCTTATCCCTGTCTCTTTCCCCCAAAGTTTGCCCCGCTATGGATTCTTTCAACTGGGGAAAGATTTGCTTCTTCAATTGCTTTTTGCAAATGAGAATACACTAAAACTTTCCTCTTGGAAATAACTAAGCATCCTTGTAGCTCTAACTGAAGACAAAACTTTTGTAAACATGCACATGTGGTAGTAAATAGGGTATGATTAAAAATTAGGGAAATTTTTGGATGCCTGGGTGGCTCTGTTGGCTAAGTATCTGATCTGTGATTTGGGCTCACATCATGATCTCATGGGTCATGAGATTGAGCCCTGTGTCAGGTTCCATGCTCAGTGGGGAGTCTGCTGGAGAGTCTCTTCCTACGCCCCTCCCCAACACTTTCTCTCTTTCAAATAAATAAATAAATAAATAAAATTTTTTTAAAAAATTAGGGAAAATTTCTATCTAACAATGTTATAACTAATTATTCTAAGATAATACCTGTCTATTTTGTTTTTAACACTTTGACTTGGAGGCACATGATATTCTTGACAATCTGTATTTCAAATGTAGAATTTCTAAAGCTTTTCCAAATCACTAGAAATGTGTGTTCCAGTCAACACATAAAATGCTGTTGGCTAATACACTGTTCCAACTTCAGAAGCCATTAGTTGAGAGAACTCTAGAAACTTGTGTTAGAAGATTGATAATAACGAATGCTATGAGCCTGGAAACACAAAAAATTCTTAATTTCCCAGAAGGTCGCTAATCTTTATGGTACAGGATAAAGTTCTTTCTGTACAAATCCAGTCTTCAATTAGATTCTTCATTTATTTTATTTTTTTAGTTTTAATTTTTTTTTTTAAGTAGGCTCCATGTCCAACACAGGGCTTGAACTCATGACCCTTAGATTTAGAGTCTTATGCTCTACCAACTGAGCCAGCCAGGTCCCCACTTGATTAGATTCTTCAGTTAGCATGTATAAAATAAAACTTCCAGCCCTGGTTTTCTGTTACTGAAAAGAACACGTGGTCTATCAGCAAGACTGAGGAGTGCTGAAGGGGATTATTGGTGAAGAAGGCAGACCACTTAGAGTTTATGCTCAAGGAAGAATGTATCAAGCAACCATCTCTGAGGAACTAGAATGCCCAACAGCTCTGAAATTGAACAAAATCATTCCTGCATTAACTTTTAAGAGTAGGAGGTAGTGTTTCCAGGAATTAGACCAAGGAGTTTAAATTAACCTTTAATTTAAATTCTAAATTTAAATTCTACGAGACATTTGCTATGTGAACTGGGCTAACTCACATATCATCTTTGGGCACCTATGGCCTTATCTGGAAGAAGAAAGGGAAATGAAATGATAACCCTTCTTGAGGTAAGGTTGAGTTGTGAACTTTAGGAGACTCAAACTTCTTCATGAATTTGGATTATTTTTTAAAACCTCCATCCAACACAAAAATCCCCATGGAATAATATCTTAAGGAGTACTTGGATTGTACAAAGAATAAAAGCCAGAAACACAGAGCACTTCACAATGGCCAGAAAAGAGGTCTCAGGATGCACCATTTCTGTGAGGAGCCATGATTATGGACAGGGTTCTCTGATCCTCTCAGCGTCTCTCACCTTCAGACAAAGAGACACTTGGACCATTTATCAAGAGGGCCCATGGTGACAACAGTAAACTCCTCCCGAGACACTGTAATGTGAAAGCATGTCAATAAAGCAAACACATCCCCTTGGGTCACACTATGTCACTCCCCAACTATCTTATGAGGTGTAAAGTATAAAACACAATAACCCATAACAATGCTATTGAAAGCATAGGTTAAGTTCACACAATAAAAATGAAGTCAAGAGGGAAATTGATTATGTTTTCAAAAATTTCTAGATAAATGGGGAATTAGTCATGTAGTATTTAAGCAATCTTGTCCTAATAAACCCAGTTTTCTACAAATATATTCCAAAGGAACAAATCTCCTGAGTGCCTCCTTGGCAAATGCCAGGGAGTTGCTGATGCAACATTGCATAATAACCCCTAGAAAAACCTGCCAGTTGCCATTCCTGATAGATTTAACATCCCTCTCTGTAGACAGAAGACCACATTACCCAAGCAACCTGTCCACTGGGTGAAGACCTAAGGCTGGTCAAATCATAACAAGGTCTATTTGTTTGTGAATTGTATACCAGCATGGTATTCTCTTCTTCTCATTCCATTTGACAAATCTCATCAAGCTCTAGGTATGCAAAGCAAAATGGGCTTTAAAGAGTTGCCCCACTAAAGCTTTCAACAACATGGAAACCCACAGAACCTTATTAAATTAGACATCTGTTAATCAAATCTTGCAGGCTGGTAAACTCCAACAGAGGATTATGTCCAAGGTTATAGAACTAATAGTAAAAATCATGCATAGCAGCAGGCAACCAATAATCTATTTTCTGTCTTTATATATTGGTCTTTTGTTGACATTTAATATAAAGAGAGTGAAATAATATTTATAGTTCTATACGTGTCTTTAACAGATGACTTCTTTTATACAGCATAATATTTTTGAGATTCATCCATATCATAACATGTATCAGTATTTTATTATAGAGGATACTCCACACTTTATCTCTTGTTTGATGGACATTTGGGTTGTTTTGGTTTTTTTTCCCAAGTTTTTTATTTAAATTCTAGGTAGCTAATGTAGAGTGTAATAGTAATTTCAGGTGTAGAATTTAGTGATTCATCAATTATATACAACACCCAGTGCTCATCACAGCAAGTGTCCTCCTTAATACTCATCACCAATTTAACCCACCCCCCTGCCCGCCTCCCTTCCAGCAATCCTCAGTTTGTTCTCTATACTTAAGAGTCTTTTCCAGTTTGCCTCTCCCTCCTCTTCCCTCCTATTTTCATCTGTTTTGTTTCTTACATTCCACATAGGAGTGAAAAAACATAGCATTTTCTTTCTTTGACTGATTTAATTTGTTTAGCATAAGACTCTCTAGCTCCAGCCACATCACTGGAAAAGGCAAGATTTTATTATTTTTTGACGGGTGAGTAATATTCCATTATATATATAATGCTGCTATAAACATCCGGGTGCATGTGTACATTCAAATCAGTATTTTTATACTCTTTGGGTAAATACCTACCAGTATAATTGATACATTTTGGGGCCATTATGAATAATGTTGTTTTTTAAACATCCATGTACAAGACTCTGTGTGGACATATATTTCCATTTCTCCTGGGTAAATATCCAAAAGCAGAATTATTATCTCATCTGGTAAATTTATATTTAAGAAACTGCCAACCTATTTCCTAAAATGGCTGCACTATTTTACATTCCCATCCCCAATGTAGGAGTCTTCCAGTCTTTCCATATCCTCACCAACACTTGTTATTATCTGTATGTATTCTACTAGCAAGAGTATTGAAACTCAGCTAATCTTTGGGTCCACAAAGACTGACATCTGGATATTCTTCATGTGATGAAGTACACAGCAAAAAAAAAAAAAAAGTTATTGATAAATTATCGTGTGACTTGAAGACTTAAAGATCCAATATTTAACAAACATGTCTTCTATTATATTAGAAGTCTCCAAATTACAACCTGTCATTTACTTTACTATCTGGAAATAATCTATTGCTCATCTCTAACCCTCTTCACCATTGGATCACCTTCAGGGTAGCCTCATATGAAAGTGTCCACTACAGCCAAGGAAAAAATAACCCAGAAATGGTGGAAGAAAAAAATGACAAACCAGAGTTTTTTAGCAGACACAAAAAAAAATTATACAGCCTGATGTTTCTAAAGAGGAAATGGAAATAATTCAAGACCATAGCAGCAAAATCTAGGCTGTCAAGCTTTGGCTTTTCATTTCACCAGTTACCAGTGGCTCCACTGAAATAAAAACGTTAGTCATTACTCAGTGGAAAATTTTGTTGAAGGGAAAAAAAATATACTAATGGAATCTCTTGTCCAGACCACAAATTACTTTACAAGTGACAATTAATTAGGACTCACAACACATGCATTAAGCAGCTCTGCCTTACATTGTAGCAAAGACTTGGTGAACCTAGGTATTTCTTGGGGTATAACATGTGGGAGAGACTACTAGGACAGGGATGGGGATTTCGTCAGAATTTTTATAACAGATAAAGGCCACTTACCACGTCGTGGGCAGAGCCCTTCCTTTTGTTAAACCACTTAGAGAAAGAGCAGGATACATCAAGCGGATTTGCCATATGTTCTCAAAAATTCATCGTTTTGGGGGACATGGATTAAGTGGGACTCTTCCCACTTATTTTTAGGACATTTAATGGGTTTTTTTTTCTCTCCTAATATCCAACTTTGACCAACACAGAGTGGCAATAGTGGCAAACTCTTCAGTTTGCAGTGCATCAACAAACATTTATTGGGCACCAGCTGTATGTCAGTCATTGCATTTCCTGAAATAGTCAATTAAAGTATTTTTTAGAGTAGTGGTACAGCACTAAAGTAGCCAGCAGTGGCTGATGACAGAGTTGGGTGTGGGAAGGAGAAGAACCACAAGATGAAACAAAAAATTAAATTATGGAAGCTTTGTAAAATAAGAGAAGCAGGCGAACAGGGAGATGTCAACTCCCATTCCCTAGGATTGTGACATCATTAGTCAATCCGTTCAATACCTTGTTGACGTTGGGGTGTTCTCTTCCCCTCCAAATCCAGAACTTTTCCAAGTTCGGTCAATGCCTGAGCCATCAGGCCAAGTGCTATTTTCAGCTCCACTGGCTCCCTTGTTTTGCGAGTTCAGCCCAGACAGGAAACCACCCAGTCTGGGAGGATTCAGTTAGATCCCCAAAGAGCACACACACTCAGGTGCAAGACCTTCAAGGCAGCAAAGGGATGTTCCAGTTAATCACCACACGCTGCTTAAGAAGCGAACAAGAAGTCACTGTCTCTGCAGGGGATGAACACTGTTTCATATATGTATATATGTGTATGTATGTACATGTATGTAAATATAGGAGGAGTGGATCTAAAGATATTTTGTAAATCCTGCAGCTCTTCTCTATGTAGACCCCCTCGCCCCCAGGATTTCCACAGGGAACTTGTGGAGAACTTAGAAATAGTTTTATTTTAGGAAGATGTTTTATTTTGACTCAAGTGCCACTGGTTAAAAACATTGCGTGAGAGAAGTAATATGTAGCAGATTTTGTAGACATTGGGAAAAAACACCTGTCACATACAAAGTTTTCGTTTAGAAGTTGAACTTCTTTAAAGTATTCTTGGCTTAATCATTATCCCCTGTCATGGGGAACGGAGCTTATCTGAGGCTCCAGTTAGTAAATCCATCTGGTTTGCTTGGTCCTACCAGGGACCATATGGCTGCAAAGATAAGAAGAGAGGGAAAGGTCAGTGGGACTCATAAGATCACCTGAAAGGATATGCAAGGTCTGGGATATACTTATGCTAAAAGACTACTCATTGTTCATCTGAGATTCAAATTTCATGATTTCTTGAATTTTGTTTGACAACCCTATTATTGATACCCATCACTAATTCAATTTTACGCCATGATTTCTTCATGGGAACTCTTCATCTTTTTTTTTTTTTTAATCTTTACTTCACCATGGGCTGGGAACAGAGTAGATAATCTGCTCTAATATTCACTGGATGAAGGGATAAATGGACTACTAATATAACCCAAATCATTAATTCTTATAAGACCCATTATCTTAAAATGTTCAAACCTAGGTTAATTGAAGAAGCAAGTGTCTATCAGATCTTTCAGTTGAATGAGTTCAGGCCAGACTGACTATCTATATATCTATTTACTTATTTTTGGAGAGAAAGAGCGAACTCCAGCAGGGCAGAGGGAGTGGGAGAGAGAATCTTAAGCAGGCTCCACACCCAGGGCAGAGCCCAATGCAGGGCTTGATTGCAGGACCCTGAGACCATGACCTGAGCAGAAACTAAGAATTGAATACTTAAGCAACTGAGTCACCATGGTGCCCACAGGCCAGGGTATTTAATACAGTGGTTCCTTCCTATGGTCATAGGTTCGTATACAAGTTGAGGTGAATTACTTCCTGTAGGGGGAACCGAGAAGTTCCATCCAACACCATGAGTAGCTAACATTTATTGGATGCTTACTATGGGCCAACATATATTTATGTTAACATTGAATTCTTCTAAAACCTTACAACATAGGAGTTTAAAACCTTCTTTCATAGTTGAAGAAGTGAAGCACAGGGAAGTTGAGTAATTCTCCCAAGATCACACAGCTGTTAGGTACTACTAGAATTTGAACCCAGGCAGTCTGGCTTCAAAGCTGGTCTGATAACTATTCAGCTACACGACATCTCAAATAGAATGATACTATATTCTCCACTATGCTAACTCTATAGCTTTTGCCACAAGAATGAGGTTAAATTCTTCCTGATTGTTCATGCCTCAGCCCTCCTCATCTCCTGGGCAATACCATTCTTGAACAGTCCCTGTCAGGGTCCTTTCTTTCTACAACCCTCTCCCTTCCACACACTCCCATCAGCCCCAGGTGACTCTTAGCCAACAATGCAAATGACTTTCCAAATGGTGGCAGCAACCTACAAGAGGAAACTTCCCATGGAGTTATGTTCCAAATTTAAGAATTTATTGATTAAATCCTCCTTCCATCCCCAGCCCCAGAAGAGAAGACTGGTTGAAAAAATTAGGAGCAATTAATAGAGTATGAGAAGGCTTGTTTTTGGAAACTTTTGTTTGTTAGGTGGGGAGGGAAGGGACTGGGGTACAGATTTCTCACACTGGAGATTTATGTCCAATAGATAAACAAGGACCCAGAAAACCAGACATAATTCACTTTATTAAGGATGACTGAGCTGATTGCTAGTGATTCATCTGTGTTTTGGGGGAGAAGTATATTTTTGGAAAGTTCCCTTAAGTCATTTCATGGAGAAGACTATAAAAATATTAGGCTTTTTTTATCTGCACTTGATAGAGATATAATGTATCTTTATTATCCAATTTAAAACCAATATTTTAGGTGATGACAGGTTGAGAAGACTGGACCCACAGAACTGGAACTGGAAATTATCAACTGGGCAAATCTAATCCAGCTTGACTGATGGCTGGAGGAACAGGAGTAAGGTTGAATTAACATTCTGGAAGGCCAATTCATCAGCTGTAATAAGCCAATTTCAGTGGGAAAAAAATAAGGTGTTAAAGCATGAGATCCTTCAGTTAGAAAGAAGGAAAAATTCTACAAAAGGCCAAACAGCAGGAGACATTTCCAGAGAAGGTTGTTCAAAGTAGTTCCCAAGATCTATTTTTAGAACTGCTTTTAAAGAAAATTAAATAGTGGTCCACCTATAAGGACTGGGGTAAAATTCTCAGTGGAGAGATAAAGATAGGCAGAATGATGCTCTATTTCCTACGATTCTTTGAGTTTCATATCAAAGGGCTTTCAGCTCAATACCAGGGGTTTCGCAGTGACTATATTCAATTCTGCACCATCATCCGCCCACAGCAGCCCACTGGACTTCGGTGTTCTGGGAGACACAGCTCAGGGATCTACCACTTCAGAGACACTGAAAACCACTGTCACTGCCTTTGAATACCAAGGCCCTGTGTTCTTCAGTCAAAGTACCAGAGGCCTCCAACCCCCGTCACACCTGACATTTTAACTACTGTAAGGAACACGTGACACGTCTGCTTCTTTCACCTCTACCACGCAGGCCATGCCCAGCGGACATAAGCAAACCCAACACGTGGCTGCAGATGGATATAGAAGTCAGGGGTGGAGACATCTGGGCACTAGCTCATCCGGATGCAAAACCTCGTTTTACTCAAACCGAAGCTCTCATCTTGACTCCTGGGTAGAGGGGAGGCATAGCTCACAGATGAAGCCCCAGTAACAAGAAGGTAGAATCTCTGTGCCTAACTTACCCTCTTTGAGGTAAGAAAACCCATCAGGAACCTTATCAAGGTGGGTTTCACCAGGGGATGCCATTGTTTATACGTTGGCTCTGATAGACACTCAAGTTGAAAAGATCACCTCATGGGGAAAGATCAAGAAAGTTTCACCCAGAAAACAGCGGCAGAGCAGTAAGGGGACAGGGATGGAGGACAGAATAGGAAATGAAAAGAAGAGAAGAGAATAGGAATAAGACTAAGGGGTGGGATGAAGGAAGGAAGACGGTGGGACAGAGTTAACTGAAGACTTACTGATGAAGACTCTGACCTACTGCCAGTCCACAAGGAGCTTGCTGGTTTGTGTGTGTGTGTGTGTGTGTGTGTGTGTGTGTGTGTGTGTGTTTCATTAGGACCAGGAGTTGGGCAAGGTTCCCTGTTGATCACTGGGCCAATATGTTTCTCTATTATTGCTACCATTGAAAAGGAAAGAAAAAAAATATTTGGCAGGGCTGCTTAGACAAATTTACACTTCATTGTGGAAGAGTCATGTTTGTTCAACTTTACTCAGTTCCAATCTCTTCCAGCTAAATAACATTCTTATCCTTCTTCCTCATTTTTGTAGGGGCAGAAAGGAAAAGAGAAGAAAGAGACAGAGATAAAGGGAGAGGGAAAGAGAGACTGAGAGAAAGAAACAGAGGGGCAGGAACAAAAGCTCTTAGGGTTTATTGAATTCTGTCCAACCCCCTTTGAAATATTTGAGATATTTCCTACATTTGTTAAAATAATTTGAGTTAAACTGGTTTCCTAAAAAGATTTATTTATATGGGAGAGAGAGAGAGCATGGCAGGGGGCAGGGGCAAAGGACAAGGGAGAGAGAATTTCAAGCAGACTCCACACTCAGTGCAGAGCCTGATGCAGGGCTCAGTATCACGACCCTGAGTTCATGACCTGAGCCAAGACTATGAGTCTGACGCTTAACCGACTGCACCATCCACGTGCCCCAGATTAAACTGCTTCTTGATTCACCCACGTTTTCAAATACTGAAAGAAAATAAGAACCCAATATGGCTTGGGGTTTTGTTTGGTTTTTTTCCAAGATGAAAAACCTTATATGAGGCCGAATTCAACACAAGCAGAACTATCTTGGTTCCTCTCCAAAAAATAAAACCTTATTTATAAAATATCAGAAGAACGTCATTTAAGAGCGGTTATAACCATCAGACTATTCAGTGTCCCCCTTTCAGGATGACTCCCCCCTATCAATCTGCAAACCACAGGAACAGAAAGACAGCAAACCTGGAAAACATAAACCTCATCTTGGAAGTTGGCATTTAGTATGTAACCGAAAAAAATCTACATAAATCGAGTGGGGCTGTAAGACTTCAGTTGAAACCAGAACCAATTGTCCAAGTGCCTTATCAGGTATGATCCCAGCCCGGAGATGGAGGTAGAGTGAGCGAAGTCAGCGAGCTATAAAATCAGAACCTTGGACCACGCAAACCCACCCTTCTCAGGTTCTTATGCTTTTGGAAAAGGTCTGCTGCATTTGGAATTAAGTGACTTAAAAAAAGTTGGGAACTATTGACTGCAATTTTTTTTTAGAAGTATGGATAGGTATAGAATGTATAGCTCTACGAGCGCACATTCCAAATAAATTAGGAAATGATATAATTAGTTTAGCATGGTGGTTACTTGAACAACGACAACAACAACAACAAAAAAAAAAAATTGGAAAAAGAAAGATTTAAATGCCAGTTGCCTGTTTCTGGATACCTAACAAGGAATTGAAAGGACTCCACATAGGTTTGCCCTCGTAATGCCTCAACTTTTGAAAACTGAAACTCTTCTGACCTGATCAAAAAATGACCAAAATTGATTTGGCTGTCTCTGAATGGTACATTTCAGACTACTTTTGGATATGCTCTAAGAACAGCCAGAAAATGGCAATGCAGACAGAAGGAGAGAAGGAAAAGAATATGAAGGATAAATGAAAAAATTAAAAAAAAAAAAAAAAAGCTCCATTACATACAAGAGAGAGGTGATGTATTTCCACCAAGTACTGGCAAGAAATTCTCTCCCCGATCCCTTCATTAACCGTAGCACAATGTGTGTGTGGCTTAAATCCAACCAGCTGTGCCTTTTACCTAATCAATGATTCTACCCCAGATCAAGCCCGAGCTACGCACAGGACAGGAGCTGAGCTTAAGGGGGATGGAAGATTCCACTGTACACTCTCATCTACTTGATTAAAACTGAACTCCAAATCTTTTTCGTTTTCTTTGAATTTTTGAAAAACTGAATTGAAAGTTACACACTGAACAGGCGCTGCGGTGAGAGGACATAAAGGTTAGGTATTGCACATTTTTTTTCTCAGCTAATTGAACTGTACAAGAGTTAAAAACGTCTGCATCCATATTCATGTTAACAAAAAAAAAAAATTGCAAAATAAGAATTCCAAAAGAACCGGCACTTAACTGATATCAGTAAGTCAGTGTGAGAAGTGGGAGGTCTTACGTTAACCAGAACTCTCCTGGGACCAGACGCCCACACCACTCCCACGTGAGCTAATACTGCTTTCTGCTGAACTGAAACAAAACCAGAATAATGGTCTGCACTAGAAATTTCCCGGATGTGTGCTATTCCAACCGTTGTGTAGGCTGCTGGGAAGAAAGCTGGTAAACAAGACAGACGCACACAGTGGTTTGCTGGATTTTTACCCCTGGAAGGGGAGGGAGCCAATTAACAAATAATCACCCAAATTATGTCAAGTATTATAAAAGGAAGATAACTGGGTGTTGTGAGCAGGTAGAGCAGGTGGGCTCAATTTAGAGAAGGTAGAAGGTTCGTGAAGGTATCTGCAAAGGTCTGCCTACGTTTCTGTAAACATCTAATCTTTTATCGCAGACTCAGAATCACAAAGATATGGCACATGAGACCATTGGAGTGAACAGGGGAGTGAGGGGTTGATGGAGGCGATGGATCTTTCGTTTTTGTCTTGAAAGAACATTTTTTTTCTCTAGGTAGGTGGGATGCAGGATTCTTTGGAAAACACATCATCAATAGCAAAAGAGAAGAGACGGAGACATCTTGAGCTGGAAATTCAAATTAGGCATTTACGATAAAATCACGGAATAACTGACAGTGAATTTCCGCCTTTAGGTGGGAAGAATGCTCCCTGTTTGTGTTGTGGTGAAGGGACATTGGGTGACAGAGGCAGAACCTCACCCAGAAACCCCAAAGCTGAGGCAGATGCTTTCTGTCTTTATTACAATTCTTAGGAGCCCACATCCTGTTTTCTCCCAGGCTCTGAACTCATCTGCATAGCCGGACCGAGCCAGAGTGTTCCTTCCAGCTCTGGGGCTCTGTGAGAGGCTGGGAACTATTTCAGGAGCTACATGGTGCCTCAGAGAGTGGCGTGCTAGGAGAGAAGGCTCAGCTGCAGGCATCTGTTGAACTCCAACGATGGACAAAAGCTACTTTGCACTTTGAAGTTCCATATGCAGGAAAAGATGCGAGGCCCTCTTCCCATCTTATCAATATGAGAACCAAGGCTAGAGCTTAGACTTCCTGATATCTTGCCCAGAATCCTTCTCAAATCTTTATTTTTAGATCTGCGGGTAGCAGGGGGGGAAATGTACTTTCTCTTTTCCAAATTTGAGGTTAGTAAAACATGATGTGCCCTTGTTTAAATTGCAGTGTCGCTTTTTACAATCTATTTGTATTATTAAAAATCGACCAAGTTAAGTGACTGGTAAAATATGTGGTATGGCAGCAAACAATTGCTTTATGGGTTTAAATGCTTTTCAAGTACCTGACATCACAGACCCCCCTACAAGAGTCAGGAAAACGGTAAGGTTATATTTACCATTGTAAGAGTCCTCTTAGACACATGCGAAATGCATTTAACCTTAATAAGGGTTAGGTAGAAAACCAGACAGGCTAAGGATTTCATTTAACTGCCCTTATTAAGGGCTCTGAGAACAGATGATATAGAATCACAAATTGCAGACCTGGATACATCATCCAATCTAACCCTTTATCAAGGAGTTAAACACCTCTTGTGACACGGGGATTCTGCTATCTAGAAAGAGAGGTCTCACTACCTCCTCAACAGCCCATTAGACAGCTTTAAAGGTTAAAGGCTGCAATCCCAAAGAGCACAAAGAAAGAAAGACAAAAGTACCCCCAACCCACCTTCAATGTAAATGACAGACAAGCTATGGAGAATACACTATACCATTCTACCTAGTCAATGAAATCATCGGTTAAATAAAGCGTTGCCGTAAAGAGCAGAGATACAGATCTATGTATATCTCTAATATACCAAGTCATTAGTTTAACAAATATTTATTGAGTACATAGTATATATCTAGCTCTGATCTAGGCATTGGAGATAAAGTAGTGAGTGAAACTATGTTCTGGCAACTTAGAACAAAGTAGCTTATACAAAGATAGCTTGTAGAGGGAACGATGATAAGCAAGCACTTCTATCGTGCTGTGCGCTAGGTTTTGCTTTAAACGTTTTGTGTACGTCAATCTGTTTGATCCTCATGGTGACCCTATGTAGGAGGTACTTTTATTGTCCCTGTCAAACTCCTGTACATGAGAAGACTGAGACCTTTTCTTCAAAGTCCCACAGCTAGCACGTGATGGAGCCTGGCTTCCAAGCCATCATGCTTGCTTGTCTTTTATTAAAAAAAGTAGGTGCCTTTGGGGGGCAGAGACAGGGAAGGGATTGCCTGTTTCATCATAGGGGAAACACTGATACTGTGTGGTGCATGCCAAATTTAATTTTAGGGGAAGGATCTGTGCATGCTTCCTGGAGGAACTGACCCAAAGATGAGTCCTTACAGTCGCATAGATGAGGTCTGCTGCAGGTGGAGGGACCAGTGAGAAGTGATTCCACCAAAGGGGACACAGGTACCCAGACCCAGGTAACGAAGACTGCATGACCAGGAACAGAAGGGCCACAGTATGTCTGGATCCTTGATGAACAGGCCAAAGCTCCACAGTGACACAATTAAAATGAACTCATTTTGTGTCCTTGCTGTTGTCACCCAGATCACTCCTTCATTTATGAGTTCATTCATTTGTTCCATGATTATTTATTTACAACGACATGTCAGTCACCCCACGGGAGCTCGATCTACAGTGTCCCTGCTTCTTGTTCTGGATGCAGTGAGAAGAGGGAGGACCCAGCAATGTTCAAATGAGCAACACACGTGCTCTGAAGATGGAAGACGGCACTGCAAATGTGTCATTTCTCTCTAAATTAATCTGTGATTAATATATACGATTCATGCTTGCCCAATCAGAACACCAAAGGTTTATTTTGATGAAAAATAGTTCTGAAGTTTATCTGGGGGGAAAGTATGCAAAAATAACCCATAAATCTCTGGAAACAAATACAAGCAACATGGATTAAAGAACTACCATGGGGCACCTGGGTGGCTCAGTGGGTTAAGCCTCTGCTTTTGGCTCAGGTCATGATCTCAGGGTCCTGGGATCGAGCCCCACGTCAGGCTCTCTGCTCAGCGGGGAGCCTGCTTCCTCCTCTCTCTCTGCCTGTCTCTCTACCTACTTGTGATCAATGTCAAGTAAATAAATAAAACCTTAAAATAAAAAACTACCAGATAACAAAAATGTATCTTTAAGCCATAATAACTTTTAAAAGGGGTGCTGTTGGAAGAAGAGACAGATGACCTTCTCATTGCTGTCACCTTGCACTTACTGTCAAAGTTTAAAAATCATCTAAAATCTCCAATGATGGGCGAAAACAGAACGCCATCTTATTTTTTTCTTTCTTTAATTGCTATTAAGATTGAATATTTTTCATATATGCAATAGCCATTTGTATTTTTCTTTTTGTGAATTGTCTGTTCATTTCTTTTGTCCATGTCTCTTTTATTTGAGGATTTATTCATGGATTTAAGATATTTATGTATCAAGAACATTGAGTTTAGGTAGCATTTTTTTGTTGTTGCAAGAGAACTATTGCACTCATTTTAGTTTGTTGACACACCTGTGGACACTTTACTACAGTTTCCTACAGCCTTATGCACACGCATGTGCACACACTTGGTTGTCTACACTCTCATTCTTTCTCTCCATGATCATCACAAACACAAGGCAGCTGGTATCTGGCAAAACATTATCGTGGCCTACTTCTCGGGACCCTACATTAGCCAAGTCAGCCATTTCAGGTGTGATATCTACACCACCATAGCTCGCTTTGGGTGAGAAATGCCATACTGCCTGAAAAAGACTCTAGAACCAAAGCATTTAGGGGGAAAAAAAAGGTGTTCATCTGAAGAACATTTTCAAGAGACAAAAATGCTTGGAGTTTCAATTCACCCTTTATCCACATCTACCCTTAACTCTTTAAAAAGTATGCTTCATTTCTCTCCAAAGATGATTGCCCTATTCATTCAATGATATCTTAGAGTGCACATGTGCCTAAGTGCGTAGGCTGACTCCCCACCTGGGTAGTATCTGGGTAAATAAACGAAGACATCCCCCAGCAATGTGTTCTCTACAACACTGAATCCGGTGTCTCTGACTCTCCCTCCCTTGGACTTGATTGACTTCTATCCTCGAAGCTTCTCCCAGGCCCGGGTGCCCAGCAGAATCCTGACTAACCTCATGCAGTATATTTATCTAATGAAATATGAGCTGTGGGTACAATGAGCAGTGCCTCACCACAGACACCCCATCCGTCTGCTGAAAATAATCAATCTCGGAAAATAAAAGTCTTGGGAAAAGTTAAAATTGGGTACATGCCGAGGATTAACAAGGGGTTCAAAGGCAGAATTGCGCTCATGTCATGGACTTGGACTCAGCGCTTGGGGTAGGGATTTGGTCATCGACCACTGGTCTAACACAAGCCTGTGTCATGTGAAGGCCGGGGTGGACTGCCGTCCGCGTGACAGCGAGCCAGGCAACTCAGAGTTCGCTCTTGAATGGGAAATCACGAGATTGTAGTGGCGGCTGAGGATCCCGTTTCTGGACACACTGATGCTCCCAAGTTGGTCAGCTTCATTAAAGAACCCTCATGCCATCCTGTGGCCCCACACATACCCTCCACTTTGGCTGAAAATTGTATTAAAAGCAGCCATAATAATAATACTAATAACAAGATCATTCATTGAGTACATATGATATGCCAGGAGCCTTCTTTCTTTCTTTCTTTCTTTCTTTCTTTTTCTTTCTTTTTTTTAAGATTTTATTTGTTTATTAGTCAGAAAGAGAGAGAGCCCAAGAAAGGAGAGCTGCTGCCAGAGGGAGAGGGAGAAACAGGATCCCCACTGAGCAGGGATCCCAATGCAGGGCTCTATCCCAGGACCCCGAGATCATAAACTGAGCCGAAGGCAGATGCTTAACCGACTGTGCTACCCTGGCACCCCTGCCAGGAACTTTCATAGAGATATTTCAAATTAAAAAAAAAAAAAAAAATCTCATTTAGACCTCCTAAACACCCCTTGAAGTAGTTCCTCTTGCTCCTGCCTTATGGATCTGTACACAAACCAAGGCTCAGAGCAGATGAGATTTCCAACCAAGATTTAAATAAACTCTGTGACTGGAACCCAGCCAGTCTCAAAGCAGCACCGCCCTGCTAGAGAGCCAGGAAAGACTGTGTGTTTGTCTCAGTGCGGTCCATTTCTTTTTTTCTGGAAAAACAAGGGCTCTCCCATGGCTCTAATAATGCCAGTATCAGATCGATAGGACAGTAGCTAACCAGAAGCGGGAGAATGTTTCCAATGGCAAAGTCTAGGGTGGGAAGGATTACAATTTGGAGGTGGCTTTCCAAACATCACGAAGCTCAGGAGGGAGGCACAGAGCATGTCCATCTCCCCTTTGGGCAAGGCTGGCAGCATGCATTTGCCTTTCTACCCTTGCTTATGGGAAGAACTGCCTCTCAATACTTCCTAATTTAGCTCTAAACATTTAATCCCGAAGAAAAGAATCAGGTTCAGGTGGAAAAGTACTTAAAAGTGGGGGAGGTGGGGAAGAATGAGGAGAACTCGAAACAGAAAGTGAGAAGTAATGTTGCAATGGGCTCCCTAAAGTCCAGGCTCATTAAGAATGCAAACTCTAGAGGAGGCGCCTGGGTGGCTCAGTGGGTTAAAGCTCTGCCTTCAGCTCAGGTCATGACCTCAGGGTCCTGGGATCGAGCCCCACATCGGGCTCTCTGCTCGGCAGGGAGCCTGCTTCCTTCTCTCTCTCTGCCCGCCTCTCTGCCTGCTTGTGATCTCTCTCTGTCAAATAAATAAATAAAATCTTAAAAAAAAAAATGCAAACTCTAGAGCCAGCTGGACTTAAGTGTGAATCCAGACCGTGTCATTTGGACAGAGGGACTACTTTTCCCCATCCCTCTAGTATGAGGTTAAGAACAGATCCCATTGCACAGGGTTGTTGTCTGAATTTCATGAGATAAAGCGTGTGAAGGAGCGTGGCATAAAACGACAATTCAGGACAGTTGTCATCGCCATCACCACGGCCATCATCATCCTCATCCAGTCCCCCTTCTAGCATCCATGACGCTTCCTGTCTACTTCCCTCTTCACCTGCTTCCCACATCGAGTCTCGCGCCTTCTTATTTACGCAGAGTTGACAGGCTTATGATAAGCAGGAGAGACTGAGCTCTCCTGTTTGCTGTCAGATATGCCCAATAACCAGTGGACGTTTCCACCAGTTCCTTGTCTGGAAGGAATCCTTAAGATCCAGCTACTCCTGACTCCAATTTTATTTTCCTAATAAAAATAACGAGCCGCTCCTGACTTGGCAGGTGAGCCACCCGTGTTCGTCTCTCTGATATTTACACAGAGGTACCATCTCTTCTAGAGGCCACTTTTCTTTCTATAAAATGTCAGGTGGCCATCTTCCACATGCTTCTACTGTTTTCATGTACTTTTCCTTAAAACCGATAGACCACACCGTTGAGGAATGTTTGGGGTGACAGGTAGCCTGGCAGAATGCAGTGCCTGAGAGCCGGACAGTGAGACATTTAGTTTGGAGCAAACAGGGAGGGACTGACACAGAAGCAGAAGGGGCAGTGGGTGGGGACCGGGCTACAGAGGCAGAGCTAAGAAAAGGGACTGAATTCCTTGGAAGCTGGGCTGAGTTTCTGGATCTTAACCCATCCCCTTCTGGGAAGGCACTCTCCTTTGATATGGACCTTAATCACTCTTTTACAAATCCATAAACATAGATTTCTGATCATATCTGTGCAGACCGGAGAATCACCCCCCCCAAAACTTCCAGATACCACAACAGCGTCTTTCAAAATGGGGTTCGCCAAGATCCAGCACATAAACCGGCACAAATAAAAAATTCAGTCCGGCAGCGGCATCACGGAAACACGGTCCAAACAAAATAAACCCAGGGGTTTTCCTCCACTGACCTTGAATTTCAAATTCTATTTCTCATCCCACACAGAGAGACTCTTCCCTGCAACATCCCAGAGATGAAGCCGAAGTGTCAGCTTCAATATGAGAAGTTAATTCTACATTTCCTCCCGCGGATCGCTAATGCCAAGGTTCGGCGTGCCTGAATGTTCTGTGGTTGAGTCGATTTTAGTGGTCTTTAAGAGATTACCTCAAACGCAACAGCCTCTCAGTCCAAGACCAGAAAGATTTCAAAAGAAAAGAAAAAACACATCCAACTGCTTTATAAGGTAGCTTTCGAGAATTTAAAATCAGCGAAAGCCACATTTTCATATCTAAATGGTGCCAGGTTTCAGGCATGGGAGATGTCCTAGTCTTGTTCTGCAGACAACGTGTCATCCACCAAGTATTTACTGAGCACGTGAGTCACGCCAAGGGACAAGCTATGTGCCAAGGCAGCTGGAGAACATAATGAGGAGGAGAGACTCTCTGCCCTCAGGGGACTTACAGTTTAATTGGGAGCCCATTGTTCTGCGTATTGTTGTTACGATTATTTTAGCTCCTCGTGTACAATCAAATAACAAGAGATTGTCTTGTCTCAACTCATTCCGTTTTGGAGAACGACTCCCATCAGCACCTTTGGGGTTTTCTGTTTGCATAACAAATTTTGATTTGATACTGTCGATGTGGGTTAATTTCAGAAGGCAGAGGTCTGGGGATGCCTTTATAGAGGGGGACCTGAGTGAGCCCCAAATCTGGGAGCAAGAGGTAAGGGCGGCAGAAGCAAATTAGGTCTGAGGAGGAGCTGATGGGCAGAGTGGGGCGTGGAGAAGGAGAGCTCAACTCAGGATGAACCAGGTGTGCCCCAGGGCCCAGGGAGCCGTGGAGTGGTGGCTCTCTTTGCTTTGGCCAAGACACAGTTGTGCAGAGTCGCATTCAAACTGAACTTTAAAGCATAGGAAACAGAAAGTGTTTTGTCCCCTTCTCAGAGTGTCCCATTTTCCACTCCGGCCCAATTTGCGTGCCACAGTCCTGACTCGGCGATCCTCCTTTCAATGGGCACTTATGTTCTCGCCAGGAAGGTCAGCCCTGGCTAAATGTTATGGTTTGGAATGATCCTTCACAAGGATGGAAAACCGAGTTAATTCAATTAAGGCCCGGGGTCCTGGGCTTTGAACCAGCCACAGTCTAAATTTTATGAGAGGATGAAAAGTTAATTATTTGCCGAGTTTGAATGAAGTCTACTTTGAAAATCCCTTTCCAAAAGACTAATTTCCACTTCAGCTTCCCTGTGGAAAATCAAGGCAGGTTGAACCAGGGTCATAAGTAGAAGCTTTGGAACTGGGTGTTCAGACGGGGTTCCCAAGGCATCCCTTAGCAACCCCACATTCAGAGGGCTGGACAGTATCTAGAATGAGACCACAGCCTATGTGTACCACCACAGGCTACTTTGAAAAATAGAAAAAAAATAAAAGCTGAGTTCAGGAAGTCAAGTTTTTACAATGCCTTTTTTAGAGGAAAGTTTTAACAATTCATTTGATAGGGTTTTCCTTATCTGCCATCTAACTGGTGGCTTCTTTGCTGCTTCTCATGTTACTATTTTATTTACCTCTAAAATATTAGCTTTAAAGAGTTATACGTAGGTATGCATGTATATGTAGTAACTAGGAAATAGTTCCCATGATGTAGAAAATATAAAGAAAGTGAGAATCATCCATAAACCCACAGCCCAGATAAGAGGGGAATGGTTTCGTCGTATATAGTTCCAAAACTTTGACGCTTATGTACAGATAACACACATGCACACACCACACGTAATTAGGCACACACACAAAAAATAGTATGCACCAGCTTTGTTCTGTTTTTCACAATGGCATGTTGCAGACATTTCCACCTAATTTGGGAGAGCAAAAGGATGAAGCACGTGGGTTCTGGGGTAAAACAACAACAACAACAAAATTCAGAATGAAATGAGAAACTACTCAACCTCTTTAAGACCCATGAAAAATAGGACCCATCTGTGGTGTGTTTCTCGGTCATAAATGAAATATTCCATGTAAGGCTTTTAGTATCTAAACTTAAGAAATGCTTGGTAAATATTTACTATAGGTCTTCACATCAATGATTTGTGTCTTCTTCTGTCATGACAGCAAAATGTCCTATCATATTTATGGATGTACCCTAATTGACTTTAGAATGGCCCTTCTTGATGGCATTTAGATTGTCTCAGTTGGCTCTCTCTCTCTCATAGATGGATCTGTGCAAATTTTGCAGCTTTGGTGTTGATGCAGGAAACTGAAAAAAAGATTTTCTGAAAATAAGAAAACATTAGCCCCTGTCCACCCAACGCACACACACAACACACACACACACTCACTCACACACACGCACATTATTTTAACCTTACTAATGAGTTTACTTAAGTAATCCCAAGGAACATGCTAGAAAGGCTACCACAGGACTTAAACCAAAGCAAAGGAACATTTTCCAATCATTGTACTCTGGGCAATGAGAGCAGACGTGAACTTAAAGAGAACCTGTTTCTGGCTCTGAGTTTATTATCAACCCCAAATACATGCCAACTCTCTGGGCCTCAGTTTTTCTCTTTAGTAGAAAAAAAGAGGTGGAATGAAATGAACCCACAGTTCTTGCCACATGGCTAGAGAATTCAGATTATGGATTGCTTGCAGGATGTCTTACTACGGATGCCAAGAAAAATCTAAGTCCTGGCATACAGTGGGCTAAGCCTCAAGGGCACCCTAATATTTCATGTGTTCAAGGACATCCTGATACTTCATGTCTTTGGGTTCCACTCTACTGAAATCAGACGAAGTAAAATGCAAAAAGGAACTCGTCCCCTCTGCCCCCCTGCTAAGGCTGAGCGATGGCTACAACAAGATTACACAACACATCAGTAATAGCAACTCACAACAATCAAAAGAGCAACAAATCACTCAATCCTGTCATGTACAAACAGAACTTCAAAGAACTGCAGAGGACATGAGGGACTGAAGATGTGATTTCTGCCTTAGCGTGGCCACCACGTGGTGGGAGAGAAAGGGTGTGCCCATAAAAACTCTCTGAAAATACAAAGCTTGATTATATACGGATTGATGTCCTTCTTTGTTTCAAAAAAGGGTTCATGGCTATTTTAAAAAATTGCATATAAGACACAAAGATGCATTAAAATAATTTAGAGAAACAGTGCTAACAGAAGACAAATATGATTAGGGTAGGATTAGGGTAGGGATGATGTCATCCAGTTCCCTCAAAAAAAAAAAAAAAAAAACCTGCTGTATGCCACATCTTTAAGTGAGCATCTAGTAGCCAGCACAAAGACAGGGTCCTAATATAATAGTTAAGGCTGATACAGGGCTTCCTATGGGATGCGGCAGGCAACGTTCTAAGAATTTTACACATAGATTGACTCATTTCACCTCATGATAAAGTACAAAGTGATTCTGGTATTATCTCCAACCTACCATTGGAGAAACCCGCCCAGAGTAGTCCGGTCAACGACCCGGGGTCACCCAGCATGGAAGTCCTCCCCAGAGCTAGCTTTCAATTCCCAGCCCTTTCCCAAGTGCCTGGACACACTACACCCCTCTCATTCTCCCTCTGGGCTCTGAAACAAAGGGCAAGTGTTTTTAGTGTTCTGTTTTGTTTTTCATTCCTTAGGCTTCCCTGAGCACTCCTTTTTCTCCGGAAACTAATTGGTAAGCATTATGCCTCTATAATTAATTAATACTTTCACAGAAGTAAATGAGGCAAGATAAACTTAGGGCCCACTCAGTGAACTCACTGCAAGGAAGGGTTACCTGTTGTGGAAAGGCTTCATGGGGGAAAAAAAAGTAATAACATCATAAAATAAATATTAAAATTTTTTAAATTGGGAAAATAAGGCTTCGTGGAAGAGGGAAACCTTGAAGGACAGGCAGGATCGGGAAAGAGAATTTGGGGAGCATCCCAGGAAACAGGAATCGTGGGCAGGCTAGCGTGTTTTTCAAGACCTGTTGACGCATCGAGCTGCTGGGCGACAGTAGCGTGGAAATTCAGGTGGATTTCTGCAAAGACGTTGACCTTCCTGTATTGACAGATCAAAGAGAGAAAAGTAAGAGCCACGTGTTTTCCTTGGGTGTAGTTTCATACGCCCAGAAAGGCTCCAAATTCCTTTGAGGAAGATGGTGACATTGTGGCCTCTGCGCTGTCTTCTTTCTCTCCTGTTTTTCTTCTCACTCATCCATTCCTAAAGTCACAAACCCACAGATTCGGATGAGAATGGTATAGCAGGAAAGGAAGGAAGCCCAAAGTGAGAGAAAGAAACAGATGTAAAGGCAACTGGCCTTTGGATCCTCCTCTTGGGTAATTCCTCCCTATTGCCAAGATGCAAAATCCCACCCTCATTAGCAGCCTGGTGACAGATATGAGAAAGGTCACCCATCTGAAGCCACTGGAGCTTCCTTGTCTCTGAGAGACCCAGGAGAACAAAACCCTGCTAGCAGATATTTTCAGAACATTCATTTACTTCAAAATCAGATCAGTGAAGGGTTGAGAATATTCTCTGGGAAATCTGGTCAGCCTTTAAGGAGAGGTTCTAAATGCAGTCATTGATGCAGTGATTAAGGGGAATAATTATCTCTTCCCTTTATTCTGCCACAGAGAATTGCTAGAGGCCAAGAACCGATTAGTGCTGGCTAACAAATCCTGTCCTACCCCCACCCCCACTTCCCGGCCCCACTGACTCCCAAATGCAAAGGGCCAGAATATTTTTCAGCTGAACTAATTCACAAAGCTATAAAACCAGCAACCTTGCTCGCCATCCGCCATTTGGGATTTAAAAAAAAAAAAAAAAAAGGACATTAGACATATTGGCTTTATATACTGTTACTACAATTAAATAAACAGCCCCCTGTGTGAATTAGTTCCCTCAATTTGGCCTAAAATAGAGTAAAAACCTAGGCGAGATTTTGAAAAATGCTGAGATTGATTTGAATTAGCTAGGAATTGCTAATGGTTTTTATAGCTAATACTTTCAGCTCCTTCCCCCAAAGCAAACACACACACACACACACACACACACACACACACCACACCCCTAAAATTCAGGTTGTGTTTCCCTTGGTTAGCCTTAATTTTGCAAAATGAAGATTCATGTTAATCTCGAATTGCTTACCCTCTGAACTCAGCGTGGCTCGGGAGGGACGAAGGCTAGAATCCAGGTGGTTCTCCCTTTCCCCAAGCTGTAGGAGTTATGTTCTATGGCCCATCAAGTGTTGATTCCATGGTGAGATCTTGGGCCAGAGCCCCCAAGTGATGGTCCCATAATCCTTGAAAGAAGACATCCATGTGACAAAAGCGGCTAAACTTTACATTAGCATAGTCAGAGAATCCCATTCCCCAGAAAAACTCTAAATATTTCAAGACTCCACCTAAGAAAGAGGAGAGAGAGACAGAATTTAAAAAAATGCAACCAGGTGGTGGGTATTAGAGAGGGCACGGATTGCATGGAGCACTGGGTGTGGTGCAAAAACAATGAATACTGTTACGCTGAAAAGAAATAAAAAATTTTAAAAAAATTGCAATGCTTGTGTGTCTGTGTGGGGGTGGGGAGAGAGTGTAGGAATAGCCATTTGGGGTAATTTATTTCAACTAAAAATAGGATGAGAAGAAATGATACGTCATTAAGGGGGGAAAGTACATCATGTAAGCAGAAATGACCTTCCGATTACAGCGATGGGACTAGTACTTTGAAGTCAAGTAGCTTAATGTTTTCAAGGAAGGCGTGGGAAAACATAGACCACAGACAGGGCATGTGATAGTTTTAGGCATTGTGGAGGGCAAAGAAAGGAAAGAAGAGCAAGTGAAACAAGGAACATGGTATATCCTGGGTAATGAAGGGGGAGGGGAGTCGCCCCTGATGAAAGCCCCAAACCCAGCAGCAGGTGGAGAAGATGTTGACTTTATTGAGCATTAATTGCAGGAAAGGGTCTATAAAATGTGGTAAAAAATTATTAAACCCCCAATGTTATGCCAACATTATGCCATCTCCTGTTCCAAGGCAGGTGTATTATTCCTAGTCCCTAGGATTAAAGTAAATCATTGCTTTTCCACATACTCTGAATATTGCATTTCATTATTTTTTACTGCCCTGTTTCTCGAGGTTTTGTGGCTTAATAGGCACTGTTTTGTCTAAAGTCATCATGGGTTCTGTGTAGAGAGAGGGAATGTCCAGAAAAGAATATGCTTTCAGGGGTGCCTCGTTGGCTCAGTTGGTTGAGGGACTGCCTTCATCTCAGGTCATGATCCCGGAGTCCTGGGATCGAGTCCCACATCAGACACCCAGCTCCTCAGGAGTCTGCTTCTCCCTCTGAACTTCTCCCCTCTCATGCTCTCTCTCAAATAAATAAATAAAATCTTTAAAAAAAAAAAAAGGAATATCCTTTCAATGTTCCCTCTCCATCCTTAACTTCCTAGATGCACTCTCTCTACGTACATTTCCAGAAAACTCTCTTGGGTCAAACACATTTCCGGTGATGGCCACATCAAATCACTCATGCCACTGATGTTGAAATACTCACTTAGGTTTAAGAGACTTACCTCAAGCCACTCACTCATTCGTCTGGAGAAGCCCAGATTTGCTTCCCTGAAGCCCCAAACTTTGTTCTAGAAGGCACAAAACGATGCTAATAATTTCAAACAAACGAAAAAAAATGGGTTGAGTTCACCCACAAGTCCAAAATGAATCCAAGCAGACTTATTAAATCTCCTCTTGAAATTAAAATATCCAAGTAGCATTTTGCAGGAGGCTCTCACGACTGCTGAGTAAATGTTCATGAAAACCCAGAAAAAGACCATTGAGATAAACAACTTCCTGTCAAGAGTCGGAGACTACTGTCATCAACTCTCAGGTCTTATGGGTGGGTTGAGAAACATACAACAAACAAAAGCATCCCCACGATTGACGAATGACCTCATGAGATCGGTGCACCAGCTGGCTCTCCAGCTGTTGGCCACCACCACACATGTCAGCTGGGGAACTGCGCATCCTCCCTCTTCTCACTGGGTCCCGATTTGGGAGGTGGCCAACATGCTGTCTCCTCACATTCTTTCTCACTTCCACTTTCAACTCCCTGTGTCTCTTACCTTTCGTTTGCAAAAAAGAAAAGAAGAGATGTGGAAGAATGACCTACAGCAGCCTCCCTGCAGCTGGTGCTCCCATGCAAGGCAGTGAGCAGAGAAAAACTCGGAGAACTCAGGTTAGAGCAGAGTCACCAACTCTGGTGAGCGTGCTGGGCACCTGTTCCAAACATCAGGCGCTAGGCAAGGATAGAGGGAGAGAATTCCTGTCATGCTACTTCAGTGTTTCCTAGCCTCACAACTCCCTCCCCCCATTACCCCCCACCCCAGCCTCTCCTTCCCAAGATAACTCGTTAGACACTTTTCCCCCTAATTGCTTTTAGTGTCTCAGATGCACTGTATATCCATTTATATATCGCATCTGTATCTGTGCTCTAGACCTAAAAAGACCTATATATCGCATCTATATCTGTGCTCTAGACCTAAAAAGATATCTGCAATACCAGCATAGCTATCAAGAGGAATTAGAAAGGCTGTCTGGGAGGGAAAGCACACCTGAACGGTTTTTGGAAACATGGGGTCAAGAGGCTTCAACATCTGCAGGCTGCACAACAAGTCTTCCATAGCAGTAGCTCTCGAAGGCAGTTACTTAAGAATCTTGATCTGTTTGACAGAAGACTGCTTTCCTTTTAATCTAGTATCCCAATCTTCACTGTTGTACATGGAAATAAATTTGGTTTTGCATTACAAAAAAAAAAAAAATTTGGTGAGAGTGGAAGGGAGAGCCCCAGAAGACGAACTCTGTTTGTTCTATGCTAGTGTTTGTCCTCACGTCTTACGCAGTGTCTACAGACTTGTAATGAGTAACTAAATGAATGACGTCCAAAGCTGAACTCTCGGTGTCAAACAGATAATCTTATTCAGTTCCCAAGCGCCAGAACACACCTCGTGAGGTCTTTTTTCCACTTGCCCAGAAAGAATCACGGTTTACCCAGTAGTAACATGGCTTCTGCTAAGAATGGGTAAGCAGCTAGTACCAGCTCCTCAGACCCTGGGAGGGAGGTCGTGCATTCACTGTCGACTGCTTTTTTTTCCCCCCCTACAAGCAGGGTTTCTCAGCCTCCAAACTGTTGCTATTTGGACCAAATGATTCTTTGCTGTGGGGCAGCCCTGTGCATCGTACGTGGTTGGTATCATCCCTGCCCTCTAGATGCGGGGAGCACCTTTACCTCCTATCTCCAGTTGAAACCATCAAAAAATGTCACCAGATGTTGCCAAATGCCACCTAGCTGAGGATCACTGCTGGCGGGGGAGGGACACAGCCGTGAAGAAGGCAAGCGGAGCCGCTGCTCCTTTAGTTACTAAATAGCTAATGAATCTTCACAGCTCTCCACTGCTTTACCTCTCAAAGAAAAAAATTAAACAATATCCGAGGCCCATTCCAACTTTATTATCCTATGGCAAGTATCTTCTTTGTGGGTTTTTTTTTAAGATTTTATTTATTTATTGGACAGAGAGAGATCATAAGCAGGCAGAGAGGCAGGCAGAGAGAGGGGAGGAAGCAGGCTCCCCGCTGAGCAGAAAGCCCGATGCGGGGCTCGATCCCAAGGCCCTGAGACCATGACCTGAGCTGAAGGCAGAGGCTTAACCCACTGAGCTACCGAGGTGCCCTCTTTGTGTTTTTAATTTAACAAAGTGGAGTTTTCTAGAATAGCTCTTTCTCCCCTCAAGGAGCCTAAATCACAAGCACAATTAGTTGCACTTTAAAACAAAACTCAAAGGCATTATTGATACTCTTCCAAAATCAGTTGTGAAGATCTTATACAGGGACAGTTATACAAATATCATCTTTTTTGTATAGTTCTGAGCAAGCAGCATTGGGTCAGGAAGCAAGGAGAACAGAGCAACATACAGAATCCAGCATACAGAGGTGTCAGGCTTCATGAGTATAAAGCCATCAAAGAGTGTAATAAAGTCACATTGAGCCTCGTTAAAGACTTTTTGTTGACATTTTTTATAAAAGGCATCTCCTCCTCCCTCCCTCGTTTTCTTTCTTTCTTTCTTTCTTTCTTTCTCTCTCTCTATAACGTAAACTGATGTTTTTGCCGCTCAAAACCCAGAGCTGAATTCAGTGATCGTAATGGTGACAAAAACGAAAACTTCCATTAATAATAAATAAAGAAAGAAAGAAATGGTCACTTAGTTCTCACGCACACAAGAAAGTCTTATGATATCAATAGTGGAGAAGATGCTGGTCCAATTGAAGATGGAACGTAGGGGAGAGAGGCTTAGACACGAGAAGTGATGGGAACAGAACGCTCACAGGTCCTGCCGGCAGGTTATCCAGGAGCTCTCTGGATGATATCGACGGTTTCCTAGCTGTTCTTGCTACTGCCAAGTCCTGTTTGCCCAAGGTCGCTGAAATACTGTATTCCTGGACTCGGGAATAAAACTCAAAGTGTCTCTGAAGGAGAAGAGACACTTATGCCTCTTCGACCTAGGAGATTACATGATACCCTAATAAACCAGGGCTTGGAGTCAAATGGATTTCTTTATTTATGACCTTAAGCAGAATATTCCACCCAAGTGTGGAACTGACTTAATGAGAGGGCCCCAAAGTGAATGTGTAGGCCATTTGCATTTTGTAGTGCTCCAAGCATGGCTCTGCTTGTCGCTTCCCACTGCAAAACCAATATCTAAGTGTGCTGGTGAGTCATCTGCTTCAGAATCCCTAAAATGATTGGAGAAGTACATTGAAGATTGGCATGGATCCCTGATCTCTCAAACTAATGGCCTGTGTTCCTCGGATCTCTGTCAGTCCTAGAGTAAACCAAAGATCTACCCAAGAAGAGGTCACTGCACTTTTTAAAAAATGTAGATAGATAAGGGGGAGTTGGCATCTTCCTTCCATTTTGATGACCAAATCATCTTGAAAGGAGAGGGGGTTTTAAGTCCTTTGAACTCACAACATTATTTTCCATGCTGAAGCCGTCTCACCATTTAAGAAACTTAGAAATACTGTCTGATGACTTGTTCCTAAACAGAGTTTTTGGTGCCAGAACTCCCTAGAGCAATCAAGGGACCCCTCCCCCAGTGTCATATTCCCAGAGCCACCTGACCTTATCCTTTTATCCAAGGGGACCCACAAGTGGCTATCTCATTTTGGCAAATTCCTCCACTCCCTGTGGGTTAGCTACGAGTCTGCTGTGGTCAGCATCTGGAGAACGTGGCCAGAGAGCCTCAATGGCTATTATCTCATGTCAGAATCTTCTCACTCCTTGGCCAAAAGTTGAAATAACAGGCCGAAGAACCAGGAACCTCTCCCAAGGAGGCATCCAAAGGGAAAGCCAAATAGCTCATAAAACCTTTCCCCAGTCTGTAAAACGGTGAAAGAGACACAGCATAGAGTGCTGTTTCCTTGGTTCTCGTTATTTTATGAGGCCTCAATAAGTTTCCTGGGGCTGCTGTAAAAAAAAGATTTCTTTTTAGTGGTTTACTAGGCTAGATCCCCACCCACCTTCACACACCACCCCCCCACTCCTGCCTCCTCACCACAGCTCCCCTCCCTTTATTTTTCTGAAAATTTTTCCGTGTCCTGTGCTCATTCTGTCAACTGACTTTTTTTTCCCTTACTCAAAATGCTTCTCTCTCTCATAGGCAATGTTTGCCACTGATGGAGCTTGTCACAGCTCAAATTGTCATGACTCTTAGGTTTAGACCTTCGTTGAAAAATGAAATATACTAGTAATGCCTCATAATCATCAGAAGTGGACATGGCTGTGTGCTGCCTGGACCTCCCTTCAGGAATGGAGGTCCGATTTCTCCAGGTGCTGGGTGTGCTAACATGGACCTTGGCTCTCAGCCTCCTTTATTTTATTTATTTGTTTAGGTTTATTTGACAGAAAGACAGAGAGTGGGCATGCATGCATGTGAGTGGACAGGGGCAGAGGGAGAGAATCTCAAGCAGGCTCCTCCTCACGACCTTAAGATCATCACCTGAGCCAAAATCAAGAGTCGAACACTTAACTGACCGAGCCACCCAGGCGCCCCTGTCAGCCTCCTTTAAGAACTACCTCCACTGAAGAAAGATGCTTCACTGAAGCCTGTGCCTATTTCCAGGGCAACTCACACCCAGGGACTTATCACGGTGAGCTATAAAAGCCCAACCCGCTCACCCTACCTCTGGACAACTCAGAAGGCAATCCCAGCTCCTGGGCTTCTCGTGGCCTGGACTCTGCTTTACTGCTCAGCTTTTCCTTCCACTGGATCCTCTTCCCTCACCCTCTCTGTCACAAGATGCTACTCCTAGGAGCTCTCCCTAGCATCCACCCCGCACACTACCATCTACCTTGGAGTCGTCTTCCCAGAGAACTCAGCCTGCAACAGTGGGTGCCAGCAATGGCCTGACAAAGCAGTCACTAAGATAGGAGTTAGGACTGTGATCCCCTGTCACCCAGCTGGTACTGAGGACGCCTCCACTCACACCACTTGAAGCACCATGAAATAGTGTGATTGTAAACTTCCATCAGTGGTGGACTGGGGTGGGGCAGGTACCTGGAAGGCAATACACTAGCTGATGCAATGGATTAGGTCTTTAAAAATATAGAAGAACAAGCAAGTATCAGGACAGTAGAGTGGGTTGGTGACTGCTAAGCTTAATGGACACTCTGGAAGAAAAGCTGAGAGTGATGAGTCAGCAATTAAAAGCTAAGTGGGAAGACCAGAGGGCTTTCTTTGGTAGCACAGAAAAAGGCTCGTCTTGTCTCCAACGGAAGGAAAACAAAGCAGGGGACTAGACCAAAGAAGGTTAATTCTCAACCAAATCAGGGTGGCTATGCTAAGGCCACGGCCCTGGTTGGCAAGAATGGGGTCTTGACTCATGGGATGGAGACATCTAGGATGACAATACCCATAACTCTTGGATCCCCAGATTTTCCTAAATTCTTTGACTCTGTAGAAGTCATCCCCAATCCTAATGGGCTAGTGCTTGCTCCTTGCTTAAAACAATAAGGCCTCTTTTCTACAAGATAATGGGCCTTACCTTTAAGATCTGTGGCCACCTCTTGTCTCAGCCACTGGGCTAAACGAGGGATATGGAATAACACAACACAACCAGAGAGATGCTGGGCCTTCTCCTATTCCCCTCACAAGCTAGAGACCCTGGTTGGCATGTCCTGGCAGGGGCTGGGATAGCACTCATGAAACTGGATTATGGAGATGCTAGACTAGGGGAACATGACATGAATTTGAATACAAGAGAGTTTCATTGAGATGGATGCAGTCTCCCAGGAAACAGCATTTAACTACCTTGCCAAGGACTTTGGGAGATGGCATGAATGCACTATTAGGATGGCCCCCTGATGCACAGGAGAGTGGTGGCCCGCCACTAAGTTAGGTAGAAGTGCCCAAACTCCCAAGACAGACACTGAGGAAGAGATAAATGGCTAGAGAAGGGGACAGCTTCAAGTGGCTAAAAAAATCCCACCTGGAAACAATGCTCATGGGACAGCCCAGAAGAACTGCCACTTTCCAAAACAAAAAGGAATACCCTACTTAGTAGTTCAGGGCTGGACCTGTTCCATAAGACAGGCTCGACAAGAGAAGACTCTCATACACAACTAAGCTCAGTGATAGCAGTGAAAACAAGACAGGCCAGAAGGCAACGCTTAAGTGTTGCAACCAGTGGGTACAAATGTCATAATGAGCTGCAAGGAGGGAGGGCAGCTGAGAAGCTCTGGTGGGCACAGTCATAGACACGCAAAATAAATGAGAAGCCAGCAAAGGCTCACTCAACCTTCACAATCACAATAAATAAAAAGATGGGAGATTAGGTGAAGCGAGTCATCCCAGAAAAAAAGTCAGAATGCCTTGCGTTGTGTTTAGACTTGAGCTCATTTTTGGCCCTGAAACCTATACAATAAGGAAGAAGCAGGATCCCTAAGAAGAGCCTTGGGACACCTCTACACCATGGTGAGTCCCCTGGTCCTTCCTCAAAGGAGGCTATTGCCACTTCCTCAAGTAAGTACCCACAGGGAAAAAGGGAATACTCAAACATTTTGATGATTTTGGGACACTGGGTCTGAGTTCACATAGATAACCCACATCCCCGAGGATAATCACGGCCCCTCTGTTAGAATAGGAACCTAGGGGGACCAAGTAATCAATAGATTCCTGGCTTGCCTTCAGCTGACAGAGGTGCCTCTGTGTCTTCAGCATCCCTGGGTGGCCATTTCTTCAGTATGTGAATGTGCAAACGGAATAGATACACTGGGCTTTTGGCCTATTCCTCATAATGGGTCCTACTGGCCTACAGGACCAGAGGAAACTTAGAAACTCTCCCGCCTTCTGGACAAGATAGTGAAACAATATCAATATGCCATCTTGAAAAGGAAGGCACAAAGTAATGCTACCCTAAAAGATTTAGAGGATTAAATCATATCAGACCACCCTGGCTTGTGAGCTAAGAATGGTCTCATATTTTTAAAAATGAGTACATTTTCTATGGTTGTGGAGGTACCTAGGTAATTAATAGTCTCAACTTTTCCACTTGACAGACAAAACCTAAAATATTTACTAGCTAGCCAATGAAAAACTTCACCAACATCTACATTAAAAATAGTCTCCATCACATCTCCATTTATTTGGGAATCTAGCTTTTGCAAGAAAAGGGACAGATTCTGGAAGCCAATGGTGGGACCCTGCAAACTGAACCCAGTGTTAACCCCAACTGCAAGTACTAGGCCAAGTGTAGTAGTTGTGCTAGAGAAGACTGGCCTGAGTCCTATATATAGTATGTGCCATGATTCTGGGGAGTGTAATCCATTCCTGCCTTAGCAGGAAAGAGAGATATAAAACAGTTTGCTTGTCTTGGAAGGGACAGCACAGTACACTTAAAATTTTGTTCCAGGGCTAACTTAACTGTCTCCCTTCTGTCATGATAAAGTCTAAGGAGATCTGAACCATGTAGGCATTCCACAAAAAAACACATTAGTGCACTATATTGATGACCTTGTGTTCATCAGACCAGAAAAGCAAGAAATGACTAGCATATTGGAGGCCTTGGCATGTACACATGCTCCAAAACAGGTGATAATTCCTACAAAGATACAGGAGCCATGTTAGAGTTTTAGGGTTCCAGCAGGGAGGCATTTTAGCATAGAGGTCCAGAGAATAGTCCTTGGTTGTTCTCTGCCAACCAGAGAGTAGGGGCTCAGACATTGGAAATTAATGTGATAATGGTACTGATGATAATTATAACTGCTGGAGTTTGGAAGACGTGACCCCACATCTGTTGTTAACCTTCCTATATCTTTAAGTCATTAACCTGGCAATGCCATGTGGCAATCAGATGCCTTGGATCTGGAGTATTGGAGCTTGATCAGAATGTTGGCTCAACCCTCTGGGTGGTTGTGAAACCCTGAGCGTGTTCTTTCATATCTCTCTGAAATATATCTTCTCCCCCATAATGATGACTTTGGATTAGGTAATATCTAAAATGTCTTCCACTTTGAAGTAACTATGTGCAGACTATGACGGTGGCTACTAGCCACACGTGGCTATTTAACCTTACAGCTAAATGAAGAGGACATTACATGAAACATTCACTTCCTCCACTTCTACCAGCTAGTGTTGGATAGTCGCAGGTAGCCAGTGGCTACCATGTTGGACAGTGCAAATACGAACATTTCCATCATCACAGAAAGTTCTACTGGCAGTGCCGTTTTCTAAAGCCAAGCACTAATAGTGAAATATAGTCTTTTTTAGGTCTGATACACACACACATAAATAGAATAGACATAAAATAAGAGTTAACAGAGTATTAGATCAACCATTCACATGGGCTCAATACTAGGAGATGTGTATTTCATCATACAACACCCCTATGAAATTGGTAAAAGGATCATACCATTTATAGATAAGGAAAGTTCATTTCTTATAGCGATTAAGACCCTTGCCCCAGTCATATAGCTGGGAAGTGGTGGAGAGAGGATCCAAATCTTTTTGAGACTACCTTCAAGCACCACACACTACTTTCTTTTAATGAGCTTCAATGTCAATGGCTTTTCCAATGTGACTGTCTCCTGAATTCCAATATGAGAGATTCTCTCTTTTTTTTTTTTTTTTGAAAAAGATTTTTATTTGTTTATTTGAGAGAGAGAGAGAGAGAGAGAGAGAGCATGAGCAGAGAGGAGAGGGAGAGGCAGGCTACCTGTTGATCAGGGAGCCCTACATGGGGCTTGATTCCAGGACCCTGTGATCATGACCTAAACTGAAGGCAGATGCTTAACTGACTGAGCCACCCAGGTGCCCCCTTCCTCCAATATGACAGAATCTTAAGGGCTAGAACTCGAGCACCTGGTAACTGGCTTGCAGGCCCTTGGAGGCAGAAACTTGCCTAGTTTCTTAGATCTCAGGGTAGCATGTTGGAAATAAAGGGAACATTGCCTGGAAATGCTTCCTTCCCTCTGGCTTTCAAGTTAATTATTTTCTGCCTCAAGCTGACCTTTCAACCACTTTGTGCATCTCTCCCCGCTAATCTTCACACATATCCTCCTTTGTTAATACTTTCCCCCCCATACTTCAGTCTGAAAATAGCACTGATGTCTGAATGCTGGGTTAGTCCATCAATTTAATAATAGTATAGATGTTGATGCTGTGTTATTTCTGAAAATAGCACAGCATAAATGCTAGTCTGAAAATAGCACAGATATATGGATGCTGTGTTGTTCTATTAATTTAATAATAGTTCCAATAGTATTCTGCTTTTGTCCTATGCTGTAGTCAAAGAATGCATGTGTTTCTGTGGAAGAAAATGGCCTTACTTTTAGGATGGGAGCTTCAGAAGAATTCCTTGACATGGACAAGTTGAGAACTGAATATTATGTGTTGGAAGGAAAAGGGGAAATCCCAGGTAACAGTTGTGAAATCACATTGATTGAAGTTCACCTGGCTTTAAATATTTTTTGAGATGAAATGGTACTGCACATTTTGAGGGACAATAATGTTGCTTAAAGGCAAACTGGCTTGGAATCAGAAGACCTGGGTTTTGGTACTAACTCTGCTGTTCACAGTTGTGGGACTTTTGGTGGGCAATTAAACTACTGAGTCTCATTCTTCTCCTCTGAAAACAGTAACCATGGTAATACTGGTCCTACCTACTAGAGTGGATGCTGTCATGCATGGCCCAGATTCCTCCTGTGAGACTAGGGAAATTATTTCCCCAGGTGTAGGAAGTCTTGCCTGCTGACAGCTCACAGACCAATCCGTCTTCAGGAATTCCCTTTAGCCTAAAGGAATCATCTTACCCAAGTTTCTACACTCTTCCCAAGAGCAGTGCACATCCCATGACTGGCATTTGCAGTGTACAAAGATCAATATGCTTATCTTAATTTAGTCATCTCTGATTGGCCATTCCAGCTCCAGAGCTCCCTTTGGGACCAACTGGTGGTTCTGTGGTAACTACATTTCAGTTTAATTTCTCTCTCTGCCCAATCCTGCTTTCCTTACTCCTTTAGAGATGGCGTTTCCAGAGCCCTCCCCAACTAACCACATGTAAGCAAATCACCTAGATCGATGCTACAAAAAAAAAGAGTTTTGTTTCTTGAGTACCATCCCACAGACATCAAATCCAACACACTACTAAAATATTTGTGTGTGTTTTTATACTGGAGCATTTTGTTATGAAATATATAAACTAGGAGAAAATTTTGGAAGGGTTGTCTCCTTATAGGCCAAGGAAATAGCTGTAATCTGGATACAACCATTGGAATATTTACTATCTTGGCCCTTTTTAGTGGGATCTAAGGTCAGAGTTAATATAACATGATCTGCTTTAGAATTTAAAACAATATCATCTGAAAAAGTTTTCATTAATATTACCCAAGACACTTCATGCTACCTGCTCTCTACTTCAAGATATCTTCCCCAATACCCACAGTCAAAGCAGATCATTCTCTCCTGGATTCTGTGTCATTTTTTAAAAAACGATTTTATATATTTATTAGAGAGAGAGAAAGAGAGCACACGTGCGCCCATGCACAAGCAAAAGGAAGGGCAGAGGCAGAGGGAGAAGCAGACTCCCCGCTGAGCAGGGAGCCTGATGTGGGGCTCCTCCCAGGACCCTGGGATCATGACCTGAGCCAAAGACAGATGTTCAACTGACTCAACCACCCAGATGCCCTTTCTGTGTCATTTTGTAAAAGTTGGGCTCAGTTATTTGTATATGTGCTTTTCTTACCCGATTGGTTATGATGGTCCTGTAGGCCAGAACTATATGTTATTCATATATTGTTCTCCAGAAACAAATACATTACCTTTCACTTAGTAAGCTGTCCACAGATACTGTTTGAATGTCAATTTGGGTAGTTACATTTGTTGTAGTTTATATGTATTTATAGGGCAAAGTTTCCTCCATTTTCTGTAAAGAATACAGAACTTTAAACTTAAACCTGAGAGATTTAGGTGTGATGTAAATTTTTAAATACAATGTGAGTTTTTTATATATTAAAAATAGCTATTAACACTCATATATTTATGGCCAATTGATTCTTGTCAAAGGTGCCAGGAACCATTCAATGAGGAAAGAATAGTCTTTTCAACAGAGGGGCTGGGACCCCTGGATATCCAGATCAAAAAAAATAAAGTTGGATCCCTACCTTACACTATATATAAAACTTAACTCAAAATAGATTAATGACCTAAATTTAAGAGCTAAAACCATAAAACTTTAAGAAGAAAATATAAGGTTTAATCTTTATGACCTTGGGTTTGGCAATGAATTCTTAGTAAGACACTTAAAGCAAAAGCAACAAAAGAAAAACTGGATAAACTAGATTTTACCACATTAAAAACTTTCGGACATCAAAGGACATCAAGAAAGTGAAAAGACAACCTACAAAATGGGAGAAAATATTTGCAAATCATATATCTGGTAAGGATCAAGAATTCCGAATATACAAACAACCTTACATTTCAACAACAAAAAGACAACCCTATTTAAAAATGGGCAAGCAATTTGAACAATTTTTTCAAAAGATACATAAGTGGTCCACAGGCAAATGAAAATATGCTCTACATCATTTTTCATCTGGGTAATGCAAATCAGAACCACAAGGAGATACCACTTCACATCTACTAGGATGGCTATAATTAAGAAGTAATAACAGGTGTTGGCAAGGATATGGGAAATTGAAACCCTCATACACCGCTGGTGGGAATGTAAAATGGTGCAGCCACTGGGGAAACAGTGCGGTGGTTCCTAAAAAGTCAAACACAGAATTACCATGACCTCACAATTCCCCGCCCAAGTAGACATCTCAAAGAGCTGAAAATAGGAATTCCAACAGTCCATGTGCACACATGTTCACAGCAGCACTATTCACAACAGCCGAAAGTTAGAAATGAATGAATGGGCAAACGGACTGTAGTACATACATGAGATGCAAGATGATTCAGTCACCAAAAAGGACGGCATACTGGTAAGTGTTACAACATGGATAAACCCCTAAGACATGCTAAGCAATAGAAGCCAGATGCGAAGGGTCACATATTCTGTGATTCTAGGCACATGACACATCCAGCACGGATAAATCCATAGGGACAGAACACAGATCTGGTTCACTTCCAGAGGCTGAGGGGAGGGAATAACTGCTTGATGGATTTTATTTTGGGGTCATGGCACTCTTTCAGAGCTGGAGAGAGATAGTGCTTGTACAACATAGCAAATGTAATGAGTGCCACTTAACAGTGGTAATTGTATGTCATGTGAACTTAACCACAATAAATTATTTTTTAAGATGTTTTAAGGCAGCTAAGGAAGGTTTTTTAATGTCTCATATGTTAGCCCTCTGGACTTTACAGGATTTTCTAAACATTTTGTTGATCTTAAGTCACGGTAACATGTTATTTGACTGTCTGGGTCACTTCTAAGTTGGCAGACAGCAGACCTAGGTATTATTTGTCAAAGCCTTCATCTCTTCTATTTTGGAAAATACGAAGGGAGACACTTCCGTGGTGCCTCCTGGAGTGAAGGTAGGCCACGTGACCAGTTCTGGCCTGGAAACGGTAAGCAGAAGCTACTTGTGTGATTTGAATAGGAAGAGAATCTGCATGTTCTCTTCCTCCACCAGGATCATTGGGAAAACAAAGCATGGGTTGACATGGAGTTGTTACAACACTGAAACCGTCTGGACTCTGGGCTCCTGACGGAAGATACTTGTCCCATACCTGGACTTTCAATAAACTTTCAAAATGCAAGACACTGACTTTCACTGTGTCAAACCACTGAAATGTGGACAGTGCTTTGTTGCTGCACAGAACCTAATCTAGCCTTGTTAATACAAAGAGGCTCATGGGAAGAGAAAGTTTTAAGACCTCTCAAGTTAGGTCCATAACTCCCATGAACGGGCTGGCTAAAAATACATAAAACAGGAGCACTGGGGTGTTTCAGTTGGTTAAGTGTCAGACTCTTGGTTTAGGCTCAGGTCATGATCTCAGGGTCCTAGGATCGACCCCTGTCTTGGGCTCCCTGCTCAGTGGGGAGTCTGCTTGAGACTGTCTCCCTCGGCCCCTCCTCCTGTGTGCTCTCCCTCTCTGTACAATAAATCTTAAAATAAAAATGCATAAAACATCCCGGTTCACAGTCAGTACTCAGTAAATGTTAAACTTCAGAGGTGTTACTTGTAATGCTTGAGCCCAACAACAAACAGGATCACGTAATAGGGGAAGAGAAAACCTGCGGAGTTTCTTCCCCAGAACAATTTGTTAATGTCGATGACATTTAGGGAATGCTCAGCAAAGTTACAGCACACATATCCTCTCTCCTCTACCTTCTGGTATGGGCTTTTCCTACTCAGGGCATCTCTCTCAGAAATTTCCTGGTTGCACAAATTCAGGAAGCAGTATCTAAGTAAAGTGAATATCACCTCTTTATTTTAAGAGAGAAAGCGTGCAGGGCAGGTGGGGTGGCAGTAAGGGGCAGAAGGAGAGGGAGAGAGAGAATCTTAAGCAGACTCCACGCCCAGCACAGAGACTGACATGGGGCTCAATCTCACAACCCTGAGATCATGACCTGAGTATAAATCAAGAGTCAGATGCCTCACTGACTGAGCTGCTCAGGTGCCCCTTACCTTATAAACATAGCTTTGGTTTATTATCTCTTTAAGGGTATTTCAAAGTCACATGGATGAGATGATGAGATGCCCACCTCTGATGAATATAAAGATTTCCTTTGCCTAAGGTAGAATCTGATTTCTGGTTGTCACTCTTCAGAAGAGTAATACCATGAGGTCCTTTATCCCTAAAGAAACTGCCATGGAACACTGTTCATTTACCTGCAGGATCCAGAAGAGAAAATCTAAGAGTTTAGACTGTGGAGTCAGATGACCAGGTTCAAAGTCCAGCTCCCCTACTAACTCAGTGTGGGATCTCAAGAAACTTAGTTGACCACTCAGTGCCTCCATTTTCTCATCTATGAAATGGGAATATGTATTCTTACTTTATAGGGTTGTTGTGAGGATTAAGGGGGCATAGGTGTCAGACGTATAGAGTAATCCCTGGCCCACAGTATGTCCTATGCAACACTTTGCTAACTTTGCTAAGGAGCTGGTCACACACTCCCTAAACCCAAGGACTAGCTTGGAAGAAATGCCTGAGTTTAAATCCTGCCTTGGGCTCTTATCAACTGTGGGACCTCAGCTAGTTAAACTCTATGAGCCTTTCTTCTTCTTCTCTCAAGTGAACAATATTGGGGGAGGGATTAGAAACCATAAAGTGTATAAATAACACTCTGGTGAGGGCTCAATTCATAATTCCTTCCCTTGAAAGACCATTCTCCTAAACCATGAGCGTAGCTAGAGATGATGCATGGATTAGCTTTCTGTCACAAAAAGCTTCCTGAAGCTTCCATTAGAAAATACAACATCTCATTGCCTCACAGAACTCACATAAAGTTCCACAGTGGAATTAACTACAGATACAGCCAGCAAGAAGTATCCAAGTGGGAGCAAAGGAGATGTTTCTATCCTCTCATTGGCAGCCTCTGCTCTATTTTGTGCTGGCTTCCTTCTCTGGGGTTATCCTCAGAAGCTCCAGATACATTAGTTCAATAACACAGAGAGAGTAAGAACTTTTTCCCCAAAGTTCCAACAAAAATCCCAGCATTTGGGGCACCTGGGTGGCTCAGTGGGTTAAGCTGCTACCTTCAGCTCAGGTCATGATCTTAGGATCCTGGGATCGAGTCCCACGTCGGGCTTCTTGCTCAGTGGGGAAACTGCTTCTCTCTCTGGCTCTCCCTACCACTCTGCCTGCTTGTGTGCTCTCTCTCTCTCTCTGACAAATAAGTAAAATCTTTAAAAAAAAAAAAAAAATCCCAGCATTTGCTCTCCTTGGATTAACATGACCACATGGACATTTTTGAACCAGTCACAGTGATCTGAAGAAATACGTATGCTAATGAGTCTGGGCTAGGCTGAGTGTCATTTTTCAGTGCCATCCCAATTGCAGAATCTAAAAATTCCAAAGTGGTGCTTTCCAAAAGAAAATGAAAGTATTTTTATTTGAGAAGGGAGACAAATGGAAAAGCTTTCCAGTGTTCTAAAAAGACATCAGTAGTGTAAGGAGAAAAATGAAAGGAGATACCTGGCTGAAGATTCAAAAGAGCCTGGGCAGTAGAGGTTGTAACCAGATTTCCATGCCCTGAAACTCATGAGGGGACATTAACTTCTGTGTCCAGTGGTAACGAATGGACTTTCCATTCAGACTTCCTTGCCTTGTTCCTATTTAGGTGGGGGGTTTGTGGCTCCACGAAACAGCCTCGTTCACTGGATTTTATAAAACTTAAATCCGGGACCTAAATGTTAGTGGTAAGAGAATAGAATCTTGAGATATTTGTTGTTGAACTAAAATGAAATAAATTAACCAGCATGGATTTATCTACAAGCAGCAGAAAACCCAGATTCAACTTGCTTAAATAAAAAAAGTTTATCTATTCATTTCTTTAGCTATAAATACAGAGATAAGGCAAGTTCTGGGCAAGATATGGTGTGTGGCTCAATGACTTCAGCAAGGATTCAGATTTTTCTTTAAATGCATTTGCTTTTCTTCATTCAGCATCTGCTATGACTTAAAATTGCTTGTCACAAAATGGCTGCAAGTGGCTTCAGGCTCCCTGCTCTGGTCCAGCCCGAGAGAGAGAGAGAGAGAGAGAGAGAGAGAGAGCACGAAAAAAAAAAAAAAAAAAAAAACCTCTTTCCAAAACATGAAACATAAGTTTTTCATTTTGGTCTACCTGAGTTAAGTCAAGCCGGACCATATTAGGAGCATACTTATACTGAAAAATTATTCGTTGTTTATCTGAAATTCAAATTCAGCTGGACATCCCATATTTTTTCTGGCAACTGGGGTCCCGGTTGATTTAGACTAATCCAAAATGTCCTGTAGAGGGAGGTAGGGAGGCCACAGGAACAAAATCGGGCTGCATGACTGTCTCATTTTTGGGAAGGAGGAAGCAAGCTGGATGGTGAAAACTTAACTGACATCTGTACCAGATGTCAGTTAAGGGATTTTGGAAGAAAAATTCCAGGATGGGTTGCTTCATCCAACAAATAATCTCAAGGTTTAAACCCTGGATTAGTAAGTATTATAATTCAATCCAATTACACAAATACTTATTTAATGCTTTTTATCAACAAGACACTGTGGAAGATTCTGGAGGTCTATTGAGACTGCTTCCGAAGTGCTTCCAAAATATCAAAGAGAACTAAGCAAGTGAAAGCACAAATGTGAAGGGCACTAGGGGGAGATCCAGAGACTGGAGGCGCCAGTGTGATGCTCTCCTGAAAGAACCAGCCTTGGAAACTCGCATTAAAGAATAATGGATAGGAAAGTGACATGATCGCGCCTTGGGGGAGAAGGCACAGAAGGAGGTTTGATCTTACAGGTATTTTTGCAGAGGAATTCCAATTCTGATTTGAAATCCCACAAGCCGTCCAGTAGAAAATACGGCAAGGAAGATTTTTTGAGCAGTGACATGATTAAAGCTGCATTTCAAGGAAAATCAGTCTGAGTGCCACGTGAGGGCTGGATTGTAGTGGGAAGAGAAGGGAGGTAGAGAGGCCAGCGATGGGATGGTCTGCAGCAATGCTCCCAGATCCAATGCCCTCTTTCAGTAACCTGCGTTTCTTAAAGACTCCTTGACTATCGTAGAATGAAATTCTCAGCCTACAAACGTAATTCCAGAGAAAGACGTGTAATGCCCTAATTGTAACATCAAGAAGAAATGAGGTGATTATTTTACAATAAAAATATTCTAGCACAGGAGTCATTAAACTACCAAATATAGCCCTACACCTGTTTTTATATGGCCCATGAGATAAACATGATTTTTTTTCATTTTTAAGTAGTTATTTTTAAAAATAATAATAGAAGTACCTGCCTAGTATCTGTGATGCCCTCTTGGCCCTCAAAACCTGAAGTATTCACCATCTTGCTCTTTGCAGGAAGTATCTGCCAGCCCCTATTCTTAGGAATGGCTATGCAATTTGTGTGACCCAGTGCAAACTGGAAATGTAGGCTCCTGAAAAAATTATTAAGAATGTCAAGATGGTGATAACAAGTCAACCATGAGCAGTGTCCATCCACATCCATGAAGTTAACCCTGCCTGTTCTAGCATATAAATACTTAGAAGTCACTCCACCACAAACATAATGAACTAGTTGGACATGTATACATGTGAACACATCAGGTGCAAATACATAGATACAAACAGGGCCATGAGTACTACACTGACCTTTGCAGCAACCCGACACAAATGTGGCTCTTGTTTTTCTTTATGTGTGTGGTTTTTTTAAGATTTTATTTATTTATTTGAGAGACAGAGAGAGCAGGAGCAGAGGAGAAGAGCAAAGGGAGAGGGAGAAGCAGGCTTCCCACTGAGCAGGAAGCCTGATGTGAGGCTCCATTCCAGGACTCCAGGATCCTGTCCTCAGCTGAAGGCAGATGCCCAACCTGCTGAGCCACCCGGGTGCCCCTACAAATGTGTTTTATTAACAGTTCCAGTACCGTTCCCATTCTTAGCATTGATGTTTCTAAACCGACAGACAACTCTTTGGGAATTTACAGATGGTGCATGGTTTAACCTTTCTTTAATTTACATGAAAATTGCATTTCTGGAATATTCATACAATGTTAAAACACAATAAACTGTATTTTATTTGTGAGATGGAATTAGCTTCTAGGCTCAGGTAATTATTAGCAGGTTTTACGTGAATGTTCAATGAAATATTTGAGGGCTGGTATGGGACTCAGGGTACTTCTCTGCTGTGAAACAGTGGCCAACACATTGCAAAAGGAGCAACATGGTGGCCCCCCATGCATGCAGGGTCACTGGAATCTCCACCACTTCATATGGAAACACCCCAAAGTGCCCACGGCCATTTTCAAGCCATCCTTTAGGAGGTGGTACTTGAGTCGAGAACGGTTAATCTTGAGAATCCGATTATAATTAGATATTGGGTGGTAAGGGTGAGATATTATAGAAATGGAGTTTGGGGCCCTTGGCTATTGGTTATGATGGGAACAACATTCGAGGAAAAATGTAAACATGAAAACCATGACCTCGTACACTGGAACAGCCCTTTTAAATGCATCAGATCAGAATTCCTTAGTTTTTCTCACTTTCTCTTTGTGACATCTCTTCAGGAAGGCAGGACAAACACTAACCATATAAGTACACTAGATCTCTGATGTCTGGGTGCCCTGGTAGGTTGAGTGTCTGACTCTTGGTTTCCACTCAGGTCATAATCTTGGATTCCGGATCTCAGAGTCATGATCTTGGAGTTGTGAGATCCAGCACAGTGCAGGGCTCGGCACTTGGTGTGGAGTCTGCTTGAGATTCTCTCTCTCCCTCTGCCCCTCTCACTCATGCTTTCTCTCTAAAATAAATAAATAAATCTTTAAAAGATATACATATAAGTACACTGGACTCATGTAGACTTAACCCTCTTCAGCATTTCTTATTCTGCATTTCACAGAAGACAGATACAGCGTGAAGGATAGGTATTACTCAATCCACTGAGATATTTTTATTAAAAAACGTATATTTACTGCAGAGTTTATTGTTAACCCTCATTTATATATAAGACACAGAGTTTGAGAATACAGGTAAGAACTGTCTGAGACTTAGAAAGAGTGAGTAACTTGCTCAGGTTCCCTTGACATACAGATGGTAGAGCCAGGACTAGAATTCTGCCTTCTGATTCTTAATTCCGCATTTCCTCCCCTCATGGGGTAAACAAATTGGCCCAGCATCTACTTTGGAAAGAAGGCACTTGAACATGCAGCTTGGAAGAACAGGAACATCAAGAATGATGCCACCAAGTTCTCTTCTGGGTCAAAAAAGGCACTCACTTGGCACCGCTCTCTAACCGAAGAAGAGAGGGTAGTTCACAGGTAGTCTGTGAGAACTCATTGCCAGTGACTTTCCATGAAGAGAATATTCATATCTACACTTAGGGGGTACCCATGGAAAACACAGAGAAATGAGACACTAGAGTGTTTAAAAAAAATGTTATTGTTGAAACAGTCCCAGAACCCCACTACAGAGCGTATAGGTCTGGAACTTGGCAAGACCCAAAATTAATGGTGTCGTCATAAAGTTTATATATAATATAATTTCTTAAGCCATGCACCAGGAAGGAGGCTCATATACGGTAACCAACTCAGCCCACCCATAAATAATCCATGTTAATATCCTAAGAGAGGTCACGGACGAGGGTAATGTGCTGACATCTGGCTGCTTCTGGCAGGATAGGCTGGATGGTATAAACAGATGGCCTTTAATTAGTGGTGGGTTGTCTCAGCAGAGGGCAGCTGGGCAGGAATGGTTATTTGGATTACCCACCTCATGCCTGGCTCCTACAGCTCTTGGCAGATTGTCAGAAACGCCACTGTGGTTACTGCCAATAGGTCTGATGTCACCGGATGGCAGCCTCTGGAGCTACCATCGTCATTGGAAGGAGGCCTCTTCAGGAGAGTCTCCGTGAAGATGCCATGGCACAAACAGGCTGGAAAAACCAGGGGGATGGATGAGGGTGGAGAGAATCCATCAAATAAACTTGCCTTCAGGAGAGTTCCCTACCGAATCCTTGGGCTTTGAAGCCCCAGTTGTTGCTTCCTCTTTTTGAACTCCACACATTTTGAACCCTTTCAGCAGTAGAAAGAGAAATGAGGAGGTGAAGGCTTAAACTTGTTGCCTACTACATACGCATTAAAGGGCAGAGGAAAATGCCCATAGGTCATTATAAAGAGCCAGGCTGCTGAAGGATCACAAGTTCCACTACCCAGATAGAAAACAATCAAGCTTCTGTTTCAGATATAATGAGAAAATGACTTACTATGTCCAAAATGGAGCACAACAGCCAACCGTGTCTTCAATTCACCCAGTCCTGAAAGTTCTGAGAACACTTGGATCCAGAGCAGAACGAGGAAGTCTCCTCTTCTGAACTGAAAAAAAGGAAAATAAAATATTCCTGTGCTGACCCTGTGCTGGCACTTTTGAGAATGTGAGCCTTCAAAGCTAGGGTCGTTGTTGGTGAGGACAAGATCCGAGCTCTGTTGTCCACAATAAAAGCGTGGGTTGATTGGTGGACATATGAGCATTTAGCCAATTTCCTGCTGACTTTTTTTTTCCAACGATGACCTGAGAGTTTACTTTTCAGTACGTGATGGTAGTAGGAATCACACTTAGCCAACTCAGGTGTCCTCAAACTGAGCAGAAACTAAAAAGACGTCTGATGTGTTTTCAGAACTTAAAGTAGATACCACCGTTCCCTTGTCTGGTCCTACAATATCTTGCTTAATAACTTTTATAGGTCATGGTTGACTCCGATGCAGTTTCTGAGACTTAAGAATTGGCATGATTTGCTTCATTATATAGAAATCCTAGAAGTCCAGAAATCATGTTTATACATGTGATTTGGGGTATACTGCATTGCCCAGATGGGAGAGGTCTTTTTAGACATGCAGCTTGCATGGCTAGACAGCCCATACGTTGCGGAGGCAACACTCACGGGATAAACTTTCCAGTTTATCCCAATAATGAAGAATAATGAAAAAACACTTATTCTGGGCCCTGACCTTACCTGTATAACTTTTGACACGAGGTAACTTTCAATTTAAATCCACAAAATTCACATAGGAATCCTTGCAATCTTCCCTAAACTTGGTGTTTTTCAGCCCAGGTAATATACTATTTGATTGGAGATATTTTACATATGAATAGGGAAACCTTTTTTTTTTTTTTTTTTTCTATTGACCAGAATTCTTCTTGCATTCTAGATATCTTACCAAAGGTCTCAAGACTTTTATAAAGCTCTAAGTGTTTTTTCATTATTCTTCATTATTGGGATAAACTGGGAAGTTTATCCCGTGAGTGTTGACTCCGCAACGTATGGGCTGTCTAGCCATGCAAGCCTTCCTCTGCACAACGGGAATTATGTACACATTTTATTGGTTCATTCATTTAGTTAGTTCAAAATCCTTCTGGATTTTGACCTCTGTTTTAGATGTTAGAAATGCTGCAATAAATGACAACAAAAGACAAATCCCCTGCTTTCGTGGGTCTGACATTCTAGCAGGGAAGCTAGGTAATAAATATTAATAACGCGTAACACGCAGGTAGTGATAGAAAGGCAAATAACACTGGGAAGAGGGATGGCGAGTGAGCAATGGGGTGAGGCAACATTTTAAAATGTGAGGAGAGTAAGGTCTCTGTCCAGTAAAGGACATTTGAGCAAGTATCAGAGTGGAGGAATGGAGTTAGGGAATGGAGTTAGTCATGAGGATATCTGGGAGTCGAATATTCCAGACGGAAGGAAACAGCTCAAGGATAGGCCTGGATGTTTGATGTGTGTAAAGAAATTCCAGAAGGTCAGTGGAGCAGAGTGAGCCAGTGTCCGAGGGAATGGAGATGGGGTCAGAGAAAAGGTGGGGACCAGAGCACATGGAGCCTCACGTACATTTTGCTTGCGTGACTTTCAGGTGAAAGACTTGATTTCCATGTGTTTGTGATCTCCGAAGCTGCAAGCACAACGGACGTTTCTCGAGTGATTGCTATGAGCCAGGTTCTTTGTTAAGTGCTGGCCTTGACTTACATCATCGACTGTCACTACAACTTCAATGTATCCATCTTATTGTCCCTTTTTTTTACAAGTCAGGAAACTTAGGCTGCAAGGTTAAACCACTTGCCACGTTTGCCCTGCTGATAAGCGCTGCAGATTCCAAAGTAAACAAGACTAAACCACAAAGGGGTCAAAGGCTCGCCCCGTCGTTTGACCCTCCCCCTTCAAAAGTCCAGGAGATGTAGCCTTGGCGGTGCTCTTCTTAAGCACGGAAGCAAGATAGAGGGAAACCAAGAGGTAGAGCCCTTTGGGAGGAGCCCATCTCTTGCTCCAGACTCTCCACTAAGCTTCCAAACCCCTCATTCGCGGAAAGCCTTTGCTCTATGCTGGCCCTGGAGTGTGTGTTTCCACAGATCCTGAGAATCATGCTGAGCGCTGAGAAGCCCTCTGTATTCTTCTCCCCGTGTGGTTAGAGGTGGAGGAGAGTCTTGGCAGCGGTGCCAGGAGCCACACCTCTTTGTCAGGAACATGTAATTAAAAAAGAAAGAAAAAGGGAAAAAAATGAGCAAAGAAATAGGCACCCACCTCCGTTTTTCTTAAACACATGCTCATGTGCACACACACACACACACACAACCCACACGCGCGCGCGCAAAGCCAGCAGACGTCCATCACTCGGGTCCTTGGGATCCCGATGAAAACATTTTCCACCTGGCACAGTGAGGCACTAAACACCCCTCAAACCCAACCTGAGACTTGGACCGTCAGTGGAGATATTTTTAAAACCATGACACAGGGGAGTGTGACACACTCGGTTTTCTCAGTGGGTGGGTAGAGCGCTATTTCATGTTGTTCTTGTCACCGAGCCCAACATTGTAAGTGTGCACTTTATGGCTACACCGAGAAGGCTCTGCAGCAGACCTAGCACAGCGTGTTCCCAGGGAGGGAACGGCTGCCCGCACCGGCGCAGGGAAGTGGGAGGGGAAAGTCGCTGGGGACACAGGCGACCCTCTTGAGGGTCCTCCCTTGTGTGTTCACGTCATGCTCGACAGCAGATGAAGGGTCCCTATGGCTGCTTTTGTTACTCTGTATCCGTCAGGGCCTGTCTTTGGGAAAATTCTAGATATTCAGGTATTCAGGGATACCTAACTCCCTAAATCACTAGATTTTTTTTTTCCTTACTTTCTTGTTCTCCTACCTCTTTTTCCTAACTGGAGACTCTTTTTTTCAATATCATATACAGTTTATAACCAAACTAGGAGTGAGCATCTGGGTCTCACTTTTCAGATGCAAAGATGTTTCCTCAAGGGCTCTCCTTGCTTTCTTGGGATGACTAGAACGATGCTTATTGAGGGAATGGGGGCGGTGGGTGTGTCTGCTCCTGGGCACAGGCAATAAAAAATGAGCTGAAGGTAGGGAATTTAAAAGCAATCTAGAAAACAATTAACAGTTGATCTGCTTTTTATTGGCCCCTTGCACTGGCAATTCTAAACAATTTCAGTGATACAAGCCTCCTCCCTATCTGAGAAGACCACTCCCGCATTGCCCTGCACCACCCTTTGGTGAGTTACTGAGTTTGAGGGGGATAGAAGATTGGTTTGGGGTGGGGGTGGACTTCTGTGTTTCAACAGAAAACCGGGGCTCTCTGGGTGTAGGTCACCGTATGTGGACGTATTTATTTTTCCATCGATAGCAACAGATTTTACCTGTTCACTTTAATACGAGTATAAACGTTAGTATTGTCCAAGGAATGACAAATAAGAAATGCCCAAGAAGCAATGAGATAAAATGGAAAGATTAAGAAGTGGATCTCCAGAGGGTATCTTTGATTCTGTACTACCCCTTAGCTCCCACATTTCATCCATTAGTAGCAGGACATTCCAGAGCTACTAAAATGAGGCCTGTGCTATAGGCCTAGGCCAAGCCATCAGCATTTCTGGCTTATTTTTTAGAGAATGAGAGTGAGCGAGGAGGGGCAGAGGGAAAAGGAGGGAGAGAATCTTAAGCAGACTCCAGGCTCAGCATGGAGCCTGACATGGAGCGTTCCACCAGGCTTGATCTCAGGACTCTGAGATCATGACCTGAGCTGAAATCAAGAGTCTAACCGACTGAGACACCCAGGAGCACTGCATTTCTGGTTGAAAGCAGAGGTTTGCCAACTGTGGTCCTCAAGATAAATCCAGCCCAGGCTATTAATAAGTGTTGTTGGAACACAACCACACCCATTAATTTACACATTATGTATGGCCGAATTATTGCTCCAAGAGCAGAATTCAGTAGTTGTAACAGAAACTGTGTGGCCTACAAAGACTAAAATATTTATTATTTAGCCTTAGTTCAGGCTACTGTAACAGAATACCATAGATGGGGGTGCAGGGTGGCTTAAACAACAAACACATATGTCTCACAGTTTTGGAGGCTGAGAAGCCCCAGATCAGGGTGCTGGCATGGGTGGGGTCTTGGTGAAGGTCCTCTTTTTGGTTTACAGATGGCCAACTTCTTGTTACATTCTTGCATGACAGAGAGAAAGCTCTCGTATCTCTTCTCATAAGGGCATGAATCCCTTCGTGAAGGCTCAACCTCATGATCTAATTACCTCCCAAACACCCCACCCCCAAATGTCATCACATCGGGGTTTGGAGATTAGGATTTCAATGTATGAATCTGGGAAGGACACAAACAGTCAATCCATAGCATAGCCCTTTACAGAAAAAATTTGCTAACACCTTCTCAAGAATATTGCAGTGAGCTCCTTGCTGAGCCCATTACTTCTTCTCTTGCTCTTTACAACCCTTTCTCCACCAGGCAGTCAGCATTCCCTATAAAACATAAAGCACATCATGGTCCTCTCCTACTGGAAATTTCTATTAGTTTCCCATGACAAGTAGAATTAAATGCAAACTTCAGTCTTAGGCTGACAGGATCCTTTGTAATTTGGTAGCCATAACTCTCAGCCACCATAACTTTTTGGCCAGCTTCAGGCACTCTGAACCCCCCACCCACCCAGACATGATGTGTGCCTAGCCACCTCACGACCTTCGTGCTTTCTCTTCCTCCTGCTGGAATGCTCTCTTTCACACATCCTTCTAGAGTTTCTGCCTTACTGTATTTCAGAAAGTCTTTGCTTTAATGTCACTTTCCCAGAGTCTATCTTCCCTTCCCTTCTGAGAATCTATATTCCCCTCCCAACACCCTGCTTTATTTTTCTTCATGGCATCAATCAGTTCCTTCCATTAACATGGACTTCAGAGAGACCTGTTGATGGATACCCCTGTGAGATAGGAGGGGAGGAAAGTGTTCAAAGATGACTTTTACAATTGGGACATGAACAGCTACAGAATGGCGAGACCATTGATGGAACTTGGGAAATTTTGGGGAGGAGCATATTTGGGAGGAGAGAGGGAGAGAAGAATCCATATTTCTATTTTAGCCATGTTATATTTAATATATCTATTAGATGTCAGGGTGGAGATGTCTGGAAGGCAGTTGGATATACAAGTCTGGAATTCAGGGGAGAGATTGGGTCTGAAGATAAAAATTCGTGAGTCATCAACATATAGATGACATTTAAAGCTATGATCTCAGCCAGGTAGTGTAGACACAGAAAAGAAGAGGGCCATAGCTAAGCCCTGGAGAAAACAAAAAAGGAAGGACAAAGGAAAGAAGATGGAAAAAGAGATTCCACTGACGTAGCAGGAAAACCAAGAGAGTATAATACCCAAAAAGCCAAGTCAGGAAAAATTGCCATTTCAAATGCTGCTATAATCTCCAGATGAAGACTGAGAATTGGTCTTTAAGCCTGGCCAAGGGCTGAGAGAAGAGCAGAAAAATGAGGACAAAACTTGGTAGGAAGAGACTGAGGAGAGCAAAAAATGTGAAGGTGAAGACACAGAGTACAGGTAACAATTTCAAGGAGTTTTGAGAGGTGGCAACAAGAAAATAAAGTGATGGCTAGAGGAAGCTATGAAGAAAGGGGGAAATGATTTACATGGGAGATATTCCAGCGCATTTACCAGCTGCTTAGAATGAGACAGTGGAGGGAAATGATTATATTAAGGGAAGGAGAGCTTATAGAAGAACAGTTTTTAATTCAGTGCAGGATGCAGTGTCATTGAGTATGGAATCTGGTGTAATTTGAGGCAAGATCTGGTGCACTAGCCACAAAGGCTCAGATGGAAGCAGGCAGGGTCTGCAAGGAATGGGGACTGCGGGAGGTGGTAAGTGACTCGTTTGCAGGTGGATGAAGTTCTCTGCTGCCTGCCTCTGTTTTCTCAGTGAATAAAAGATGAGGTCATCAAATGAGAGTGAGGGGGTGGATGGAAGGAGAGAGGAGATGTGAAATAGTGACTTTGGAGTATGGGATTACGAGTAGACCAAGGGAATGTACTAGAATGGCCAGGCAGTGTTGATGGCCCAGCTGAGGTTGGTGGTCAAAAACTAACAACACCTGACTAGACAGCCCTGTTTTGCATTTTCCTCCAGCCATATTCAAATTCTCTGTGCGAGTTCTGAGTTGGCAAAGAGCTGGGTTGAAGCAGGGTAGTTTTTAGGTCAGCGGGCTGGAAGTAGAGATGAAAGCTGCAAGTTTATGCAAGGCATTGACCATAACAGTAGAAATAATAGAATGAAGGCCATAAAAGACTTGAAGGAAGGGTGCCAGATGGACCAGTTGGTAGGTTAAAGATCTCTGTAGAGCCAAAGAATTGCTCATCCATAGATGAGGAGAAGCTCAGAGGGTGTCAGTTGTTGACTCACCCAAGTCGGGAGTGGTCGATAGCATATAGTCCAATGCCATGGGCCTTAAAGGATCTGAGGTTGGAGAGAGGATGGAGGATGGAATGTGGCACAAGGAAGGTATAACTTCCTTCTAGGCCCCGTGTCCATGGGGAGGAAGGAAGAGCCACTGGCAGAGAAGGTTGAAAGGGAAGCCCTGACCTCAAGGGGTGATTGGTTGCAGGCACAGCAGACATTCAAGGAGAACATTCACAGAAAAGGGTAAGGATATGGCACATTTTGATAAGGAGAGACTCTGAGTTACCAGTCACAGTGGAAGGATTTTAAAGGACTACTTCTGTGTCCAAATTTCTCCCTTTTATAAGGACCTTAGTTGTACTGGACTAATCCAGTCCACCTTAAAGACCTCATTTTAACTTGATTAAATCTGAAAAAAAATTTTTTTCCAAATAAGGTCACATTCTGAAGTATTGTGGGTTAGGACTCCACCATATCTTTTTTGCTGGAACACAACCCACTCAAACAAGGTCTGAAGATCCAAGTGACAGTACATGTCCCTGTGGGCTTGAACTTTTCATGGTCAACTGCAACCTAATGTATGGGTGGGAAGAAGACTTCATCTTGGGGTTTTTCTCTGAAAGAGTTTATAGGACAAGCTGGGGAGTATTACAGCAGGGAAGAGGTGGTCTCTCAAAGGACATGATAATTCCAGGACTACACAAATGTCCATGGACCTTCTTTACAGACAACTGTGAGTAGGGTGGTGGTAGGCAGTGGCTCTCCTGCTGCCCTTCTTCTCATTCATTCTACTTACTACATCTATCTCATCTATACCTGGTCTATCTCTGCCCTAGGAAAGAAGGAGGAGGAGGAGGAGGAGGAGGAGGAGGAGGAGGAGGAGGAAGAAGAAGAAGAAGAAAAGAAAAGAAGCCCATAAACCTAGATTGTTTCAACCTTGGGGCTTTTACACTTCCCACTCCATTGCCTAGAAAACAATTCTCTTAGAGCTTCTCATGGCTAGCTCTGTCTCATCACAGAGAGTTCATTTCAGAAGTCACTTGCTTGGGGGCACCTGGATGGCTCAGTGGGTTAAAGCCTCTGTCTTCAGTTCAGGTCATGATCCCAGGGTCCTGGGATCGAGCCCCGCATCGGGCTCTCTGCTCAGCAGGAAGCCTGCTTCCTCCTCTCTCTCTCTGCCAACTTATGGTCTCTGTCTGTCAAATAAGTAAAATCTTAAAAAAAAAAAAAAAAGAAGTCACTTGCTTGGAGAAGCCTTCCTTGCCCCTTGTAACCTAACAAAACCTCCCCTCTGTCACCATTTTTGTCATTATTTTCTGAAAAGTTACCATTTTCACATTTGTTCACTTGTGCAATCTTTGTTTCTCTAATCAGTCTGTAAGCTCAACCAAAAAAAAAAAAAAAAAAAAATATATATATATATATATATATATATATATATATATATATGGCCTCCCTTTTATTCACCAGTGACTTTTCAGTGTATGGAACAAGGTTTAGTGTGTGTAGGTGCTGAATAATAATGACAACAAGAACAAAATGAGTGATGGTAATAATAATCTTTGATGAATAACTGTAGGTGTATAAAAAGCATTAAGTCATTTGACCTCCCTCAACCTCATTCATAAATTAAAGACCTTGACCGAGGTATTATCTTTAAGATCCTTTCCAATCTTATAATGCCAGTTACATAACAGACTGATATAATCTGAGGGACCCACAGGAATGTGAACCCTAGAGGTAAGCACTAATATCCCAAAGCTAGGAGAAGAAAGATCTTATGTATTATACCTAAAAAAAAAAGTCTTTTTATCAGGTCAAGATAACTGATCTAATTTGAGCAAATGAAGGGTATTACACCTTTCCTTCCACTTACCATTAATCCTTTAAGCTGCAGTTAGACTCCATGCTTAAAAAGTAAGGCCAAGGGACAAGATGGTCTCATAGGGGCAGCTGTGCTGACTCAGCCACTATCTTGGATCTTTGGGTGAGTTCCATTTGGTTTTCATTTTTCTTCTCATGTGCTTAGAACATAAAAGGGGCTTCCAAAACTATAGAAGGAATCTCATTCCTCCAGGAACCATAAAGACTGTTATCACTGATCTTAGTTCAATTTTTTGTGAAGGAGGTAGAAATAACTGAGTTTACCCATTTCCTCTTTCTGCCACCATTAGTGATTCAGAGCTGACTCTCCCAGTCTTTGGCTAAAGAGGTGAATTCAACTCCTTTCTCAAGGTCTAAATGTCTAATGCCTTCTCCCTTCTAAACTCAGTTGAGCTGAGGGTCATCTGGTGTCACTCACACACACCCCCTTTTCACTTATTCTTTGGACAAAGGATTAACTGCCTAAAGAGAGTTTGCGATAGCAGAGGTCACAGTTAAGTGGCAGAAGTCTTGCTTGCCCTCTGTGACTGTGATCCTATGCTGCCTCTTGGACACTTTCCAATTCTGTCTTCCATCTCCCTACATTATCTTTCTTTTTCCCAGGGGTGGGGGGCGGGATTGTGACACAAACTCCCCTCATCTTTCTTTTCTTCTAAGTCCAAAGCACATGCCCAGAGCCCCCTGCTTGGCAGGTCACTGTGCCTCTGGGGTTGCAGGAACTCTGTGAGGCTGAGGTGGAAGCCTATGGGAGAAGCTGCAGCAGTCTCGGGGAAAAGGCAGGAAGAGCATGGGGGGAGGCGAAGCCTGCTTTTTTTGATGACTGATCTAAGGCTTCTTACTTGAACTTTTGGTTTTATAGTTCTATAAAAGGCAGCTGACAAGAGATCCCGTTTTGGGAGGGTCCAGCTGGCTGGGCTGAGCTGGGCGGGGCAGCCCCAACATATGAAAGCCAGGCCTGATGTTCAGCCATGATGTCAGAGAGGCCTGGGGTTCCCGGCCGAGCCAGAGGGTGGGAGAACAGACAGCCCCAGCCCGCGCCCTGCCCGGTGCCAGCAGCAGCTTCAAATGCTGCCTTCCTGGCTCGTCTGCAAGAGCCCTTCCTCCTCGGAGACGCTTTGCAATGCTTGGACAGAAAGCTCCCTCACTGGTCCTGCGGGTGTCTGCTGGGGCAAGGGAGCCAGGCCTCCTCCGCGGGCTTCCCGGCTCCCCCCTCCACCAGGCCTGGCCCGGCTTGCTGCCTCCTTTCACTTCAGGGCTGGAGGCAGGAAGCCCAAGCCGGCTGGCTGCTCCGAGACCCACATCTTTCTCCAGACCTGTGGTCCTGCGCCCTTGGGCTCCAGGCTTCCATTTCTGGGTTTGGGGGACCAGCCTCTGTTCCCCGCTTAGTCGCAGAAGCAGCCACCCGACCACCGTGCTGCCCAAAAGGAAAGAGTGTGTGGGGGTGGGTGGTTGCTTTCAATTCTATTCAATCTGAAGAACACTCTCATTTTTGTTGTTTTTGGGTTTTTTTGTTTTTGCTTTTTTTTTTTTTTTTTTTTTTTTTTACTTGTTCACATCCAACTACTCCATTGCGCTGGTCCTCGCTCTGCAGTTTCCTGTGGACAAAGCAGTTCTGCTCTCCAAGCCCTGGGGGGCTGGGGGTGAAGCAACAGCTCCTCACTCAGCCCTGACTCAGAGGAGGTTCCTTTCTCCCCTGCCAGGAGTAGCCGCTGCCCAGCTCCAGGGAGAGGCCAGGAGGAGGGAAGAGGGAAGGACAGTTACACACGGGGCACACAGCGCTTGTTTTAGACTCTCCAAAGGTTGCCCAAGGGAAGGGTTCTGGCAGCCCGAGGGTCCCACAATGGGTCTAATCTGCCTGCTCAGCTCCTTCCTGCCGAGACTGTTGAGATCCACCCAAGGAGCCCAGCGGCAAGACCCGGAGAGCAGAGTTAGAGCAGACCCCCCTGGAACACTGCTGAGTGGCCCAAAGGATTGAAATGATCCATTGCCATCAGTAATTACCATGCTGTGTAATTGCAAAGTGTTCTGTGTTTTCTTGGATCTTTGTGGTGGCTTGAGACACATCATTCCTAGACTCATTTATTCATTCAACTGTCAGATTTGTTTATTTTCAGGAACTTCTACTGCTAGATGCCCTCAGTAAGGAAGATTTGAGATTACTTGGTACTTCATTGATTAACCAGTTCCCCGGAAACCGAGGCTCTTTTAACAAAGCTGCCTTGGGGGCAATGAGTATAGGGGTTTGGGGTTTTCCTCTGTATCACCTGAGATTGGGTCTAAGGGAGGTCCTTTGACCCCCATGGCCTATGTCTGAAGGTGCACATGGTGTCCCCTTCTTTCAGATAGGAAGGGTCTGGCTAGAAGGTAAACTTAAAGAAATCTCCCAAAGAGAGTGGAAATAGAGCTTCCTCTACCCAAAGGTAGCATGGAGAGACTCTACCACTTGCCTTTCCACACACTTATTCCTCCTTCCCCACTTGTGTTCTCTTTTGCTCATTTCTTATTCCTTCGCTGTCCCTGGAGTGCCCACTATGACCCAATCGATGCCCTCCTTCTTATGAGATATTGTTGTATATTAAATATGTAAGTCCAGTCAAATTTGAAAGGCAAAATAATAACAATAAATTAGTTCAATGGAACACCTGTAACAAGAGAGCCATCCATGGCCTTGGTACAGGAATAAGTGAGGGTGAATGGTGGACTGGGTGTTGGGCGGTGGGTGGGAGCAAGTAAGGACCTCTCTTCTGTCTCGGTGAGGTCACAGAAACTGCTCAATTAAACAACAACATCCTTTTCAAAGTCCTTTTTCTTTATCTCATTCGTTCTTACAGTAATCCTGGAAGGTAGTGGGACCAGGGGAATTGCGCCCATTACAAAGATGAACAAACCGTGGCCTGCAGTTAAGTGACTTGACTTCTCATGGTCGAATATTTTGTTATCAGCAGAAAAAGAACCTGATCCCAGCATTTAGTTATTCTCAAAGACTCCAGCTGTTACACTAGAGGAGGTAGAACGTAGCTCCAACAAGGAATGTTTACTTTTCTTCCTTTTTTCTTAATTAATACCTTGTATGGTATCTTAGTTTGGACTACTGTACCACATCACCATAGACCGAGTGACTTCTCATGGTTCTGAAGGACGCTAAGTCCGAGATCAAGGTGCCGGTGGACACAGTGTCTGGTGAGAGCCTGCTTCCTTGTTCACAGATGCTTGTCTTATTGTAACCTCATTTGGTGGAAAAGAGAGAGAGGAAGCAAGCTATCTCTTGGGTCTTTTTATGAGGGCCCTAATCTAACTACCTTCCCAAAGCCCTATCTCCTAAGGCCATAATATTAGTGGTTAGGATTTCAACACAGGAATTGGAGGGGGAGCAGAAACACAGACATGTAATCCCTAATAGAGGGAGAGAAATCCTACGAGAGCATTCTAGTTGATCCATCCTTTGGTGTTACCTGGATTTAAAGTCAGAAGATGGCCACATTAGAAGGCAGAAGCCCACTGTTGCTTGATGGCTTTGAAGATGGAGAAGGGCCTATGAACCAAGGAACAAAGGTTACCTCTAAGCTGGAGGAGGCATGGAAATGGGTTCTCCCCCAGAACCTGCAGAAGGAACCCGGGCCTGCTGACAGCTTGCTTTTTGCCCCGTGAGACCCACTTCACACTCCGGAAATGTAAGGCAATAAGGTAACAAGCCGTTTCATTTGTGATCCTCTGGGATAGCACCCATACAAAACCAATTCAGGTGGATAACCCTCCGCCCAGAGCACTCTCCCAGAGCACAACACAGATGGCCGGGAGGGCTTCTCGGGTTTCTCTGCCTGGCTGATTCCCTCAGGCCATTTCGAGGATCTCCCTTTGTCCTGGTCAGTCCCACCAACCTCAGGGAATCTGGACCCTCTCTGCTTCCTTCTACCTTCTTAAACAGTGCTTCCCCTCTGAGGCTGGTGCCCGGGTACAGGACCCCGCTGGGCACACAAGCGATTTCGTGGCTCCCATGTATTGGCAAAATGGGGCTCTGACAAGTCACCATGGTTAAAAGGAACCACAAAGCCCAGGGCTCCCCAAGGAGGTCAGGACCACAAACATCAAAAAGGAAAGTTGGGTCAGGCCGGCACACACTCAGGTGGAGACTTTTCCACCCATCTGTGGGCAGAGGTCATCCTTGTGTGATGCTACCCTGGACAGTTGAGGAGAGACTACAGGTGATCATGGCCCCATCTGTGAAACTCACAGGGAAAAGGCCCAGCAGAGGGGGATATGGGGGTCCAGAAGGCTCCAAGTTGGAAGGTTATGGAAGCAGAGCATGAGGCACAACTATGGAAAGGCCCAGGTGCTAGGCTCTAAAAAGAGAAGGCCTCCTTCCTTACTTTTTCCTGTTAACAAAATACCCAATTCCATGACGTAATTATAGTGATTAGTATCTGACAGTGGGGGGTTGTCTCTGTTCTCAGCCCTGATCTGCTTCCCACCATTCCCTTAGCCTCCCTGGGTTTCCTCTTTCTCCTTTGGAAAGGGGGATAATAATAATAGTGAGCTCATGGCATGCTGTGGAAGATTAATGGGTCAATGATTGGAAAATGTCCAGCACATCATAGACAATCAATAAATATTAATTTCCTTGCCTCATCCCTTCATGATTCGGTCAGATTAAGCTGTATTATCCATATTGGCACTGATCACCAACTCGGGTCTAGGCTTCTTCCTTCAAAAATGACTATAATTAAGTAATTCCCAAAATGACAGAAATGACCATGTTCTTTAAAATCTACAGTGAGAGATTCCAATGTCACAGTGTCCCTTGGCCCATATTGCCTTCTGCCCTCCTCTAGGCCATTAGCCCTGTGTCTGTCCCCAGCAGCAGTGACATAAACTGTGTCCTCTCTTCTGCTTACAAATAATGTAGTTCTTTCCAGTTCCTTTAGATTATCCCCTCCATCTCACATGGATGGCATTTGGGAAGCTGTTTATTGAAGTTTTATTTACTTATTTATTTTTCTGCATGCTCATAGTATTCAGGCATTCAAATCCTTACATCCAACATCATGCTGTAAAAAGATTAGTTCACTGAGTCCCCATAACGCATTCCTTCCCTCCACACTTGTGTGTCAGAAGGATGCCATAATGTTTAATCAGGGAAATATGTCCCAAAGGCTTTCACCTCTCTAGGCTTCTGGTGACCCAAGGCCGAGATGATGGAATGCCATTCCTATCTGATAACTGGTTTCTTGGCTTAGGTGAAACCAATTTCTAAAGGGTAGAAAGTCAAATCTCTGAGCCAGGCCCTGAGTAGGCATTTCCTTCCATTGTGTTCACTTGTCCAGTACACCTTCTTACTGGGGTAGAAGTGACTCTTATTGGTGCCCATATCCCCGGAACAGGAACAGAAGCTTCCATAGGCTTCTTTTAGCCCAACAGATGATGTATTCTTCAAATTCTCCCAGATTCACCAGAGGTATGGAAGCATCCATGAAGGGGGTACTTCTTGAAGGCACTGGGACTGGCTTTAGGCAAGATCAGTTGTTATCTTGGTTCATGGTCTGGATCTCTTCACCCCTCTATGGGCCTTTGTCAGTTCTTCTCCTGAAATGGCAAGGGCAGGATCCAGTGATCTCTCTGGTCTCTCCAAGCTCTTAGGATGGTCTATTTCCCATTTCTCCCATTTTCAATGTTATGGTGATGCCTGTTTATACCAACCCACAAATGACAATGGAACAGTAACTAGAAAGATAGTTTGGGTGTATTTCTAAGTGTCTTTTCTTTTTCAGAGCTAGCTGTTACCCTTCTCTGTGAAAGTACTTCATCGGGTAAATTGAAGTCATTAGAACTAATATCTATTAGTCAGTCAGTGAACATTTATTGAGTGCTATATTGGACTGGGTCCTTGAACATAGGACAAAAGACAGAGCCTCTCTCTCAAAGAGTTCACCTTCCACCAGGAGGTGACAGGAAATAAACATGAAAGTCATAGTAATAATACTGTGAGGAGGGCTCTGGGGAAGAAAAAGTGGGTGATGGGGGAGCTACTTGGCTCGGATAGGGGGATCAGGAAATGTCCCACTAAGGAGGTGCCATGTAAAGATCAGAAGAAAGGAGACAGCTGTTCAAAGCATTCTAAGCAGAAGGAACAAAAGTGCCTAGGCTTGAGGTGTTTGAAAGGCCAGAAGTCCAGAGAGATTAACAAGGGCCAGGTCACTAAAGCCTTGCAGACCAGGGTGAGGAGATGAGTTTTAATTTGAGGAATTTTATAATCAGATTTCAGTGATGTGAACTGAGCTATCAAATTCCTAAAGAGTCCATGCAATCCTAGAGGTCAAGGAAAATAATTTACAATCCCCTTTCGGTGGTAATCATGGGGGGAGCCGGTGACTATTCAGTGGACTAGAGCCTCATTACCAGTTAATTTGGCAAGTCAGCCTGGGAGGGCTGAGATCTGAGAAAGTGTCCTAATGATGGAAGAGGTGAGGGTGGTGAGCTGGAGGGGAGAACTGCCAGGCTCAAGGTGTGCTTGGGTGAAGGAGTGGGAGGAGATAGGCAAATGTGCATGGCAGGAGCTTGGAGGAATGATAACAAACTGGGGGGAGATAGTGAGGGGAAGTCTGGGGACCCCTGGTTTCCGACATAAAGGATGATAATTTTTTAACATGAATTATGATCAACATGGACCTCCTACCCTCCCAATCTGCCATGGTTTCTACTCCTCCTGAGCCCTAACACACAGAGACTGGCCCAACATTAGACAGAAGGCTGCTTTCCACTCATGGGAGACTGACCTTGCTTCTCCCGCCAACTCTTTCCAAGTTAAAAGAATCAACATATGTTGGTCTTTTTCCTTCCCTCAACATATATAATCTTCTAGTCATTCCCTACCTATTCTAATTTTTATTAGAAAAATATATTTACTTGTTGGTTGGTTCTGAAAAATAATACTTAGAATGATTTTTTAAAAAATGGTATGTAATAAAGTCAACCTTATTCCTGCAGTCAGGGACCATTCTGAATATTTGACATATTTATTTCCAGTTCTTTTAAGTGCATATACATGCATTTATGGATTTTCTATCCATCATTGGAATATCATTGCACATTCAGTTTTGTACTCTGATTTGTTTTCACCATGGCTTTTTTCGATATCATCAGTATGACTTAAATTCATTAATTTAATAGCTGATAATATTCCCTTGCAAGGACATACTAGTATTTATTAAACTATTTCCTCATTATTTTTTTTTTTAAAGATTTATTTACTTATTTGAGAATGAGAGAAAGAGCATGGTGGGGAGGGGCAGAGGGAGAGGTCGAGAGGGAATCCCATGCAGATTCCTTGCTGAGCGCAGAGCCTCACTCGGAGCTTGATCCCACAACTCCAAAGCCATGACCTGAGACGAAATCAAGAGTCGGACACGTGACCAGCTGAGGTGCTCACATTTTTATTTTAGTAATTTTTTCATTATTTCATTTTTTAAAAATCACTGGGATTTGATATGGTTACTACTTTGTGACATGTATTCTATGTTTTCATAAAAATGTCCATGGACCGTCTTACTGGACCTTCACCATAGCCCTATGATTGGGTACTATTTTTATTAATTAATTAATTAGGGTACTATTTTTAAATTCACATTTCACCCACAATGAAAAGGAAGCTTAGCAAGGTTTGGTGGCTCACACAGAGCCATCCCAGCCAGTACGAGGTGGACCAAGGACACTGTTCCTTCAGGGAATATGCTCACCTTTACCTCTATGGATCTGCAAAAGGCTTCTCAGAAGTGGAATTAAAATGATTAGGTTAAAAGGTTATTAAAATATTAATTAATTAATTAATTAATATTAAAATTATTATTAAAAATAACTTTTTTTTCTTGGAGAGGGGGGAGGTTTAAGATTCAAACAGAAACTGCCAAACTGCTTTAGAATAGAACCCCCAGGGGCACTTGGGTGGCTCAGTGGGTTAAGCCTCTGCCTTCGGCTCAGGTCACGATCCCAGGGTCCTGGGATCAAGCCCCACATCGGGCTCTCTGCTCCGCGGGGAGCCTGCTTCCTCCTCTCTCTCTGCCTGCCTCTCTGCCTACTTGTGATCTCTGTCTGTAAAATAAATAAATAAAATATTAAAAAAAAAAAAAAGAATAGAACCCCCAACCAATAATTAGTCTATGAAGTCGTCTATACACTGAGGCCTCCTTACTCCAAAGACTGATAGGACTGTGATTTATTTCGCTGGTTTTGATGGCCCACTTGGGAGTCCAAATTCCCTTCTGTTCATGCGCTGATACCTTTGTATTTTTCTTCAGTGAACTATCTATTTATATCCTCTGCCTCCTGTGGTGTGGGAGTTGTTCAATAAACCTGGAAGGGCCCTTTGTAGAGTTAGGTCCTTTTTCTTTGCTTTGGAATATTTGTGTCACGTTTCATTTTGTTTCTGAGTTTGCTGTTTGACTTTTAATTATGTTTTTATGCAGAGCTGATATTAGCAAGGTTTTTCTTTTTTTTTTTTTAAGATTTTATTTATTTATTTGACAGAGAGATAGATCACAAGTAGGCAGAGAGGCAGGCAGAGAGAGAGGAGGAAGCAGGCTCCCCGCTGAGCAGACAGCCCGATGCGGGCCTCGATTCCAGGACTCTGGGACCATGACCTGAGCCAAAGGCAGAGGCTTTAACCCACTGAGCCACCCAGGCGCCCAGCAAGGTTTTTCTATAAAGGGCCAGACAGTAAATATTTTAGACTTTGTAGGCCATATGTTCTCTATCAAAGCTACTCAACGCTGCCCAGTTGCCGGAAAACAGGGATAGATAATACATAAATTGATGGGTGTGGTTGGATTTGGCCCATGGGTTGTAGTTTGCAGACCCTCGATGTAAAAAAAAAATGTCTAATCTTATGTTGGAAAATCCACCAATTGCCTCTCTTTGAGATTTTCTCCACTGCTTTTATATAACTCAGATACTTGATAGGCACTTCCTGTCCTGTAGGGATTGCTGAAAACCAGCCCAAACACCAATTTCATAGTTGGTAACAGTTCAGCGTCTTGCTTCTTCTAGACAGGACTTCCTCATCCTGTTCACACACATTATGATGCCTTTTTTTTTCTCCTTCCTTCCTTCCTTTTTTCCTTCTTTCCTTCCTCCCTCCCTCCCTCCTTTCCTTTTCCTTTTTCTTTTTTCTCTTCTTTTTTCTTTTTGGCTTTTTTGCCTTTCTTTGTCTTCCTCCTCTCTTCCTTCCTGGAGTATCAAGGAAATTCTCTTTGTCTTCCACAGAGCAATGTTTATTACTCAGCCCCCTCTCCTGCCTCCCTCTCTACTTCGTGAACTTTCTCCAACAAATGAGTTCCATTCATCAATGGAATTGTGGTGAATAAAATTTTCCCCATCTCATTATATGTAGACACACTAAACCAAGCTCAAGATCAGAGATATATCCATCGACATTTTATTTTGGCTTCTTTTTGTGTGTTTAACTATTTAGTCCTTTTGGCCTCTGTATTGTGGCATATGCTTTGAGAAATGATGCCAACTTTATTTCAAATGGTTAACCACTTCTTCCCAAAATAGACTTTGGCATATGTAGAGGGGTGAGTTTATGATTAAATTTGGCGTTTAAAATTAGCAGAGAAAGAATCATTAAATTGTGCCGGGACATCTTCCCTTCATTCTTTGCCTATCAGTTTTACTATCATCATGCTGTTTTGATTACAGTCTATTATAATAACTCTAAAAAATATCCTGGATACTTGCACCATTTCTGCTTCCAGATAAATGTTAGATTCGCTTTTTCAGGCTTCCCTTTAGCCCATACCATTAGGATTTTTATTAAAATTATTTAAATTACAGCATAATATAGGAAGAATGTATATCTTGGAGCATCCAATCTTCTAACCAGAAATATCTATCCAAATCTTATTTTGAATTTTTTAATAAAATTTTTTTAGTATTTTATCATAATCGGCCTCCAAAAAACTCTTAATTTAGATTTGGATTGAGAATTTGGAAGTTTACTAACTAAGGAATTGATGCTCTGGGAGCACAATTTATTAAGATTTTCATGTGTGATTTTTCTACCAATAATCGTTAATGAAATGGATCTCTTATTTCCTTCCATAAAAAGTATCCAGAATTTTTTACTGAGTCTTTATTCTCTCTTTTCCATATTGGTCATTTTCCTTTTAGGGTTTTCTCACTCTCTTTATCCTTTCTTACTGCATTCTTGCAGTTTCTGAAGTTTGGTCTTCAGTTTGTTGATTTCACTTGTCAAGTCCATGATTTACTATCTCTCAGACAGACATTTCTGACATTACAAGTTCTGTTTCTTTGCAGTTGTTTCTCTTCAATATCCTCTATATTCTCGGCCCATTGACTTGGTTCTACTCCAAGGATGCAAAAATGTCTTGGACTCTGTGAAACAAAAGAGAAAACCAGGAGGAGAGAACAGGTTAAAATAGAAAGATTGAGAAACAAAGAGCTTGTTTTATTTGTTTGTTTGTTTGTTTTTAATTTTATTACCTCCTATAGAGTAATTTCCAGAGGTATGCTTTTCTTTTAGTTCTCAGGATACAGTTGTTTTCTTTACACTGACTATTTGTCTCCCACAGGTGTGATATTAATTTTTTTTCCCCGCTTACTCTCTACTTGTCATAGAAGGAAGAGCGTTCGATCCAAAAGCAGTGTTTTCAAACAGTTTTGATGTTGGATTCTTCTTGGCACTCTCACTGTTCACTTCTGGGCCAAATGAAACTGTATCTTACCTGGAGGATACGTTCAAAAGTGAATGAATCCGTAAGTCAGTGAATTGCAAAGGGAGAGGCTGATGAACTTACTCCCCGAACCCCATACCCAGAAACACAGTGGAGATTCCTGCCAAGATGTTCCCATCTGAGACTTCCACATCTAAGATTACTCTGCCCTGTCAGTTATGGATGGTGGCATTTGTCAAATGCTTCCCTGAGATGTCAAAAATACACTGCAGAGAGCTTTGCAGCAGGAATGCAGAGCCACAGAAGCCTGCCAGAAGTGTAGGAGGCAATACACTCTGCCCTACAAATCTCGTTTCCAGGCACAAAAGATACAAGCAGCGACTCAACCTGTGACTCAGTGATTCCCAGCTGTGTGGGTGAGGATCACATGAATCCCAAAGGTGAACCAGGGGCCACAGGGCATTGAGTATTGGTCTGGGACAGCACAGGATCTCGGCAGAGGCCAGCAGGACCACAGAGCGGAGGTACCCCTTGGGATCCAATAACAGACATGGTATGGTAAAGTTGGATGAGGGAGAATGAATAAGGAAGCACTGCATAGCCACTTTGATCCGTTTATCCTGCATTAAGTCACTCTCCTGAAGGGAAGTATCACCTTGTGGTTAAAAGCTCAAAATCTGCCTCTGACATAGTTTCTTCTATTAGTCAGCCATGTTGGTTCATCTTTTGCTCAAAGCATGGGGAGGAGTACCAGCTCACTAACTTGCCGTTAGGCAGGGGCCATGTGACTAGTGTTGGCCAATGGGTTGTGAGTAGAAGTGATGCATGTTATTTCTAGAACGTAACCGTTATTGAGACTCTCAAGCATCTCTTCGCTGCCATGGCATCCAGGGGACTATGTTTCCAGATTGTGAAGTTTCAAGATGGTGAATCCTCCCTCAGTCTAGGTCTTTAATTACATGGGCCTGTAGTGTACATGAGAAATAAACTTTTGTTGGTTTAAGCCATGAAATTTGAGGACGATTTGGTGGACTTTGAGGATTTTTGATGACTATGGCATAACCTAGATAATTTTGACAAGAACATCGTCTTATTAACCAAGTGATCATAAATAACTCTCTGAATCTCTGAGTATTGATTTCTTCCTCATCTGTCAAATGGAGAAATTGCAGCACTGGCCTTATAAAAGGAATAAAAAAATATTGCTTCTGAAGTGCTAACCAATGTGTCTAGTATGTAATAAGTGCCTTGCAAATGTCACCTCTTAGCTGTATTTGATTCTCCAGAAGGTAGAAAGTAAAAGGAGTGTCCTTCTGTCAAATTATCTCAACTCACACCTGAAAAGAAAATCAGAGAGAGAATGGAAATGCATTTTTTGGAAACATATCTCATTTACAGAACAATTAATGGGATCCTCAACAAAACAACCAGCACTTTATTGCCAAGTCATACATGCCAAAGTGTACAAGGTTCCATGAGATATGAACCACTTGAATTATTTCCAGATAAGTATCTGAGGAGGATAGGTTTCTAACTCCCCAGGAAAACATTCCCACATGCCAGTCCTTTCTCTCATCATTATGTTCCAAGATGGTAGTGGTAGACCTCTGGGAAAGCAGGAATGATTTCTAGAGGCTCTTTTATATTTTCTCACAGCAGGGAGGGAAGCTGACTCAGGGTGTGGTGTCCCCACCTGCCACACATGCTCCTTGGGTTGTCACAGCATACCAGAGGTGTGGTTAGGTGAGTATCACTCCACCCATGAGGTGTCTTCTTGGCCCAAACTCTCATAAATAGGACTGTGCCATGGCAGGAAAAATAGGATATATTTAGTGTCCTCCATTGTCTCCCCCAATCGACTATTGGCTATATCTGTCAAGGACAATCTGCTTTCTATAAAACCACCTTCTAAGCAATTCCTTGAAGATCTCCTACTCAGCTATCCCCCTGACCCAAGCAGGGTTTTTGGATATGGACTAACACTAACTATCACATTCCAGATAGAGAAGTTAGGGAAGGCCTCACACTGAGGCTGCAAGGTGCTTCCCAAACATCACCCCCAGGAGAGCCAGCTTCTGACCAGGTGCTATTTAGGCTTCTTCCAAATATAATCACATAGTGGAGTCACCAGTGTCCCAGGACAATTACGCAGTCCTTTGAAGCTAGTGATTATAGTCAAGCTCAAAATCCAAGTCCCTTCTCTGGTAGGGACAGTTTTTTCCAGACTCATATCCAGCCTCCAGAAAAATACATGAACCTGGTATCTCCATCCAGGTCATGTTGTCAACACCCTCCCATGTACCAGTTTATTCTCATTGAAGATAATTCTGAAACTTTTTCTGGCAAGTGAACATCCAAGGAAAATTTAAAGAATTAAGGATTAAAGAAGATGGAGCCTACCGGCAAAACTGGGAGCAAAGCCATATGTATATACCATGCACATATATGACATTAATGGACACATTGGACATTGGTGACAGTATGTGTGTGTGTGTTTGTGTATGTGTGTGTTTGCGCAAAGATCTGTACCAACAGATCTTTCAAAATAACAGAGTCAAATGGAATGGGTAGACTCCAGGCAGAGTCTTTTCCAACCTCCTTAAAAGGAGCAACATATTTTTGGATTCTTTACAAAAACAGGATGTAGAATGAGAAAGGAGGCATAATCACAAATGCAAGTGATCTGCAATCCTTTACTAATAATATACTTGAACATTTCGTTAAGTTTAAAAAGATAACTTCCAAGAAAATATAAATTGCTAAGATTGATTTATGCTATTGGCAGCGTAGCGAATTAGCTCAATTGCCATAGGAAATATGGGAAAGAATTTCTAAATAATGATCTGCAAAATGTGGTTGGATCCAGTGTTTTATGGGCAAGTTCCCCTTCAAATTTAAGGAACAAATAAATTCTATACTTTATAAGCTCCATCATAACATAGATACAGATAGGTGACTTTCTAACTCGTTCTTTCCTCACTGTGTTATAAATATCATTGCTAGAACTTTATGAGGAGAATGGTACCAAAAGTGTACAAATATCCACATTCTACACACTAATTTCATTTCTGAATACAGGGGGGGGCATTCTAAATACAATTGGAGGAAATCAAATAAATCTATGTGTTGAAAGGATTATATCTCATGGTCAAAGAGGGCTTATTCTAAGAATAGACTATTACATTGTTCTGAAAAATTATGGTCAGAAATAGTAAAGCAAACAATAGAAAATTTTTGTGATAAATGGTACTATTGTCCTGATTCTATAAATATTGGCACTGGGGGATAACATGAAGACCCTCTATTATCATCCTTTGGCACTCTGATTTCTACAGGTGTGTGCCCCTCCACTCCTGCCTCCTTCATCAAGGGTAGAGAGAAAATGGTGACTTTTGCCAGCAGCCTGGACACGTTGGAAAACCTCATCAGTTCAGAACAGGAAGCCCCCAGATGTGGGACCCTGCATCTTGCAAGCCTCATTCCAATGGGACAGTAGGTTGAGGAGCCTGAGAAGGAAAACAGGAAGATTCATGGGACACTTGGGTATTTCAGAATGCCCCTCAGTCTGTTAGTTGTTTTCTTTCTTCCTTGGAAGAAGGTAGATTCACACTACATTAGTTTGGGGCCATTTAAAAGAACATATCTAAATTTATTTTCTATGTTATAGATTTAATGTTCTTTGAGCCTCATTAGGAAGTCTAGAGCATCTCGGAAAGTGGAAAGAGAAAGATCTACTTTAGCTTATGGGTAAAATCCTCATTTTCTTACCTTATCCATAATTCCTCCAAGAAGCTATAACATCTAAAACAGTAACTATGGACTCTAATTTCTCTTCTGTTTCTAAGATTCTAGAACTCTGGTTTCAAGGATATTGAGACTCTTTGACTCTATAGTTGGCAAACTAGGGATTAGTCATTTAACTTTCCTCACTGAGACCTCTCAATAGCAGATCTCAAAGATAAATAGAATGTGATCCTTCCTTTTAATACTGGTTAATGTTTAAATTCCTGAAATTGATTTCTATAATTCATAGAAGTAATTTAAAAATCTCACAGAACCAGCCTCTTTTGATCTAATATGGCTTTTCTACTGGCTGCTTTTGTTGGGTAGTGACCAGTGAAGAATTTGATAGTACCTCTTTGCTGAACTTTTTGTCCGTTGACTTCACAGATGGAGCCCCCATGCCACACAGTGTCTTGTGATTCACAGCAGAGAGAAAACATTTCTATGTAGATAAGCCTTTAACTACATGAGCCATTTTAGATAAGGCACACATTTTCAAAGGGAAGAGTATTCTTTGACTTATACAGGTTATTATTCACCCATATTCAAATCCCCACATTAAAAACAATGAACACTGATCACCTATTATGTGCAAAAAAATTTTTGCTTTGTACACTTTCCTATGATACTTTCATATTTCATCTATTTCTGTCTGTTTTCTATCCCCCAAAAAGCCATGATTTGAAAGGAAACATCAAAAAATAATAATTTTTAAAAAATTTAAAGCAAAATAAAAGCGAACTTCTTCCCTCCAAGCCCCCTCTGGATCCATAAAGTTGCAGGGAGTTGTCCCATCCGTCTTGCTCACCACCACCAATTTTCAGGGGATGATAAATTATTTATTTCTATACTGAAACTGCAACTGACAACTGCTGAGAGTTTCTGCCAAAGGGTGTGTCATAGCCAGAGGCGGCTACAGTCCCTATAGGAATCCAGTTCTCAGATTGGGGGACCCTGAGATACCACTGGAATTTGCCTACAGGCCAGAATCAATAACAACAGAGTTCCCAGTGGAAAGCTCACAACTGCCTCCAGACCGTTCCCTCTGCTTGCTCTAAAAAGTGCTTCTTGCAGGAAGACTATGGATGTCAGTAAAAGGACCCTAGAACTGTTCCACCAACTATCAACCAGAGTCTGCACCCCCAATGGTAATATGCTTATGTTATTTCGTTCACTTTTTATTTTAAGATTGACAAATCCATCTTTCTAATTCAAAACTCTGTTGGAAGTAGCTGTTCTTAATATTATATCCTTTATTAAAGTATGCTTATTTCTCTCTATATATTTACTTGACATTCAGTCAAGTCAGTCTGTAAGAAAGTACAGGACAGCCAAAACTATCACCATTGCAGAATTCTAGGCAAATTTTAAGCAGAAAAGCTTGACTTAATTTGCTGTGTTACATCAATTTAATGAATGACAAACATGTTCCTAAGATGGAATGAGTGGCAGAAAGAAATCAGTCAGAGGATTGATGGAGAAACCAGATTGCCTTCCAGGTCCCTCCAAGTTCGTGGAGTTACCGAGTGGCTTTATCGTTTCGTGTAGAGGAAATTCCCACTGTATCAGCAGGAAGATGCAAAAAAGATGATAATGCTAAACAGAACTTTCTTCTTTAATAATTTGCAAACATTTTTTATAATCTCAAGATCAAAATTATCCAAGTGGGGAGGATTTTGGATAATTGGTACACATACATACAAGGAAGGAGAGCCACATGGTGATGCAAACTATATCAGTATTCCAGAGACGTGAAACACTGAAGAAAGATAAAGGGAGGCTTCGTAGAAGTAGAGCCCCTTGGCTCAAGTTTTAAGACAAAAGAGATACTTGGAATCCATCCCCAAACTCTCAACCCACAAGAGTTAAGAATCAATAATCTGCTGAGGTATAGAACAGTGTAGGACCACAGCCCGCAGCTACTAACACACACAACATAGCTTCGTTGCTTACCCAAGTGATGCTAGCGTTGACAGGGTAAGAGCAGAATAAAATAAAGGAGTAGAATAGAATGTAGAAATATGAATTGCCTACGTTTTACACCTGATTTTCATCTATAGCTTGGCCTGTCTGAAAATGCGTTCTCCAAGATTTCATTTTCAATGGGCTGCTTGTCCTTACTTTTCATTACACTAGGGTGTCTGCTGAGGATATATACTTCTTTGAAATGCATGGAGCCCATTTCTTGATCAGATTGGTTTTTGGTGGTGGTGGTGGTGGTGGTGTTTGGTGTTAAGTTGTAGAAGTTCTTTATATATTTTGGACATTCACCCCTTATCAGATATGCCATTTGCAAATATCTTCTCCTATTCAATAGGTTGCCTTTTTGTTTTGTTTATGGTTTCCTTCGCTGTGCAAACCCTTTTTATTTTGATGCAGTCCCAATCGTTGATTTTTGGTTTTGTGTCCCTTGCTTTAGGAGACATATCTAGAAAAAGTATTGCTACAGCCTCTGTCAGAGTAATTGTTGACCATGCTCTTTTCTAGGATTTTTATGGTTTCAGGTCTCATAGTTAGTTAGGTCTTTAATCCATTTGGAGTTTATTTTTGTATGTGACATTAGAAAGTGGTCTGTTTCATCCTTTTGCATGTAGCTGGACAAGGAAGATGTGGCATATACATATATATACACACATATATATGGACATTCACACACACATATACACACACTGACACACACAATGGACTATTACACAGCCCTAAAAATGGATGAGCTCTTGTCATTTGTGACAACATGGATGGGCTTAGAGGATATTGTGCTAAATGAAATAAGTCAGACCAAGAAAGACAAATACCATATGATTCCACTCATACACAGAATCTAAAAAACAAACCAAATGAATAAACAAACAAAAAAGCAGAACGAGACATATAAATACCAAGAACAAACAGATGGTTGCCAGAGGAAAGGGGACTGAGGGGATAAGCAAAATGGGCAAAGGGAAGTGGCTTCCAGTTATGGAATGAATAAGTCACAAGAATAAAAGGCACAGTGTAGGGAATACTGCCAATGGGACTGTAATAGCATTGTCTGGTGACAGATGACAGTCAGCTGCTCTTGTAGTGAGCACAGCATAATGTATAGAGAAATTGAATCACTATGTTGTACACCCGAAACTAAGGGGACATTGTGTTTCAACTAGACCCAAATTTTAAATAAATTAATTAATTAATAAATGGAACATACCAGATGTAAAAGAGAGGTACCTGGCTGGATGCTCATGTTGCAACTAAAAATGATACTGCCATCTCTTATTGCCTTTTAATGCTTAGAAATGCCTGTCTTCACCCCATGCATATGGACAGCTAGTTTGAGACTCTGCTTCTGCAGCCTCTTGCTAGGAGCATGTAGGCACACCCTCTGGTGCAACTGTCACCCGTATGCTGTTGGTCATCCCTCTCAAATCTGCTTCTCCAGTCATCGTATCTCTGTGGAATTTCAGGGCTCCATATGACAATCTGAAGAACATCTCCATTTAGGTGTCTGACAAGCATCAGCCTCTCTCAAACTCAAATCTCTTTCACAAGGGCAGAGTGCCCTGAGACATACATCTTCAGGAAGAACCTGCAGTTTGAATAATATCCACATCCTTACTCTCTCCTATCATGCCCTAAAGGTCCATCATCTCCACCCACTTGTTCCTCTCCAAGCACATGGGCTTTTCTGTTCAGTAGAAAGTCCAGCCCCTTCCAACCACAGGGCTATCACTTGCAGTTCACTCTTTCTAGACACTTCTCTGGTCTTTGCATATCTAAATTCTGACAAGCACGTGTATCTTAGATCAAATGTCAGATTCCCCCAAGAGGATTATTCTGACCTAAAGCATTCCTCTTTCCCTTACTTTTATTTTCTATCACTCACTAGACCCTGCTCTGTGGTCTTCAATATCTAAAATTCTTATTCGTTTTTTAGATGATCTACCCCCTCCACCCCCCACACATACAAACAGGAATTTTGCCTGTCTTAGTCACTGCTTCCCTGGAACAGCATTTGATACATAGCCATTCACTAAATATTTGTTCAATAAGTGATTGAATGATGGAAAGTCTCCATTAAGCATCATACCCTACAGATCTGTTCTTCCCATTGTCTCTCTTTCTCATCAAATAGTACTGCCATTATCCATTTATTCAAACCCCAAAGAAGGGTTCTTCTTAGATACTTCCCTCCTTAATCCCATCATAAAATGACCCTGCCTCTCGATTTGCCTTCTGACATATCTCTCAAATGTAACTCCTGCTCACTGCCTTTGGGTCACCACCCTGGCTGAAGGATTTCTGTTTGCTCACCAGAAAGATTTGTCCCTCTGATTTCAATCTCCCACCCAACTGAACCTTTCCAGCTTACCACCTAGATCTTTCTAAAAGCTAATTTGGGCCATATCACTGCTCTTCTCAATAATCCTGCAACCGGTTCTCATTGTCTGAGGATAAAATGTGAATTCCCTATTACATCCTGTTAGGTTCTTCATAAGCTGGGTCTTATTTGCCGTTCCAGCCTCTCCTATGATCTCTTGTTTATAAACATCAATCACACTGTCCCTTTGCACACACACTGTCCCTTTGCTACCTGATGGCTGTGCTCAGATGCTCTACTGTGCCTGAAATATCCATCACACATACATGGGTCTGCTGTGTGATCAATTGCTACAAACTAGTAAATGCTTAGCTCAACATTTTCCAGCTTGTCTGGAAACATTAGATATACCACTCCAATCTCACCTCCCTTATGGGATTTTTCACACTCTTACAACTCTCTTTTTGCATGTATATTGTCTTCTCCTAGGCTATGAGGTCTTCGAGGGCCTGTCTTCTTTACCTTGGTCTTTACCTTCTTTTCCTTCTTTACCTAGGTACCTGGTCTCAGTACCTAGCATATGGCCTAACACTCAGAAGGAGCTTCGCAAATTTTGTTCTTATTGAATTGATAGGTAGAGGGATATCAATAAATCTACAGGAGATAAATTTTGTGGTGAGTTTTAATCAGTTACAAGCCTCTGGAATTTCTCATTGACATATTGACTTCTGACTAGAAGCCATTATTCAAATGTTGAAAAGATTACAACTCCCATAAGAGCATATGTTTCAGGCTGAGCATATGTAGAGGGCTCCAGTAATCATTGCAGAATGTGATAAAGGGGGCCACACCCACGCTCTGTGCGTGCGGAGCCCTCCTCACTTCAGCCCTGTTGGAAACCATTTGAATGGGACTAGTCTTTCTAGTTCCTTATATAGTGTAGTCATTGACTTTTAACTTTTAAATGAGAGGTGACTTCTTCTTCAATCCCTGATGACAGAGCTGGTATTGGAGTTGTTCTTCCCTGTAAACAAAAATTAAATGTGTCAAAATATATAAGGCAACTATTTTCAGCCGTTGGAAAATGAATGCCCCTCCATTGAGAACCTTGAGATAAGGGAAATTTATGAGCTAAGCCCCCATGTTCACCTGGGCTCTCTGCCAGGGAACATTTCCCAAGGAAGGCCCCAGATGGTAGAATGCAAAGAGCATGGCAGACCTGCTGAGCTGCGGGATCAGAGACCAGAGATTAGGAATTACTAATGGAAGCAGAGATTTCAGGGTATGGTACAGGAAAGATTTAGAGTACTTGGGTAAGTGGGGAGTGAGGAATGGGGCAAGAGGTCTGCGTAGGGTTCTCTGCAAGACCTTAGTCAGGGGCTGGCCTGAAAATGCCCATGACAAGACTTGGAGAGCCCTCACAGAGAGAAGCTGCTTCAGGATTGAGAATGGAACTTAAGACTCTAGGGGTTACATGGTACTGGGAGGCACTGAATTACTCTTGCATCCCGAGGAGAGAGATGCTATTAACATCCCAGGCATGCAGGTGGATACCAGTGGATGCTAGGAACAAGGGCCATGATCTACAGAACGAATCAGCAAATCATGGCCAATGGACTGTTAAGCTTTTGTAAATAAATTTGTATTGGAACACAGTCATGCCTACCAACATATATTTTTATGGCTGCTTTCATGCTACAGTGGAAGCACTAAGTAATTGTAAGAGACAAGAGAGCTTACAAACCTGAAGTATTTGTCATCAAACCTGCTTTTTTTTTTTTTTTCTTTTAAGTAGGCTCCACACCCAGCGCGGAGCCCAACATGGGGCTTGAACTCAACAACCTAAGATCAAGACCTGAGCTGAGAACAAGAGTCAGAAATAGCCAATTGAGCCACCCTGGCACCCCTGACATTAAGCCTTTTAAGTAAACCTTGTCGATCTATGTGCTCCAGTAAAGACTACTTTAGGTTGCCCTAACAAAGCCTAAAACCAAGCTCCAACAGGATCAAGGAGAACCTCTAGTATATTATTCACTTGCCAGGGTGAAACTTAACAGTCTTTAGACAGACAATATAATACAGATGCCTTTATAATCTATTATCTATGATATTCATCAGGGGACTAAGGGAAATGCTAACCCTGAAAAGGACAGGCAATGTGATCCATAATTAGGATAAGACAAAAACAAAAAAACAGACAATGGAAATTGATCTCAAGGTGACCCAGATGTTGTAAATAGCAGATAAGGATTTAAAATAGATATTGAACATTTCAATATCTTTAAACCTAGGGAAGACTATAGTTTTAATGAGGAAAAAATAGATACAGACTGTCAATCATAAGAAATCCTTTGGGATTTCTTGCAGTTCTAGAATCCCTGTTGGGGATTCTGGGACTGCAATTTATTTTTTTTTAAGATTTTATTTATTTATTTGACACACACACACAGAGAACACAAACAGGCAGAGTGGCAGACAGAGATAGAGGAAGAAGCAGGCTCTCCATTGAGCAAAGAGCCCAACATGGGGCTCCATCCCAGGACCCTCAGGTCATGACCTGAGCCCAAGGTAGACATTAACAAACTGAGCCACCCAGCTGCCCCTTGAACTACAATTTTAAAAAGCAAAAACAAAAAGCATGGAGAGACATCACAGCAGATTGGAATTAGAGGAAGAAAGAGTGAGTAACTTTGGATACAGATAAATAACAATCCAAACTGAAGAACACAGAAGGAAAAACAAAACGATTGAGATAGACGGAGCCCCAGTAGCTTGTGGGGAAATACCAAGCAGTCTAACATATATATAATTGTCATCCCAGTAGGAAAACATAGCATATGGGGGAAAACAAAACAAAAACAAACACAAAAGCACACACAAACCCCAATAACAAACAAACTTGAAGAAAAAAGGGTCAAATACTTTCCAAGTTTGATGGAAAACATCAATCTATACATGCAAGATGCTGGGCAAACTCCAAGCGGGATAAATACAAAGAGTATCATACCATAGGCACATCATAGTCAAACAGTTAAAAACCAAAGATAAAGAGAAAATTCTGAAAGCAGTCAAGCAAAAGTAACACATTACATAGTGATGACCAACAGTACAAATTTTGCTTACTTCTCATCAGAACTGTGGAGGCCAGAAGACAATGGAATGACATCTTTTAAAGTGAAAGAAACAGGGGTGCCTGGATGGTCCGATCAGTGAAGCGTCTGCCTTCAGCTCAGGTTATGATCCTGGGATCCTAGGATAGAGGACTGAGTCAGGCTTCCTGCTTAGCAGGGAGACTGCTTCTCTCTCTCCCTCTGTCTGCTTGCTGCTCTCTCTCTGTGTCAAATAAATAAAGTCTTTTTTAAAAAATTTAAAAAATAAAGTGAAAGAAATAAAAAGGGCCATTGCATAAATTTTTTTTTAGCCGGTGAAAATATTCTTCAAAAATGAGGATGAGATAAGAATGTCAAGAGAATAAATGACAAGAAATACTAAGAAATTTCCTGAGCCTACAGATGAAATAATATAAGATGGAAACTTGAATCTATAGGAAAGAAAGAAACGCCCTGAAAATGTACATATATGGATATATACTAAAATATTAGTTATTTTTTTCTTTGCTTTCATTAGAAGACAAATGACTGTTTAAAACAAAAACAATATCCAATCTAGGGTTTATAACATATGTGCAAGTAAAACATGTGAGAAAGATATCATTCTGTTCTCAGGTTCTTGTGATGATTAATTTTATGTCTCAAGGTGACTGCATCATGGGGTGCCCCGGTGAAACATTATTTCTGGGTGTGTCTATGAGGGTGTTCTCTGGATGAGGTTAGCAATCGAGTCTGTGGACTCACTAAAGTCAATCGTCCCCCGTAGTCCAAGTAGGCATTACCCAATCCACTGGGGGCCTAAGTAGAACAAAAAGCCAGAGGAAGAAGAAATTTGTCCCCTTAGTTTTTGTGGCCCACCTGTTTGAACTGGGATCATCAGTCCAACAGTCTTCTCCTGCCCTTGTACTGGGATTGATACCATCTACTCTTCTGGTTGTCTGGCCTTTGGACTCAGACTGGAAATTATGCTACCTGGTCCAGTTTGCAGACAGGAGATGGTGCGACTTTGCAGGCACCACAATTGCAAGAACCAATTCTTCATTATAATAAATCTCCATATGTATATATTAGTTTGGTTTCTCTAGAGAATCCTAATACAGTTATCATATTTATAATGCATGGTAAATGAAATGGCACAACACTAATTCTAACTAGACTATAAAAATAAAGGAGGGAGGGTAGGGAAGGGAAAAAAATGAAATGAGATTTGGTCGGGAGGGAGATAAACCATAAGAGACTCTTAATCTCAGGAAATAAGCTGAGGGTTGCTGTGGGGTGTGGGGTAGGGATAGGGCGGTTGGGTTATGGACATTAGGGAGGGTATGTGCTATGGTGAGTGCTGTGAAGTGTGTAAGCCTGATGATTCACAGACCTGTACATCTGGGGCAAATAATATATTATACATTAATAAATGTTGGCTCCCAACCCACTAAACTCATTTTATAACCCATCCATGAGCCCCCACTTCCATTTTCCTGTCCTTACAGAGGAAAGATATTTTAAAATTTCTTATCTTTTTCCCATTTTTTTTCTTGTCTTTCTTCATCAGTGTTATAAATTATATCCTGGGGCGCCTGGGTGGCTCAGTAGGTTAAAGCCTCTGCCTTCAGCTCAGGTCATGATCTCAGGGTCGTGGGATCAAGCCCCGCATTGGGCTCTCTGCTCGGCAGGAAGCCTGCTTCCCCCTCTCTCTCTCTGCCTGCCTCTCTGCCTACTTGTGGTCTCTGTCTGTCAAATAAATAAATAAAATCTTTTAAAAAAATAAAAAAATAAATGAAACCCTCTTTATCTCATTGACCCAAATGTTGGATACCATTATTTATATATTTGTAGTTAGAGTCCCTTATTGAAGCACTCATCTGATTTTGCCTGAATATTTACAATTTTCTTAATATTATTTTCTCCCCTTAAAAAATTTTAACATTTAAAAGAGATATAATTGATATGGATTCAACTGCACATATTAACGATACATAATTTGTTAGGTTATGGCATATGTATATACTTATAAAACCATCACCACAATCATAATTATGAACATGTCAGTCACCCCCCCAAATTTCTCTTTTGTACTTTTTTTTTTAAGATTTTATTTATTTTTTTGACAGACAGAGATCACAAGTAGGCAGAGAGGCAGGCAGAGAGAGAGGAGGAAGCAGGCTCCCCGCGGAGCAGAGATGCGGGGCTCGATCCCAGGACCCTGGGATCATGACCTGAGCCGAAGGCAGAGGCTTAACCCACTGAGCCACCCAGGCGCCCCTCTCTTTTGTACTTTTATAGTTTCTCTTTCCTGCCTCTCTCTTTTCTCCATGAATCCCCAGGCAACTACTGATTGGTTTTCTGTCACTAATGACTTGTATACCTTTTCTAGAATTTTATATAAATGGAATCATACAGTATAAATAAATAGATAGATAAGTGAGATAAAATGAGTAAGTAAATGTACTCAGTTAATAACCATCCCCCCAAAAAAGAAGGAAAAGAACACTGAAAGAAACAATATACAGGACAAATAGGAAACAAAAAGCAAGATGGCAGGCTTCTACAGGATCAAATCAATAAGGAGAGTAAATGTGAATGGCTTAAAGGCTCAGAGTGGAGGATGTGCTAAATTGGATAGAAAAGTAACACTTGGGGTGCCTGAGTTGCTCAGTTGGTTAAGCGGCTGCCTTTAGCTTAGGTCACAATCCCGAGGTCTTAGGATTGAGACCCAGGTCGGGCTCCCTGCTCTGTGGGGAGTCTGCTTCTCCTTCTCCCTCTGCCCCTTCCCCTCGTTCATGTGTTTTCTCTCTCTCTCTCTCTCTCTCTTAAATAAATAAAATCTTTAAAGAAATTATAAAGAAAAGCAACTTTAAGAAACTGATGTAGATTGCCTGTATTTTAAATTAAAAAAAAAAAAAAAACCAGGCTGAGTTAACACTGCCATAAATATATTTATACTCTGCAAAACTTTTTTTAACAATAGATTTTCTTGGCTTGTTTATAGCTTCTAAATATAGAACGAAAGTGTGCTATATAGGTAGTAGGTAGGTAGATGACAGAGATGATAGATGATAGATAGATAGATAGATAATAGAGAGATAGAGAGATAATAGATAATTTTTCCCCTAAAACATGAATGAGGATATTATTTTGGATCTTTATCCATCTTCAAAATTCTAATAAATCTCTTGTGGCAGCCCCCCAGACTAAAATCTCATTTCTGTTGTTGTTTACTAAATGTCTTATCTTCCTTCCCAGATTAGAATTCACTGAGAATTCCAACACTAACTAGATATTGACTGAGTACTTATTACATCAGTCACTGAAGATACAACCGGGAACAAGTTTCACCATAAGCTTACAGACTAGTGGAGGGAATTTATAAGCCAATTAGTCAGCCAATTATAATAAAATTATTATAAATATGATAGATAGTTGATAAATAGATGAGAGAATAAATGAATGGACAAATTTCCCCAATTTAGAAATTTCAGTTTCTAGATTAAGCCCAACCACAGCCTGAATAATCTTCAGACATCTCTATGCAGTGGCAGCTAACAGAAAACAAAGTAAAATATCAGGCAGGAACCAAACCCCTTAATAGGATTTGCCCTGAAAACCTGGCATTTCATAAAGCAACAAAATAAAAGCATTCCATCCTTTACTCCAATAGAGTACTAGCAATATCTTTCAGGTACATTATATGAATGATAATGTCTTTGTTGATCCTTAGCTTTAATTTAATTGTAAAGAAATGTGGTATCATATTTTATTCCATGAAGAGGGAAATAATCCATGCATTATGCCAGCCAATAAAAACAACTCAAATTAAGGTCTAAACTTCTGATTATCTCCATTTCCCTCAATGTAGTTCTTTTTTGGAGGATTTGGCATTAAATCAAACTTGAGACTTAATGCAATTCTTATATAGTATTGCTACCGCTGTTCATGTTAGAGACAGGGTATCCAGCAAAAGCTTGAAAGAACACTGATTGATCACACTGTGTCTTTGGCAATGACTATGTTGCAAGAAGTCAACATCACTTCTTGTGAGAGTACCCATCTTCCTAGTCTTACAGGGGAGGGGCAGGAAGAGGGAGAGAGAGAATTCTCAAGCAGACTCCTTGCTGAGTGCAAAGCCTGATGTGGGGCTTAATCCCAGGACCCTGAGATTCATGACCTAAGTCAAAACCAAGAGTTGGCTGCTTAACTGATGGAACCATCCAGGTGCCCCAGTCTTTGTCACCTTTTAGCAGATCTGTTTGTACCTCATTTTAATGAAAGCATTCTTTCTGTGGTACACTTTTCAGTATAGCAAACACTGCCCTCTACTAATGGCATTACCCACACACCCATGCAACACTCACCCTTCTATGCCAGCCTGCCTGGATTTTGTTCAACTGTTCATTCCTTCAACATGAGACTGAAGGGGGATGAATACTGATTTGCCCCACTCAATTATGTAATTCTTTTCTCCTTGAGTGATTGGTTTTAAAAAGTGGCCCACTTCTTACCAAAGACATGTAAGGGAAGTCTGACAAGGGAGAGGTTTCAAAGAAAAGTTTCCTTGTGACTGAGAAGAGCCAGAGAGGGGAGGTGACAGGTCCATGTGTGATCCCTTAAAGATGTGGCAGCCATCTTTGAAATTCAAGTGGAGCTGAGTAAGAACAAAGATAATATTAAATAATATGCTAAGATTGACAGAGCAGTCCGAAGGGACCCACGCCCTTGAAGACCACTTCTGAACAGAAGACTTAATCCAACCTGCATTTCCCTATCATGGGACATTTGTATCATAGGACTTTATAAATCTTCTTATGAAGACAGTCGTGTCATGATGTTCTTCTCCCTGAACCCTAGGGGATTCTAATACAATTTTCGTTCTGTCCATTTCTAAGACGAGCATCCATTCAGGATGGTAGAGGGTCAAAGATGATGAGGGGTGCTGAAGAAGAGTATGTGGAGGGGAAAGGGACTTAAATTACTCTAAGAACTGAAATCCTGGTGTGACATCATCCCTAAAATGTTTTGCTCATTTGGGGATAACGCACCCAGTTAGCAGCCCCCCATTTGCAGTAGAACCTATAGATCACGAAGCAAGAATAAGGGCATGAAGGTTTAATCCTAAAGACATCTCATTTCATGGCAAATCAGTGGGCCAGGAATTGCTACAACCTTCTAGGAGGGCCACCAGATTCTACTTTTATCTCTTTCAGCTTCAAGAAGACAAACTTTCAGTCAAAACTTAGCGTGATACGTGAGGACTAATTGCTTTGCTATCCTTCATGCTTAATAATGGCATTTTTAAATCAAATCCTCCAGTCCCAGCCAATACAGTCTAAAGTGAGCAATCAAATTAGTTGTGAACTAAGCAATAGGATGAGACCAAGTAGGTAATTCTGTCATTTCTTTTTAATACAATCAAATAGATTCACTCCAACAGGTATTACAAAGTTGCCTATTATGTGATTGGTATGATTCTAGGTCCTATTATCTTTTGGATTAATACAATGTCAGAACATAACCTCTTGCTTTCAGAATTATCGCTGAGAAAGAAAGAGAAAATAGGTATGAGTTAAATAATTATAACTGGAAAGAAGACAACAGTGTTCATATACTATAGTTCATACTACATACCTAAGTATGAATAGAACGATGAGTAAGTGATGGGTCATGAGATGTAATGGGTCAGGGAAAGTTTTTGGAGGATTAAGTGTTGAACCTGCAAATGTAGTAATGAGTATGGATTGCAGACACAGACCCAAGTAGGAAAGTCCGTTCAGTTAGGTGCCAGCATGAGGGAAGGGAGCTGGGCATGGACTTAAGCCAACAGATTGTCTCCCCTTGGTCTGTTAGACTGTTAATCTTCAGGAAATGCGCAGCAAGCCCCTCTTTCTTCCTATTCTCTATTTTCCAACAGAACCCCTTCTAGTCTCTCAAATATAGCTCTGCTTGAGAGTAACCTTTGGTCCTTAGGAGGAGGGTGCCATACGCCCTCTGTCTTTAACCTCTGTATCTGCCCTCAACTTACTTACCTGAGTCCCCTGTTCCCTTCCCCCCTCACTCTCTCCCTGATTCAAAACAAAATAAAATAAATAATACTCTTTCTCCCCTCTTTTGACAACCCCTGTTTCATGGAAAATCCCATGGCGGCTTCATAAAGGTTTGTGTACTTTTGCTTTTGCAAAGATTCATAAATTTATGGACTATTCTTTTCGGAGCCCAGCTAATCACATCCATATTATTTCAATTTCAGGGTATGTTTGACCAGGCAAGCACTCCATGAGTTTTTTTTTTTTTTTCACAATTTAAATAACTTAGGTTGTTTAAAAAAAAAAATGAGCAAAACTGCACAGCAGAAAAAGAATTCAGTGTGTCCAGGGCTGGATAAGGAGGACTTAAGTGCCTAAGCCAAAAATGGCCACATTTTAAAATACTGAAATATGAGCCTTGATATAGAAGTAATATTTACTAATATATTATATTACATATTTTTCCACTAATTCTCAATACAAACATAGAGGAATAATACAGCTGTGAGGGAATTGAGGCCTTATAAGTTTGACATCCTTGCCCCACTGGACACAGCTGATAAATGATTAAATCTAGAATCTAACTTATTTCTCTCTGACATTAAAACCTACACTTTTCTCACTTTTCTCATAGTATCTCTGCTTGGCAAGGAATATAGTTATCAGAGGCCTCAGCTTTTCCCCTGGCAAGGAGGAAAAAAACAAAACAAAAGACAACCAAAAAACCTCCATTTGATCGAAGATGTCAAAGAAATTTCCAGAAGTAGTACTTAGTGGGGAAGTCTCACACAATGTGCATCCCCATTTCCATGTAAATTGTATACACAAAGCCTTGCACTTTAGACAGGTTCATATTTTCCCAGACATGACAGATGGCCAGCGTCATTTCACCATTTTGCAAGTTAGAGCAAGACCATTCTTTATTTCCTTCCTGTCCTTCTTACATAGTATTTCTTTCTCATGGTTTCTTAACATCTCAAAATTTCCGCTTATTTTTTTCTTTTGTAGGACAAGAAGAAAAGGAGGTTATCTAAAACTAGTATCTGAATTTACCAAGGTAGTCTTTAAAAGGTGATACTTTATCACAGTAACAAAGCATTACCGTCAAACATTTTTATCTTCCCTAAAATCTACTACTTAACTGGTGCTGAAAATGGGGCTCAGAGCTCATTGATAAGATCCCACCAGTCATCCCTCTCCAGGTTGGTCAAACCCATAGCGCCCATCTGAAAGTTGAAACCAAGAATGGAACCCACCATGTGCTTCAAGGTTTGAGGAATAGCACGAGAGTTGTGACAATGGGGAAAAAATTGGTCTTTACATACAATTACCATCAAGTGAATTGCAAATAAGCATCATTTTTCTTGAGTTAGCAGTTCAGATGTTCAATTCTAGAGCCACACCAATTTACCACAAATCCACCTAAGGAAAAGCTGTTCCAGAAAGCTCCTGGCTTCAAATCAGACTCCAGGAGCAATTAGGAAGAGAACAAAGGGAAGCGTTTGGTTTTCAGGAAACAATTTCTGGTCTGTCCCATTTGCAAATACAGAGGCAGCAAAATTGAATCTTACAGAGATCTGATGGGAGGCGGGGGTGGGGTGGTGGTGAGAGGTGGAGAGGCCGACCAGGAAAAAGGCAGTCTGGGTATGGGACCCCCTGCCCTTGGTCAGATTCAATTGCTAAGTCTCAGGAAACCCTGAACTTTTTCTCCTGGAAATTAAATTGAGATTTGAAACTAATGAGGGGCCAAAGTATAGAAGAGTGTTGGATAGCATGTGTAGCTAATTATTTCATTCAGAGGGGCCAAAGGGACGTTTCCATACAGCCTGTAAACTGGGGAAATTAATCCTAAAAGCTTGGAGGGAAAAATTAGGGTCCTATCATAAAACTGCAGATATTAAATCTGTTGATAATTACTCCTCACCCTTCTAGGAGGTTACAGTAAGGCCAGGTAGGAATTTACCGTCTCAATTAGGGTCAGGCTGATTCCTTTGTGAAAATTTGGCTGGGACCAAAAAAGCTATAATCTGAGCCAGTCCCAGACTGCTCTAAATATTTTCACATAAGAATTCAAATGTTCTGTGAGTACATTTTTATTTTCATAGGAAAATTCTTTCCTGAGCAGGGGAGGGAAGTCAACATTTATTATTAGGAACTGCACTATCTAGTCCGTCAAGAAACCCGGTTTGGGCACCTCCTTCATGCAAAGTTCTGTCTCATTACACTGGTGGCTGTGGTGGCCTGGGGGTGGGGGGGACTTGGGGCTTGGGAGGTCAGAGGTTAAAAAAATAGGGACATGAGTTTCACTTCCCAAGAGTTCCTAATCAGGTGGTATTCAAAATACAGGCCTTATCCTTCTGAGAAGAGTACCATAAAATAATTATCTTGGCTGGTGGCTCCCACATAAGGCTCATTCTTAGCATCGCTGGTAAAACTTAAAAATGAAAAACCGAACAGACAAAAGCTCTGGGTCCCCGCCTCACACCCTGCTTCATTAAGTCGGGGCATTTCTTACATTCCCCAGGTAATACTGGTGATGAGTCAGTTTGGGTCAATTACCTAATTTACACAGCATCAAATATCTGAAGCAATGGTCGGATTAGAAGGATTTAAAAAGAAACTCTTATTACTATTAGTTCTTTCAGAAGATCGTTAACATGTAGAAATGACCAAAGCTGGAGGCATAGAAGTAGACAAAGGTGGGGTCTGTAAGGAGGCCAATCGCACAAACAATTAGCAAATATAATTTCTTTTAAGTGGAAATGAACACATGGCACGCCATGTGTTGATGGGCAGTCAGTGTGCATACCCTGGGCACAGTGTAAAGAAACCACTAATAATTGCTAACCACCATTACATTATCACTTCTGCGTGCACTGCATGGAGCAGGGGACAGCAAATATTTTCTGTAAAGAGCCAAACAGTGAGTCTTTTAGGCTCCCTGAGCCATAGAGTCACCACGACAATGACTCGACTCTTAGGATGTTGCAAAGACAGTCACAGACCTTAAATAAGCAATCGGGCACCGCTGTGTTCTGATAAACTTGTAGGAGACGGAAATTTGAATTTCATGTACTTTTTATATGTCCCGAAACATTATTTCCCTGTTCTTTTCTATTCCTTTCAACCCTTTAGCCCTTTCTTGGCTTGTGGGCTGTGCAGAAACAGGCCTTGGACAATGCAGTATTATTAATGACAGAGGGCGTGTGGGGCAGAAGATGCCTAGAACACACTCATCTTGTAAAACCAAACTTATTTCAATGAAATACCTTCCCTTAAAAATTTGTCAAGAAGGAGATCTCATGTTAAGTGTTCTCATCCCCAAAATACAAAACCAAAATGAACAAAACAAAAACAAGTGAAAAGAAACCAGGGAACACAAGGAAATTTTCGGTGATGGCTACGTCTTTTACCTCAATGGTGGTGACAGTTTCGGAGGTGTCTTCATCTGTCCAAACTCATAGAATTGTACACATTGCATATGGGCTATTTTTTGCATTTATCAATTATACCACATTAAAGCTGTTCAGAAGGCAAAGAGTCTGTGGCCCTGATTTGTCCCGCAGACCTTAGTTTGCCAGCAACTGGTCTAGAATCTAAGGTGTCATTCACAGTGGGGCAGGATACAAAGAAGCAACTGAGAATCTTGTAACTTGCACACCGGAATCCGGCATCTGTGAGCACTCGATCCCCCAGTGGAGCTCTGGGCGTGTGTGCTTTAGGGATGCACCTGCCATTCAGAGGGAAAACCTTGCCATATTTAAAGGCTTCCCCGACCCCTGCTGCAAAGAACATTTGATCTTCAGAGTGATGTAAATCTCAGCTTTGCCTGCCAGTAAATTCATGTACATCGTGTTAACATCAGGTTTATATTAAACATTTACATTAAAGATTGGATTGGAAGATTAAATTGTTTGCCTGGAGGGAACGCCCCTCCCCTCCCCGTCCCCTGCCCACTGCTTTCTCTGCCAATGGCACCAATTAGTGACCCATCCAAAAAGTGTGTGAGACAATAGCCTATGGTCCTTGGCGAAGCTGGGCAGCTTCCGTCCTCTCTGCCTGTGATCTTAACAATTGCCAGGCAAGCCGTGAGATCCACAGCCATACCCCGCAGAAGGAGGAGTAATTAATGACAAGGAGGATAATGTTCCAACTTGAATATCAGAATTGCTGTCTTTTTTTTTCCCCAATACTGGTATTTTCCTACCCACAAAACCATTACTTTTTTGCTAGTTTGTTTCAAACTGGTCTAATAACAATGCTAGCTGTTGTAGGGTTGGGAACACCTGGTGGTGCAACTTAAATTCCCTGCAACAGACTGAGCAGGAAGAAACCAAAGGTGGTTCTCAGCCCGGTTCCTGAGGACCACTGTTGCCTTCTGACTGTGAAATCCGGACCCAGAGACACTGGACAGGAGGCGAGCTCGGGTTTGCAGCCTCTAATGGGCCAGCTCTCCTTGCCACGAATGAAGAGTTGCCCAGGACACTCGAACAAGCAAATGGTCTGCAGAACAAATGTTTTTGTGGGAAAAAAAAAACAACCACCATGGACGCCAAGTCAAGTGGCTGGAGAAGAGTGACGTTGTTCAAGTGCATGATTCATTAAGTCTTGTCTGAGTGTCAGCTGTTCAGCATTCGATGCTATTGCCTCCAACTTAAATCATTTTTAAAGAAGTGGCAGAAATGGTGCTGAAAGGCACCTCACTCTGTTCTCGCACTTGGAAAACACTGTCTACTTGTGCGCTGTGGTAAAACTTTGCATTTTGGCTAGACACCCTGTGTGGAGCTGCAGCTTGGGTTTTTTTGTGTGTGTGTGTGTGTTTTTTTTTTTTAGTTTGTACAGTCACCTGAAGGCAGCAAGAGAACATGGTATTTCCACAAGCCAGAATCCCTCCTGATGGCATTGGTAAAATAGAAACAGAGTGCTAGGTGGTCAGCAGTGAGAAGCCCCATTACAACACAGCCTCCAAGTCTCCTCAAAGTGATTGCCTCTCCCAGATTGCTGAGGGTGTGGACTTTGCTGTCAGGAGTCCGTGTCTTCTAGAATTTTCTTCAGAACCCCTGATAGTCTGGAGCTGCTAACCATGGTTGATCGTCACCAATTACAAGTGAGGCTAATGTTGCTATCACACCCTGGATTCCTGTCAGTACCCAGTGACCTCACAGAGACCCTATACATGCTGGTTCCTTGACACCCCCCAACTGTTACTGAGGGACATCACTACCACTCTCTGCTCAGACAAAAAGGGATGGAATCTACCACATGGTTGAACCTTGAGGACGTGATGCCAAGTGAAATAAGCCAGTCATAAAAGGAGACATCAGTACGATTCCATTCATAGGAGGTAGCTAGAGTAGTGAAATTCACAGAGACAGGAGGTAGAATGGCGGTTGCCAGGGACCCGGAGAGAGTTAAGATGATATCTGTTATGTTATATGTATTTTGCCACAACTTGAAAAGAGTGGCGTGGCTGAGAAGGTGGTTAGGAAAGCCCCAGTTAAGACTCCAAGTTCTTCCCCAGGTAGAGTTGAATTAGCACCCGTGACTGAAATCTGGACATTGATCTGGGCTTCCATATTTTCAGACATTTTTGACAGGGATATTATAAATTTTATTAGCAGCACGATTCTCACTGATAGAAGCTTCCCTGTTTCCTCAGGCTGTTGCTGACTCAGGCCTTCCTCAGCAGACTGGAAGATGTTTGACTTAGCTGAAGAGTTGAGGTGATTATGTTTCCTACGATTCCAAGAGAGCACAGCTGATCACTGGAATTCCATAGAGCTGGAATTTGGTTAGAAAGTAGACAGACACAGGGCAGATGAAGACCACTCTGGCTATTTGAAATATAGCCACACCAAGAAGTAATAATGATGCACAATTAGTTTAGCAATGTGTAGATTTCCAAATGTTTCACAAGTATAGACCACATAGTCCTCACAACAAAGCTGTGGTGAACTGTCACCATGGAGGTCCTACCACGTGCCAATTGTCATCTTTATCTTTCTCATTATTTCATCCTCAGCCCAGACTCACACATTTAGAGAAGCCCAGGGACACCTGGGTGGCTCAGTCGGTTAGGCCTCTGACTTAGCTCATGATCTCAGTTGGGTTCCTGGGGTGGGGCCCGCATCAGGCTCTCTGCTCAGTGGAGAGTCTGCATTTCCTTTTTTTTTCTCTGCCTCTCCCACCCCTCTCACTTGCGTGCATTTGCAAGCACGCGCTCTCTCTCATTCTATTTCACGAATAAATAAAATCTTAAGAAAAAGAAAAAGAGAGCAAGACCACTTGGTCTGGTAAATGAGAGACACGACTCTAAGACAGGATTGTTTATGTGTTTGTTTATGGTAATGGCATTTTTTTAAGCATCAAACTCTGTATTTTGCCCTTTTCATGAATATAAGAGTAAAAGAGGAAAGGAACGAAGGAAAGAATCCCAGGAGTCTTGAAGATAGATGAGATTCGCACCTTCAGACAAGCTGGAACAGCATCTCGTGGATACCTGGCTTTGCAAAGCTTTAGGAAATACATTTTTGTTAAAAAAAAATCATAACCACAATCAAGGTCCTCGAATAAAGCAGTCATGGCATAAAATACTAAAACTTTCTTTATCCCATTGAATTATTGTTGTTTTGTTTTGTTTTGTTTTTAGCAGCACCACATATATGTTGTGGAAGCAGAAAGAAACACAAACAACAATAACAATAAAAAAGTTGGTTAAAAAAAAAGAAAGGAAAAAAAAAAAAAACCTTAGTACCAGTTATCTTTACCATTAGATTGCCAGTCACTGAGATGACCAATTCTTTAAGTCAACTGTTGTGTGCCATCCTCCAAAAATGGAAACTTCTTAACATACCTCCAGTCCTCTCCTTCCTACCCTGAATGCAGATGTCCACCTAAACTTATCTTTCCTACCGTGACTACAGACAGATATCCCCAAGTCACAGGCCCACTAACCTGGAAGGAGCCCTAAGACAGACCCCTGTAGTCCTCGCCTTAATCCTTTCCAGACAAATGAGATACGATTTCAAAAGATCTTCAGGAAATTCAAATCCTCTCCCTACTTTGGTGACCTGTTTTTGAAGCTTTACTCATATGATCAGAAAAACCTTCATTATCATTACACTAGAGTTCCCCCTGCTGCAATTTCATCTTCTTAAAAAAAAAAAAAAATGCGATCTGTCCAACTCTACGAAAACCTCTCAAGTATAAGAAGTTTATGCACTATAAAAAGAGTGACTGATGGTGGATAACTTACAAAATAATACCATATTCTACAAAAAGAATATAAAGAGTCTTTTAATAATGTTTCATTGTATTACTTTTAAGATATGATTCAGCGTAGGAATATTTGTAATACAGAAAATTTTGCAGAGATACATGTATTGAATAAGGTTAAAGACCTTTGCACACATGAATTTATTTAGACAATGCTTTTCCAGGGTTAGTTTCATCTATCTGTTCCTTTCTCATGCCTGCATAAGCAAACACAATTTCCTAGATACATCCACCTTGATTGGACTTTGCTGGTCTGTATGCATTTGCATCTGTCCATGAATGAGTCCATTTCAAGCACATATACATATCTGTGCGTGGGTAGAAAGATAAGCTTAGCAATTGTGTGATTTGTTTCTGCTTAGGCAGTAAGTTACTAATCTCCTGATTGGAACCAGATTTGTATGAATTAGGAGTTGAAATTGGAACAGTCACTGCTGTGTGCAGGATGTAAAGTGAATAAAATGAATGGGGTATTAACCTTCAACCACTGAATATTAATCAGCTTTTCATAAGAAAGAAAACACAGAGCTTGCCACACTAAATATTTTCAGCGCTTATTGACAGGATATGATTTCTTTTCTCCCTTAGCCCTGTTCCTTCCAGTCAAGGACCTGAACACCGGACAATAGTCAGCTTGACCCAGACTGATGTATGATTTGAAAAACCCCAAGTACTGTGGGTAGGTCAGACTCTGCGCCTCTGTGTCTTCCAGTCACTCCTGCAAAGATGGGCCAAACTAAGCCTGAAGGGAATTCACAGAAGGACCATGGACAGGAAACCCTAATGACCACAAAATGAACATGTAAACGGAGTACATTTCCCATTGTCCTGGGAAGGGACTTGCAATTGCGGGATGACTCTGGACGTTTGGATAAGAGCGACATCTATGCCAAGAAGGATTAAAAAAGAGAAAGGGTCATGTATGTAAACCTGGAATCTGGGTAAAAACAAAACTTGCAATGATCTTGTGTGTGAGTGTGTGTGTTTAAATGTGATATTGCAATAGCTTTTATTTGAGAAAGTGAGGGTCTTATATTTATGTCTGTCATGATAATAATATTTATATCAATTTCTACATTTATCCATACCTATCTATCTCCATAGCAATACTTATGGACAAACAGAAATGTACATGCAGTATATTTACATAATATAAATATTTATAAATATAAAGATTATAAATATAAATATTTACATATTTACATTGCCAAAGAAGGCAGTGGATTCTTATTTCCTGAAGATATTTGGAAATAGCATATATTTTATTTAAACATTACATATCTATGTCTGTAAAACTACGTACGTAGTACGATAAAGAGTATATTTCATGAGGCTGGGCTCACATGGAAATTGGGCACAATTTTAAAAACTAAGGAGGGTGACGACGGGGAAGGCATGGATTTCTTCCATATCTAGCTCAGGCAAATCTCTTCAAGTATTTTCTTCAATATTTTTGAACATACTCAAATATTTTTTTCATTTATTTGCAAAACTATACTCCAAATGAGGGTGGTGTATATTTCTATGGTATTGCATTACTTATAAGTCAGTAGGTACCTCTCCATTTCTAATGTGTCAGCATAATGTTGAGTAAACAATTTTCCCTTTGGTGACCTCTCTTATTTTATTATTTTATTTTATTTTCCCCAATAAGTGCCCCTTTCTCTGTCTGTATCACCTAATTAGATTTTCACTGCCCTCATATGCTCCCTGCCAATAGTTTCTAACCCTTGATCCCAAACACTGAAGTAATCTCCCTTGTAAGGTCCATTTAGCATTTAAAAAAAAAAAAAATTCATCCCACTCCCTTTAGCTGGCAACAACACTGGAAACCCATCCATTAGGCTAATTTCATAAAGGTGCTGATGACTGATACTAGCCTAATTGGTTTCCTGTAGGACCATTCTTAAGAATTCTAAAGATGCTTCCTCCCCTTACCCCCCATGATTTCCAGCCCTTGGTTATTCAAACACTCAGTCTAAGTACTGTTGTGTTAATTTGCAGGTATATTGAAGTTACTAATCTGCTGACCTGAAGGTAAAGGGAATAGCCTGGATTATCCAGGTGGGCCCAGTGTAGTCACCTGAGCCCTTAAAAGAAGAGGAAGGCAGACCAACCAACAGGAGAGATACAGCAGAAGAAGCATAAGAAAGGAGGCGAAAGGGGAAGCCAAACCTTAAATGTGGACTTGACTTTCTGTTGCTGGCTTTATAGAACGAGGAAGGAAGCTGGGATCTGCCAGCTGCTGGCCATCCCCTGCTGACAGCCAGCACAGAAACAAGGGCCTCAGTTCTGCAACCCCAAGGAATGGAATTCAGCATCAACTGCATGAATTTGAGAGGGACTCTTCCCCAGAGCCTCTGGTGAAGAGTGCAGCCCTGCCAACACCTTGATTCGAGCCTAGCGGGACCCATGTTGGACATGTAACCTACAGCAACTATGAGGTATGAATTTGTGTTGTTGAAAACCACAAAGTTTTGGTAACTTCTGATGGCAGCAATAGAACACAATATAGGCAACCACCAAAGTCTCCCGAGAGAAAACTTTATTAAATACCCAAATGAATTAATCTCAAGAGTGCCCCAGAACAGCCTAGAAGGGGAAAGATCGCCATAGTTAGCACATCCTCGAGTCTCATCTGTAGACCACCGGTGTTGACAATTGCCCTTAAGAAATCATAGCTCCTCACCTCAATCTGCTGGCTACAGTGGGGTTAACTCTTTTACAATAAAACGTTGACCAAAAGAACTATGCATGGGTGACACAGAAACTGTAGCTGAAATTAAAAGAAAACCTTTAATAATGAGGCCACAAGAGAGTATGTTGTGATAGTATATGTAAAGGGATACAGTAATTTACATGAGTTTTTGGTAGCCCTAACCGTGTCATCAAAAGGCAGTGCCAGGGTGCCTGGGTGGCTCAGTGGCTTAAAAGCCTCTGCCTTCGGCTCAGGTCATGATACCAGGGTCCTGGGATCAAGTCCCGCATTGGGCTCTCTGCTCCGCGGGGAGCCTGCTTCCTCCTCTCTCTCTCTCTGCCTGTCTCTCTTCCTACTTGCGATCTCTATCAAATAAATAAATAAAATCTTAAAAAAAAAAAAAGGCAGTGCCAGTTGTCTGACTCATTGATAACTCAGAGCAACAAACAAACAAAAAAAAAACAAAAAAACAACAACAACAAAAAAAGAGAAAAATAGATATCCAGAACTCAAAACAAGGAGGATATTGGTTTAGATTACAGAAATTGATGTTTCCATAATTCTCTATTGCACTTTCCCCAAGATCTCCTGGCCACTTCTCAACATTAAAGCCCTGGCTAACAAGCCTGAGTCTGCCTGAGGAGATAATATCAATATGTAATCCTGGAAGGCAAACTGAAAAGCCCTAGGAAGAAAATGGAATGACTCAGCATGCATATTGAGAATGGAATCCAGAAACTCAAGGCACAAATGCCCAATTACTTGAAGGGAACCTTATTTGGAGGATGTTAGAGTCTTTGCCCCCTTCCCCACCCCTCCAAATTCCATTGGCATTGCGAGCATCTTCTCTTCCGTCTACTGGGTTTCTCCCTTTCTGTCATTCTCAAACAACAGCCAAACATCTCAAACTCCAAAATCCTGAGGCAAATAGCTGTCCGCTGGGTTTCAGGATCAGACCACAGAACCATCCCTCTTCCCAGTCACCTCATTGAAACATCCAGAGCTGGAAGAAGATTCCGGTGGTTTCTGCTGAAGCTGTTCATGTACTTCCTGGCTAAAGGCTACCCAGCAAGCGCATGGAGGGAACCCTACAAAGAGGTGGAATGGTTTATATAACATCTGAGCTGAGATCTTAAAGATCTGGAACACCACCTCACCTTTTGGAATGAGATCCATAAAGAAGCAAAATGATCTGGAAAGCATCCTTCAAACATGATGGACGTGAAATGTTGACCTGAAACATTTGTGGAAATATTTAGGCTTTAGCCTAGGACTTTCATCTCAGTCTATGAGACCCTTAAATCTCTAGCTGAGCTTAAGAAAATTCTTTCAACTGATGAAGAGAAAAGAGATAGTTTCATTTGAAGTCGCTCAGGGAAAAGAAAGAATGCACTGGAAAAAGAATTGGAGTGATATCAGACACATCACCAACTTACCCTGTACACTGTCCTATTCTATCATCATCTGTTTTCCATAGGTTAGAAAGACCCACTAATGGAAGAGAAAGAAAAAAAAGGGATTCTTGATGTTTATTTATTTTTGGCCAGAGAAAGCCACACAAGGCTCCTGGGATGCCAACATTTATTAGACTCTGATCCTTTCTACTTTGATTTGATAGTCTTTGGAAGCCAAAAGTAAGGATGAATCTCCCAAACAATGACATGGGCATGCCCAGTCTTCTAGTCCTCACTCCCCACAATACCGCATATGCCAATGATCTCCAATGGATTGCTACCATTCTTCCAGTCTCAAGGACACATAGCTACATGAGTGGCATGACTTGATATGCAAGTGTAGCCTCTTGTCTCCTAGACTACTTCCTTGTGATGTTGCTTTTAGAGCAACATTTTTTTCACTGGCTCTACAAGAGTATGGAAAGTTGTCAGCTTCAAAAGATACAGATTTCCTCAAATTGGGAAGTCTTCCTCCAGGTCCAGGATGATCATAGAGTGAGCATGTTCTATCCTTGGGAGCACGGGGCTTAGAAAGGAGAGGAGGGAGTGAAGGTCATGACATCTCTCCTACTGCGATACAATCCCATTCCAGAAGGAGAGACCTAGGATGATTAAAATACTGTTTTTGCAGCTGTCACACAAATGCTATTTAGAATTCGTGTTCTGTATCCCAGGATTTAATGCAAATTGTCCACATAACGGAGGGTCAAAATGATAATTTAGATGCAATTAGCCAGCTGTGTTGGAATAAAATTTCTTCCACAACCCCCCAAAATTATCTGAATAACTTACACACACATAATCACCTTACTCCAGTGGGAAAATAGTATGCCCTTGTTTATTTCCCCCAAATACCTAGAGTTTCCAACAGTGTTACATCGAGAAAGTGCCAGGTCCAGAGAAACAAATAAGATAACTCTGTGAGACCAAGCTGTCTCTCTTTTAAATGCAGACAGAATTAATTTGTTTTCATTGACTCCTTATCAAATTACCTGACTTTGATTCCCAGCACAAAATGTATTTTAAAAAGGGGGGTGGTGGTAGTGATGGTGGTAGATTGTCAGGAAATAGCAAGTTCTTTTTCTACTGAGATAAAAATCATTTGGCAAGCCAGGGTAAAATACTGCTGGTTTCCAGTAGTGAAAGAAAGGGAGAAAAAGAAAAAGGAAAAAAAAAAAAAATAGAAGATGCTAATGAACCACAAAAGAAAAAGAAGGAAGTACTTTTTTTTTTTTTTTTAAATAAGGCCTTACTTTTGAAAACAGCTCAGTTTGCAACCAATTTTTGAAGAAATGTCAAAGCAATTCCTTTGGGAGCTCAACCGGGCTATAGAAGGAGTGCAATAAAGTGAGCGATTCAGATGACTTTAATTAAAGGGCCCAGGACCATCAGAACTGACCTTTCAGACACAGCCTTTTATCTCCAGAAAGGATGAAGCTGGTAAGAGCGAGTGATACAGGGCAGAGGGAGGGAGCCTTGGAAGCCAGGTGCCCAACTGCATTGTGAGGGTAAGTGTTTTCAGCGGGGAAGGCAGACTGGTCCTTGAGAAAGCAGTCCATTTTTATAATTATGCATTTGAAGGAAGGGGGGCACACCCCACAGGCTAGTGAGGGAGAATAGGACCTGTGGATGACACCCAGGGTTCACTTGCCCTCTTCATTGTAAGGAGCCTTCAGAACCCCTTGGGCTCCCAAGTGGGCACCCTCCTCCTTTGCTCCAGGATCCAGATGCTAAGAGAGAAAAGGTCTGGGAAGGAGGTAAAAAGGGAAGCTTGGAGCCAGGGTGATCCTTGCAAAGGATCAGCCACGTTCACACCAAGAACATCAAGACCCCTTAGCTCCCTTCTGAAATGAAGACGACCCAGACGTCACGGTTGCTTACAAACCTCCCCAAAAAAGCAACTTAGAGGCTGTTGGTGAAAGAGGTCATCAGCCCAGCTCCTACTCCAGTGAGAAAACAGGTTCTCATCAGTTGGGACTGAGGAAGGAGACAGAAAGCAAGGACTAGGAATCACAGGGTCTAGAGGAGAAGAGGGAATTGTGGAATTTTACTGTATGCATTTATCCAAATCCAAGGAGGGGGCTGCCAGCCTTTTCTCCCTCCCATCTGGGAAGGATTAAGACATTTGAGGTCCCCAAACACTGAAAAGATTATTGTCCTCCCTATCCTACTGTCTGGCTATCTTCCTATCTGTCCTTTGTCTGTCATTATCCACCTACCTATCTACCTACAATCCTGTATCTATCAACAAGATTGTGATTGTCAGGATAGTCCCCAATATGCTGGGTTTTTTACTTCCATGCACATTACCAGTCCTTACCTCCTTGAAGTCAGATATGCCATGAGATTTGCTTTGGCCAATGGAATGTGAGCACAGGAGACATTAGAGACATTTTTAGGCAGAAGACTGACTTTAACAGCCAATGCACAATTGTGCATGTTGTCTCCCCTCTGCCACTGAGGCCAGGACCGCTCTAGTTACCAGCCTGCTTCCCAGAGCAAAGACAAAGTGGTGCAGAACCACCCCACCTCAACGCTCAGAGCCCCTGCTGGCTGACCCACAGCAAATGTGTAATACAGATAAAAAAGTGTGCCCTTGTTATTTTCAGCCATGGGGATTTTGACATTGTTTTTTGTTGAGGATACAAAAAATATAAAATAATAAGAAGTCTGCAAGACTTCTTTCCCAAGTGACTACTTGGATAACTTGGCACTTCCATGAAATAATCAAATTCTTTGAAGAATTTCTCTCCTTTTCTATGCTTATGCTATTGTAGTGGAGTGTTAAGTGTGGACCCCATCTGTCTATTGAGCAATCAATATCCTTCTCACATAGAAACTCTGTCCTGTGTTAAGCACAGCAGACCTCACTGACTTTTGTTTTTAAGATTTATTCACTTATTTATTTATTTAAATTCAATTAGCCAACATACAGTACGTCATTAATTTTTGAGGTGGTGTTCAATGATTCTATGGGATGGGAGAAGACATTTGCAAATGACATAACAGATAAAGGGTCGGTATCCAAGATCTATAAAGAGCTTATCAAACTCAACACCCAAGAAACAAATGATCCAGCAAGAAATGAGCAGAAGACATGAAAAGAGACTTCTCCAAGAAGACATACAAATGGCTAAAAGATACATGAAAAAATGCTCCACATCACTCTCCATGAGGGAAATACAAATCAAAACCTCAATGAGCTACCACCTTACACCAGTTAGAATGGCTAAAAATTAATAAGACCGGGAACTACAGATGTTGGTGAGGATGTGGAGGAAAGATTTATTTATTTATTTGAGAAAGAGAGTGGGGAGAGGGGCAAAGGGAAAGGGAGATAGTCTCCAGCAGACTCCCCACTGAGTGTGGAACCTGACGCGGGGCTCAATCTCACGACCCTGAGATCATGACCTGAGCCAAAATCAAGAGTTGGGTTGTTTAACTGACTGAGCAACCAGGCATCCCTCACTGACTTTTAAATACTACACTGAGATTGCTCTACTGTCATTTGCCAGTCACATGCCCTTGGAGAGTTTATTCAAACTCTGTAAGTCTTAGCTTCCCTAGCTATAAAATTAGGATTATAATTCCTATCTCTCCAATTTATTGGGCCACAGGAGGAGAAGTATACAATTCATAGTGATACCCTCATTCTTCATTAGCAGAAATGTTACTTGACCCTTCTGAGGAAGCATTTCCCTTCCATAAATTGGGGATGACAATACCAACCTCCCACCTTGTAAGGAAATCAGCCAACATAGAGTTCTTAACAGGTCTATACAATAAATTCATAGCTATTGATATAATCATTGTTATTATCATTATATTAATAAATCACATGGGACCTAATATGTATTCAATAAGTCTTAGCTGCTTCCCTTGCCCTTCACTGCTTCCCTCTTACCCTTCATGTTTAGGAGTGGGGTCATTCAGAATAGTGTTATCCATAGCTAATCAGGAGGGTGGCCAGCAACCTAAGAAGAGAAGAGAATTGAAAAAAAAAAAAGAGAGAGAGAGAGAGTCTCTGCTTTAGACCCATTTAAGACGAGACATGTCTGGATCCCTAGGATGCCAGGTTTTTTCCATTCCACAAACACATGGCTTCCATTAGTTGACTGATACTGACACATCGGAGGCTTCCAAAGTCCTCTGGGCCTCTGATGAGTGAAAGTTTTGCATGCCCAACAAGGAAAAGGCAGCCTCTCCTGGCATGAAAATGCTGCCAGGGGCGGGGCGCTGGAGGTGTTGAGTTTAGGTAGGAGACCAAATCTGGCTCTGTTTTTAATGACCGTCCTGTCCACACCTGAAAATAAACTAGCCACACCTGGTGAGATTCCTAAGGCTCCGGAGCTCCAATGTTGATGTCAGTGTGCATACAGGGCCTCCATTAATCAGAGTGAGTGTTGTGTGGTGCGTGCTCACCAGGGGCTGCAGAATTTGCAGTGTGCCCACACCATCTCTGCTGAGACTTCTCATCCAAAGCAAACCCAAGCTCCAGTGTTATGCTCGTTTTAGTTTGTGTTCTAAGGACACTGTTGTTTGGTTGGCTTCCTAGGAACAGTCCTGAATTCTAATTAGTTGGAGCCTGCATAATGGTAACTCAATCCTCGGCCCAGCAGCTATCATCTGTTTCCCGTCTTCAAAGATGCATGGCCCATTTTTGATTGCACAACAGTGATACTAGGGACCTCATTTCAAGTTTTGTGTCTCACAGCAATAAATGCTACTTAAAAGAGGGGGAAGTCAGGGGAATCATTGATCTGAGAAATTTGGGGCAATTCTCTGCTCTAGATTTTATAAGGAAATAAGTCTTTGTATCCTTGATTACAGAGGGGACCTTGATTACACTTAGGACAGATCTGTTATCTCTCAGAATGTTTGCAGTTTCAGACTGTGCAGCAAGGGTGAGCAAATGAAAGTGTAATGAAGGAGCAGTGAAGGTATATTTTTCTAAAACCTCAAGCTGATCATATGCTTTCGTATGTGTCCGATCACCGGATTCTTTCAACAGCCATGTAAGCCAGGTGAGCAGTTACTCTTAACCCATTTTTTGTAGGCAAGCTGGGACAACTAGTCATCCTACACAAGGCAAGTACTTTCTTTACCCCGTTTTGCAGATGGAAGGAACTGAAGCATGATGAGTCCCAAGGTCACACAGCTAGCCAGGCTAATGGAGACTTTTTTTTTTAAGAGAAATAGAAGGCACACGTATGTGGGCACATGCATGTGCTATTGGGGGATGACAGTGGAGGAACAGAGGGAAAGAGGGACTCTCCACACTCAGTGTGGAGCCCAATGCAGAGCTCTATCTCATGACCCCGAGATCAGGAGTTGGATACTTAACCGACTGAGCCACCCAGGTGCCCCTGGGCTTGTTGGGATTTTTAAACCTAAGTTTTTAAACCATTAGAAGATACTAAGAAAGGGCTTCTTCCTATGGGGAAAAGTCATAGCCCATTAGCAAAGGAGTGAAGTTACCTATTGCTCTCCTTATTAAGAATTTAAGGGGCATCTGGTGGCTCAGTTGGTTCAACAACTGACTCTTGATTTCAGCTTAGGTCATGATCTCAGGGTCCTGGGATCAAGCCCCACATTGGACTCTACATTTAGCAGGGAGTCTGCTGGAGATTTTCTCTGTCCCCACTCTCGTGCTCTCTCTTTCTCTCTCTAAAAACAAATAAATAAATCTTTTTTAAAAAAGTGTTTAGTATTCTGCTAGGCTGTGTTTCTCTGTTGTTGAGCTTTTCTTTTTTCTCTAGTTCCATTATTGTTATACTTACCAGTGATTTGGGATAAAATCTGAAATGTTAATTAATTAGACTTTTTGTTTTTAACCAGTGTCATTCTATCTTTGAGGAAAAAGGAGAATGACATTAACATTAGCAACTCTAAGAGAATCAAGATTTTATTCATAAGAGATGAGTTCTATTATATTATTTTTTCTATTTTCCACTCGAAAGAGATCTTGGCTAGCAGTGACTTACTGTGAATTATAATTTCAAAGGCCACCAGTGACTCTCAAAAGACATTATCTTAGCTCCTACATACTTTCCAAATATATTTCAAAGATGCGTTACCTACAAAACAGTCTATAAAACAGACTCACAGAGTGGGATCCATGAGTTGTATGAACCAAAGGAGTCATCACTTCAAATTATAAGGTGGCCCAGGAAGAAAGTTTCCTCATGGAAAAGGATTTTCCAGTTTCCCAAACAATTGTCCATAAATGGATTTACTTAAGCAAAAGCTTAACTGCATTTCGAAAGAAACCAGTGATCAGGACAATATGAGCACTGCATAAATTTAAGGGCTAGTTAGGGACACTCTAAAATCCTAAGGCAAAATTAACTTTCTTTGATAGAGGAATAGGGCCAATTGGGAGCTTTGGCTGATTCTGCTTTTCATGAGTCATTTTGTCTGTGTCCATGCCTTACAAATTAAAACCTACCTAAAAAAAGAAAATCCCTAGGTGTGAGATGATTAAAGTTTCAAATCTGGTCATTTCAAAAATCATGAAATTTTGGATGAAAGCCATGCTGTTTGGAGGATTTTATTTTTCTTTTTAAAATCCTACAGATTGCTGAACTTATGAAGAATTCTTGATTGAAATAAAAAGTGAGGGCTTTTGGAGAGAGTCATTCTCTTTGATATCAGATGTATTTTAGTCTATAGTTTTTCACTCTGGCTTATGTGGATGTCTAGGCTTGCTTCCATCAACTCATTTAATCTCTGATTTCGTAGAAAAGCATGTTTCCGGTTTATTTTTGTCCAAACCGAGCACAATCTGTGCTTCCCAGCTCTTCCAGCAATCCCAGTTTTCCAAAATTCATATCAGAATGCCTGCAAGGCATGTTAAGTCCACACTTATCTCAACAGGTTGGGAGCTGCATATTCATAGGGAGAAAACTAAGTTACTACTCACAAAGACACCCACTTACCAAACTCTGATTAAAAAAAAAAAAAAGTTCAACACTTTAATTTACTGCAAATGAATGAAGGGGGGAAAGAAAAGTTCATACAAATAAGTGCTGAGCTACAAGTTTAAAAATGAATAGGAAAAATTCTCCCCAAACATTTAAATTAATTTTCATATATAAGCTAGTTGCTGGATTGAAGAAATGTTAGCATTCAACACAAGCTCTTTGAAATCAGCCAAAACCAGACACTTGAACCAAATTCATTTATTACATCCATTTCTCAAAACTGAGAAAATTGATTGTGCTTCAGGGAAACTTTAATAAACAACCATTTGACCACAGACAACAAACATTTTAGTATCACATACTTACCAACCCAAAGTACAGATGAAAACATTAAACATCTTTTTGTTGAACAACGTACAGATGAGAACATTGAACATCTTTTGTTACAACTAGTAGTCCTTGGTTTTTTTGACAACTTGGTCAAGAATTTATAGATATCATCCACGTCATTTGTACCCATCATTGCACCAAAGAGATATCCAACATCTAATATGTAAATATACAGACAAGTAAATGACTTTTATGGCCACAAACATTTGTTTTCCAAAAACATTTGCAAAATTCTGCTTGTTAGTTTCTTGATATATATTTAAAATATGTCCTCTCTCAAATCCTTAACCCTCAGAAAATGAAGACTTGAAATTAGTAATCCTCTACCCTCACCACATATGCTTCCACATGCAAGAGCAATAACCTTTGCAACCGAGTACACTGGTGAAGAAAAGAGAGAGTACAGTCTACCACGTATCATGAAATAGCTCACTTAAGTTCACTGTTCATGGGGAACAAAGTCTTAAAAAATAACCCAAAAGGCAATATTTTGGGTTATTCATTTGTTTTTATTTCCAATTCCTCATCAGTTAGGTAACATTGGTCTTCAAAAAAAAAAAAAAGAATTTATTTGTGGGGTGCCTGGATGGCTCAGTCGGTCTAATGTCCAACTCTTGATTTCAGCTCAGGTCATGTTCTCAGGGTGGTGAGATGGAGCCCTGTGTCGGGCTCCTCGCTGGGTGTGTAGCCTGCTTAAGACTCTCCTCACCCTCCCACACCCTTCTCCCCACCCTCCCCACTCAAATGCACAAGTACTCTCTCCAAAAAAAGAAGGAAAAAAAAATTTATTTGTAAATAGGAGTAATGAGTTGGCAATTGAAATCAGGTCTGACAATTATACCCGAGCAATGAAAACATAAATGCCACAGAGCCTTGCAAAACTCTCTCCCTTCCCCCTGGCAATTCCCTTGTTTCCTCCTGAGATTGTCTAATTATACAGTAATGCTGGGGTATTCTTCATTTGTAGATTAATTAGTTGGTGCCTAAGCAGTTCTTTGAACATAAAAGGCAACATGTAAATCTAAGTATAATTACTTATCCTCAAGCTAATGATCATTTAATTAGTGTTTTCTGCCGGCTTAATGGTCCATAAAGAAGAGGGTAACTTGGGGAAGGGGCTTCTAACATTGCTGTAAGAGAAGTTTAGGACTGTAGCTCTAACTAGAATGAAAAACAGGGTTCAATGTTCAAATAAAGGTTTTAAAACTGGAAGTAAGTTGGAAATCAACTCCCTGCTCTCCAGTAACTAAGAGCCATGAAGAAACTGAAAATGAAGCATCATTTGGTTCATTTGCATATTTCCAGAATTCAGAATCCTAGTTCAATTTGGGCTAATTTGATGTTTTGTGGCAAAACCGAAGACCTACCTTGAAGTGAAGTTGATAGAGCAGACAAGAGGTTAACTCTGGGGTGTTCGTATGTTATGAAGGTTCTTCTACCCTTTTAGTAAAAGAGGATACTGGTTTCCTGATTAGGAGATCATGTCCAAGTTGAAAGTCATTTCAGATAAAGCCACGTGTTTTTGCAAGACACCCACATTAGAACTTCTTACATAGCTTTTAATTATGTCTCTCTATATTTCCCCTACTAGAATACACACAGACCCAGGTAACTGGGCTTTTCTATCTTTCTGTTTTCTGCCTCATCTAGCCAATAGTCAGCACTCCTTAAGTGAGTGAATGAGGGAACAAATAATAATGAAAAATATATGTGTACAACAAGGCTAAGCAAATATCCTCTGGGTATAAAAGTTATTTCTATGAACATCAAAAAAAATTCTATGTCACAGAAATTATGAAGAGCTCTGTTACTTATTCTCATTCCAGGAGTCCCCAGTGATGCTGGGTCATTAACACAAACATCACAAGATTATCCAGACAACATTGTCAGTTAACCTGGCATTGCTAGCAGCGGTCTTGGTCTACCTACTTGATATCTGCATCAAGGGACTTCTTTACCTTTTTTAAATTTCTTTTAGAGAGGAAGGGTGGGGAGGGACAGAGAGAGAAAGGGAGGGCATCCAACTCCCCTTTGAGCAGGGAGCCCAATGCGGGGCTCGATCCTATGACCCTGAGATTATGACCTGAGCCAAAACCAAGAGTCAGAAGCTCAACTGGCCAAGCCACCCAGGTGCCCCTCAAGGGACTTCTTTAAAATCCATAGTTTTCTCAGTTATGGAGTGGAGCAGTTGTGACAGTTAAATGGAAGGATCACAAAGCTAACAGGAAGTAATTATTCAGCAAGCGTTGACTCTATTAACATCAGTTGATTTGTCTTTTAACAGGAACTTTGATTCAAAATTAAATAAATCCAAAACCTTGCTGAACATCTGTGTGACTTTTTTCCCCACAGATAAGACTTTCCCTTGTCAAACTGTTAAGTCAAGCAGTACAAACACAATATGGGAGATCACGGTACTGATACTTTGTCATAGTAAGAGGCATACTCTACACCGAAGCTTTGGGGAATGCTGTAAGATCAAATACTCAGAAGAGTTTAAAGATTCAAAAGCGGTTATAAAGATACACAAGTCATATTCGCTTTTTCTCAAAAGAAGAAAAACGAAAAGAACACAAAACAATGTAATTGCTCATTAAATTAGGTGGAGGGACGATGATAATAATGCTATCTGAAATTCTACTTAAAGGAGAGACATTGAAATAACGGCTGGGAGATGACTGTCCTCACGTGCCCAAAAGTCTACTCTGCTTTTCAGAAGGATGTTTTTCACGTTCCTTTTGGAGCTCCTGGAAGAATTTCTAAATCCGATCCCAAAACAATCCACATCTCCATCAGACAGCATGGGAAGTGTAGGCATTCCTTACCCACAAGGCTGGAAGTACAGCATTTGGTCAGGTTACAAAACACATGTCTCAAGAAGTTCTACTAGGAAGGTCCTTGCAAAGGATGAGCTCAGAGAATCTCTATGGGCCTTTAAGGTCCAGGTAAGGCACTGCCTTCCCAAAACACGTTCACCCTGCACTCGTTTGACACGAGTTTTGCCTGGCTTAGCCTTTATCCTCCCTTATTTCTTGAGTAGCTCCAACACCACCAACTCCTACAACATATGCATGATCTTGGTCTCTGCACCTGAGATCACATAAGAGAATCAAAGAAAATATCTCCATGCGAGTAAGACATCAGTTTTTAGAAGGCCTGAATCTGTTTCAACCAAGGCAGGAGAAACATGGATACTGCCAATACCAAGACAAAAATCCTGCCCTTAATAATAAATTTGATAAATCTCAAGAAAGTGTTGTCCCACATTTTTCCTTGGTTTCTTTTCTGAATATGAATGCTTTCCGTATTTCCTAGAAACTATGAAAATTTAAAAAATAATCCAAAAACAAAACAAAATGTTTATCACTGGTGATTTCTTTTATTTTTGAGTTTTTTCCCCATTTTTTTAGAAAAGTGGAAAAATAAAAACAATATGCAAGAAACAAGTAAATCTATACAAGAGATATTGGATTCTACAACATCCAGCACTTTGTAGATCCGTCAGTAAAACAGGGGAGAATACGTGCGTGCCCGTTTACGGAAGTTATAGGCATGATGAAATGTACTGTTTGTTTTAACACAGAAAGCCAAGGGAAATAGGCTGAAAACCTAAGCAGATCACACGCAAATAATTAAAACACAAATGTATTTCACGAAGACTGATTCCAGACGGCGGCCCTCACTGTCCTCCTCCCCCTTTTTATGGGAATCTCTGAAACCATTTCACTTGGGGGAGAAGGGAGATTTTAGTAGAGTGAGGAAAAATGCCAAACATCCATGGCAACTTCAAATTTTTCCACTTTCTTTACATGTTCAATTGAGACGTTCATAAAATTATAAATGAAAGGACACATTATGAGCACTTTCTTTGAAGGGGAAAAAAAAAAAAAGGGTCTTGCCTGGAAGTAAAATCTTGGAGTCTGTATCCTTCTGTGGAGAACACTTGGGAGCTTTCTCTGCTAACAGCAGGACCCTAAAAGAGTTTGTCTCTGCCTTCAGAATGCAAAAAGGTAGAAGCAGTTGTTTCCTTGGTTGTGGGTAAGGCATGGAGCCCCAGGAGGGGGCTGCAGAGCACGGGCCCTGGGCTGGTGTCCCTCAGGGACTGAGGTCAGTGTGTCTGGGCGCCTTCCTTCCACCTCTCTCCACCCTCTCCCCTTCCCTCCCCACCACCAGGGATCCACTCCTGTTTACATTGGGGAGACTGCAACTTCTGTTTCTTAACGTTTAAAAGAAGTTTAAAAGCTTATAAAAAGGCTCTTAAGATTTCTTGGACACCGAACGCCTCTTTACAGAACAATATTTTGATGAGTTCAGTGTAAATGAATCAGAAACCTACGTATTAAATTTCCCTTGACATACACATCAGTTTAAAAATTTAATGGAAAAAGTGCCCAGGGCTCCGAATGTTTGGGGTTTCCTCAACCCCAGAATGTTTGAACATGAAGAGTGGAAATCCATTTGAATCAGTCAGGTTTGCTGATTCTCCACACCCCGCCCCCCCGGAGCCCTCCTAATAATGGAGAGAGCAGCAGGTCCAGGGTTAGGGAGGTGGAGGGGAGCTGACTGGCCCACTGGGGACATGTCACATCCCTGGTCATCATGCTTTGGTTGGGGCAGAAGCCAAAGGTTGGGCTGACGCTGTAGAGATATCAAGCCACTGTTCATGAAGGCTGACAGTAAAAGCTGTCTTTAAAAAAAAAAAAAAAAAAAAAAAAAAAGACAAATAAAACTAAATAAACAATTACAGGAGATCATATATCACTGATAAAGATATTTAGATTTGAAACAGCCCGAGAAAACCTAACGTGTTCTAATTTGTCCTTCAAAGATGAACGCCCTTCTGGGTCCCATAATTGCGGGTCTCATGACTTCTGATGGCGAAATGGCACAAGGCTCAAAACTTGAGAACCATTATGGTTTTGCCGTTTGGGGTTTTTTGTTTATTTGCTGCTTTCGATGCGGATTGTCGGTCCAAGGAAACACCCACAAGGATAGAAAATAACCCAAACTCCTGAAGCCAGGCTCAATGCCTACCATCGTCGTTCGTCTGACTTTTCAAACGAACTTCTTCTTTCTGCCGCTTTTGCTTTGTGAGTGAACAGCCACACGGGGTAGCAGCCAACAGGGAGACCGAGCCAGGTAAGGAGATTTTTGTGGAGTCTGATGATGGCAGTCCGATCGCTTGGCCCTGGCTGTCAAGGATATCGCAGGTAGAAGGGTTTGCAAAGTTACGAGTGAGACACGGCAAGTGTCCAGAACATCACAAGCACTGTGGGACTGCCGAGCCACCAGGAGGACTGTCTGGGGCAGCTTCCACCCTGGCACTAAGCGTAGGGCCCATGGTTTTGAGCTCATGCCTGGCATATCTCAGGGGAACTGTTCCACCACAAAAAACACATGAAAGTCCCCTGGGAACTGTGAGGAACTACCTGCACCTAAGCTGTCTTTATTATTATTTTCAAAATTCACATCCTCTGTCCCACTGAGGAGCCTTGGCCATCCCAAGTGGTTCCACAGAAGCCTGTCATGACCTCTAGCTCAGGAAGGATGGAAACGCGAGGAGTTTCTTCCGATGGGTGTGAGCCTCGCTCGTCCTCTCTCAAGGAGGGACTCTCAGAAGCTCGGCAGGGTCTTAGGGGTTGGGGATACGGAACTGAGAGAAATAGACCTTTGAAAGACAGTGTTTAGCCTTAATGCCCTCAACATCGGTGCTGGGTAATGTTTGTTCAAGGGAGCGAGTGATGGCACAGAGGAGAGTTCTCCCCCAGGAAAGTAGCGTCTACAAGGGAGAGCTTTGAGAGTTACAACAGTAACAGCTTCAGGGGACCTGGCAGACCTGGAAAGACTAGAAAAACCTGGCGGCTCTAGGAGGCCAGATCACACACAGTCTTACTTCCTTTCCTGTGAGAGCTGGGGTGGATCCTGTGTGGAGGCCTGTAGTTCCCCCTCCTCCCCTGCCCCCTGCAAAGGTTCTGGTGGTGGTTCTGGGTTTTCCAGGTGCCTTCATCCTGTGTTCAGAGGAAATCCATTTTAATGTGGGCCAAGGCCATCCCAGTCCCCTAGGGGGAATTCCACAGAGACAGAAAACAAGCAGAATAAAACAAAAGAGGGGTGCCTGGGTGGCTCAGTCGGTTAGGCTCCAAGTCCTGGAATGGAGCCTGAGTAGGGCTCCTGGCTCAGCGGGGAGTCTGTTTCTCCCTCTCCCTCCGCCTCTCCCCCTGCACACACGCTCACGCTCTCTCTCTCTCAAACAAAAATCCTAAAAAATAAAAATAAAACAGAAGTTACACTTGAGGGCCTGAAGATAAGTTGCTACCCCTCCCCAGCCCAGTGGCTCAGCCGGATGGACTGTGACTGTACTTTTCCCTTGCACATTCAAAAGGCCACAGAGATGAGGTCTAGAAGTTCAGCAGGTGTTTGACGGACATCTTTTGGGACTTGGACCTGCCCGCAACCCCAGTCTAGGAGATGGCACAGACTGGATCCCCTTCGCCTTTGATATGGAGCCTGTGCCTACACTCGGCTCTAAGGGCTAAAGAAAACAGTCAGCCCTGATTTGCCTCCTGCCCCGGCCGAGGCTAATCGGGAACACACCACGGCCACAGTGTCGTCGCCATTCGGAGCTGGTGTCGTGGGGGCAAATGGTAGGGGTTCTTTCTTCTTCGGGTTTGATACATCCTTCCTTCCGCTGCTCCTTGCAAATCAACCACCAGGAAAAGGAGGGAAGCAGGCAGGAGGGACAGCGGGAGACTTCCAGAAATCTCTTTCCTCCCTTGCCTTCACCGGTTGCCCGGTGCTGACCCTGGAGACTTCCACCTGCCCCCCAGCAAAGGACTTGGTTACTGGCCCGGAGCCCTCCTGGGCACCACCCCCGGGCTCACTTCCTCCCCTTCCTGCTCCCAGCCCCTACCCACTCCCCCTACCCCCCAGCCTCCTGTGGCTTCACAGCCAAATTCCTCATCTCAGGAAGAACAAGACAGAGCTGAGTTTTAGTAGGCTTTCAACGCTTCGAGCTCCATCCCCCATCGCCCCCAAACGTACAAATTCAAACAGTCACTCTCCTTGGGATCGCTTGTGAATCAGGAAGTATGAACGGGGCTTCAAAGACAGCACATGGCATACACTTCTTTCTGTTAATAAATAATACCTGGGGTGGCTGGGGGGAAAGTGCTCTTTAATTTATATTTTTAAACTGGCTTAAGATTTTTTTAAATGTGCAATCTCTCCAGTTTCGCCTGGAGTCAAACTGTGTAAACCCTAAACTTGGAGCTTCGGCCGTTTATTAATAGAGCAGGAGGGGGACTCCCCCACCCCCAACACACACACACACACTCACCCTTTCTGCCAGCTCTCAGTTATGCAAGTTGCTTCCTCTTTTCAAACCTCTTCAGACGGGAAGCAAAGGCTGACAGTCCTTCTCAATTCTCAGTGACAGGCACGCCCCTACCTGCCGCCCCCGTGGCTGGCTGAGACCTGGCTGAGACCCTGAGGAAACGCACTGCTACTTAGAAAACATTTCCTATTTTGTTCCTTTTTGCTTCTTTTATTGGAAGAATCGTGACGGCTGGAAGGCAGGTGCACACCTGCGGCAGTTGGGGTCTTTTATGAGAGGACTTACAGTGCTCGTGCTTTTCATGGAATCAGCCCCCTCGCTGCCAATTAATTTCCCTCTGTTTCAGGGTCACAGATCATACCCCTGATCCTGGCCAGTGGTCTCACCAATGGGGTAACGACGCGTAGAGGACCGGCAGAACCACCGCTTCTGTTGGAGAAAAACAACGCCAAGGGCATGTCGAAGGGCATGCAGGAAAAGCAGACCACGGTTAGAGGCAGGCCTAATCACAGCCACTAAATTAGCAGGGATCTCTCAGCCAGGGGCTAATCTAAGCCAGACCTCATGCAAAGTCAGGCCATGAGCACATCACAATTGCAATTAAAAAGAAAAGAGAAAAATCACCCTTGCTTCCCAAATGTTTCTTTTTAAATTTATTTTTTTTTATTTTTTTATGTGACAGAGAGAGAGATCACAAGTAGGCAGAGAGGCAGGCAGAGAGAGGAGGAAGCAGGCTCCCGGCTGAGCAGAGAGCCCGATGTGGGGCTCGATCCCAGGACCCTGAGATCGTGACCTGAGCCGAAGGCAGTGGCTTAACCCACTGAGCCACACAGGCGCCCCCCAAATGTTTCTTTTTAACATGGCAGGTCCCCAGTAATAATATGAGATAACAAGGCATCTAGAATAAACAAGAAAAGTCATTTGGGTTAACAATCTTTGAAAGACAAAAGGACTTTAAATGCATCTCCAGGGCCAAGCCCTTTACATGCTCCCTTTCTCTCTCTCTGACTGTCACGTCTGTCCCATCTCATTTGCCACCTCTTGGTTTGACCCAAAATGTTCCATCAGGCATGGTCCCACCATGCTCCCTGCTTCATGTGGACCTCCTGTTGTCTTCCCTTACTCTGTTCACCTACCCCTCCAAGTGCTCCTGACAGGCCATAGACTTTGGACCCTCCAAATTGGATCTCTTCTTCTCTTTTTAGGTCCTCCTAATGTCCATCAGGTCCCACGCTTCTAGACTAAGCCCTAACACAGAACCTTTAATGCTCCCGTCCACATAAAGGCCAGAATCAAGTCTGGAAATCCCAAACAAATGCACTTTCCCGGGGGAGGGTTATGAAGGAATTTGTTCTTCCGTGATATACCTGTACTAATTTTACATTTGAAAATATATATTTCTTTTTTAGTTCAATTTTAAGATCCAATATACAAACAGACCAGACCATGTCTCTTGACTTTTTTAAACTCTTTTGACATCCCACAACCCTGGATTAACAAGCACAATTTGTATTTGAATTTGCCCTTTAGGTCTTTAAAATCAAAGTGGATATCAGAGACTCGTTATGTTTCTACAGGTCAAATCATATTACAATGTTGCCAAGAATTCATCTGTCCGGGTGAAGGGGAGGCCTATTTTTCACAGTTTTCTTTTTGTTAGGGACTACTGCCTTGATAAAACTTAGGCCCTTTCCTGGCTGGGGGCCTCGTAACCCCTTTGGCCATTTTACAATGAATTTTTTAAAAACTTGGCCAAGCGCTGGGCTCTACTGGGATTTCACCTTTTTAAATTTTGGAATAAGTAGGCTATCAGCAGGGCCATGGACAACTTTTGATCATACACAGAAACTCATTGTAATAGGATTTTTTTCTGTGTTAATTTCATGATTTAATAAAGACGTTTGGCACATAAATAAGACTCTCGTAGACCAAGCATTTTTAACAATCAGAGAATTAGGATCAGCCTATCGGGGATATTAGTAAAAGTGTCGTTTCTAGCTTTAGTAAAATTCTCCCATCTGTTTAGAGGTAAATTCATTACTCTTAACTAAAAACCCTCCCAAAAGAGATGTGAAAAATGTTCTGCCCCTGTTATGAGACTTTCCAAACAAGCCTAAAATTGCTCAGAAACAAAAGGCAAGAGGAAAAAGAAAGGACCATGTCTCCAGATAATGAGGTCCTGCCTTTGTGTTTTATCTGCAGAACAGCACAGTTTGAAAAGTCTGGATCCCATTTCATTTGAACTGAACATGAATGTAGTGCCTGGAATTCTCCCAAATGAATAAATTCTTTGCCGATAATTTTTAAGTGAAGAAAGATCAACAGGATAGGGGCATGAGGGAAGATTGTAGGCTACAGGGTGTGTGTGTGTGTGTGTGTGTGTGTGTGTGTGTGTGTGTGTGTGCATTGAGCAGGACAACTGGGACAGTTCTGGACATGATTCTTTCTTTTTCTTTTCTTTCTCCTTCCTACCTCCCCCTTCCTTCCCTCCTTCCTTCCTTTCTCTCTCTCTCTCTCTCTTTCTTTCTTTCTTTCTTTCTTTTTTTTTTTTTTGATATGCTATACTGACTTCCATCTCCCTTTGTTGGAAAACTCCAGTAGATTTATTTCTTCTAAAAGACCCCTGCTGACTATTTGCTACTGTTAATTCCTGCTCAGTTTTCCTTCTCCCGTTCTGAGGACAGCAACATGACAAAGCTCCCTTCCTTACATCAGCTTCTGATCTTCTTTCTCTGTTTCTATAGGCTGGTTTCTCTCCCTTGGATGGTGGCCAAAGACGCCAATTTATGTCAGGTAAGAATACACCATGGGCCATTTCTCTCTTTAATTTTCCTTCATTTGTTGAAGGCTTGCTGAGCGCCGTCTGCACTGACGAAGGGGCAAAAAGCCATTAAGATCATCGCGTTCACTCTAAGGACCAAGGTCACCAAAGGAAGAACTGAATAATCTGTTTGCATAAATCTCTCCACGGATCCTTGCAAAGTCCTGCAATGAATACAATTCTCTTTCGCATCCAACTCTTTTTTTTTCTTTGTTTTTTTTTTAAGAACACAGTTCTCTTTCGGTCTTAATGTTCCTGTGAAGCTTCTTTGTTTGAGAAATGAAGGCAAAAGAAACAGCCCTTGAGTCTCCTCCTTCTCTGACCAGTGGAAGAAAGGTAGAGAAAAAGAAAAAAAATTAACAAAGAGAGGACACACGTCCCTCCTCCTTCCTTCCCCTCTCCCTATCCACAGGCAAAATCTAATAAAGATGATTAAATTACATGTCTTTCCTCCCACTGAAATCCACGGCACACTATTCAAATATTAGAACTCAGGAAATAAGGCAGGACAAGGTCCCTCATGAAACTTTAGAAGGCAGCACGGGGGTCTGAGCTGGAGGTCTGCCTGGCTGGGCGGCTCTAATTAAGAAATCACCCCACTGAGCAGAACTTAATCTAAATAAAATATAAAAAGGAATTCAGTGAAAACCATTACCTCCTCCCCACACACCTCACGTCCAGAGCCTCCATCCCTCCGTCTGAGGGACTCTCCCGGCCAGGACTGGAGAGTTCTCTGTTGTTCCGTGTGCCCCCCAGCACCGTCACATGGAAAGACCCCCCTCCTCCCACCCCTTGAAGAGGAAGCTGAGTCTTGTGCCTGCCTCTTGCTGTTTGGCCAGACGTTCTGAGGACCACAGGCAGATTTAGTCAACGTTGTTTGGGTTCGGAGGGGAATGGGAGATGGAGTTTGCTCAACGATAGGTTAAGGAGTTGGACATCTGGCCAACTTCTCCAGGGTTACTCCAGTCAACTGCCAACCCACAGCCTCTCCGTAGGTGGCTGAGTTCTTCCCGCCTATCCATCAGCTGCTTTAGATGCAGTGGCCCCTTGAGAGCCAAGGCCAAGTCTGCTTAACATTGGTTTGGGTCAGGATCCTCATCCCACTGAGTCTTCGGACCTCTGCTCCATCCAGGTCCTGCGTTACACCCTCCAACAGTGAGCAGCACGTGGTTAGCCTTATTTCCATCTGCACTCCTAGAAACCTATCTTGTATCCTCGCTGTTGACCCCTCAAAGTGGATTATTCTCTCTTATGCATCTGTGGCTTTGCACGAGCTGCCATGTCTTCCCTCAATAGTGATTCCTAAACAGTTGAAAACCTGTTATAAGAACCAGACCCTCTCCCTCTGGGGGGGGAGTGCAGATAAACACAGGTCTGGCAAACAATTTCAGGGGTACCTTACCCCCTAAGGAGTCCATGGTCACCAATTTAAGGATCCTTGAAAGAGACTGTTTTTTCTCTCTTTTCTTTTCTGAAAGACACTCAAAGATTCTCTCCTTCGACCAAACTTGAGTCGGACTCTTCTGCTCTTCTGACTCCTTTCTGACCAGGCCCCAACCTGGAGTTCTGTCCTTGGATCGTTCAGTTTAGTTTCAGCAGGAATCCTGCTGGTTCAGTTTTGCAAAATTCTCCCACCCTTGATATCTGATCAAATTCCTCATCCTGTACCCTGGATATCTTATCACTCTGGCCAGGTTTCAGCAAAAATCCTGTCGTGTTGGTTTAGCCAGAATCCCCCCGGTCTTGATATTTCCTCCTAGTAATTTTCCACCAAGGGACCCCACGTTGCTCTTTGCCTACAAACCTGCACTAGCTCCTGCTGTATTCAGAGTTGGGTCCACTTTCCCTTGCTACAAAATCCACATTGCAGCGGTCTCTCTTGAGTAAAGTCTTCCTCAACTATCTCTAAGAAGCGCCATGAGTCATTTTCTCTCTAACACCTCCCGTTTCAGAAAAACCCTCACTTATCCTCAAGGAGACCTCAACAAAGCCTTTCATCACCAACCTAGAAGCAGTTATGAACAGAATTCACGCCTGTGTGCTCCTGTTGACCCCAGTATGTACATCTAGATTATCACATATCACAACATAGTAATTACTTGTTTGCATGTCCATCTTTCTCTGGACCAGGAGTGGGCAGACTTCCTCTTCAAGGTCTAGACAGTAAATATTTTAGGCTTTGGGAATCACGTGGTCTCAAATCTGTAAAACCAGCCATAAACAGTATGTCAATAAACCGGCATGGTTGTGTCCCAATAAATCTTTATAAGCACTGTAATTTGAATTTCATACAATTTTCATCTGCCACCAAATATTATTCTTCTGTTGTTTGTTCTTTCAAACATTAAAAAATATATAAGCCTTTTTTATCTCATGAGCTATACACAAACAGATGAGGGGAGTGGCAGATTTGACTCACAGGGTACAATTTCCTGAACCTTTGTGTACACTGAGGACTGAGGAGAGGCCCTCAAAAGTAAATCTCATTCACTTCTCGGTCCCATTATCCAGTCCCTCCAAGGTAATTCGTCTTTGAGTTTCATTATCTAGCATTAACTGATATATAAACAGGTGAATAAGTAAGCCACTAAACAAACAAGTGACTAGGAAAATTTTCTTGAGACAGATATTAAATAAAACAACCATACATGGGACTTTCGAAACCCTGGTGAGGTTCCATGTTTCTTTATTCATGATTAGGGACATAATGCCTTAAGTGGTTAGTTACCAAGGCTCCAGTCACAAATTTTGCAAGTCTAGGATTATTCCACAAATCTAGTGCCGTCCAATGTAGTCAGAAAATACGTCCTTTAATTTAAAAAAAAAAAGTTATTTATTTATTTTAGAGAGAGAAAGAGCATGTGCATGAGCAAGGGGAGAGGGAGAGAGAGAATCTCCAGCAGGCCCCCACTGAGTGTGGAGACCAATATGGGGCTTGATCTTATGAACCTGAAGTCATAACCTGAGCCAAAATCAAGAGTCAGACCCCTAACCAACTGAGCCACCCAGGTGTCCCAGAAAATACCTCCTTTTAGAGATAAGGTTCCTTCCACCACTCCCTGCTTTGACAGGATCACAGCTACTTTGAGCTTCTCTTTAACTCTCTCTTAACCTTTATGTGGTAGGCAGCTTCTGACATAGCTCCCAGTGACTGCCCTGCTGGTATTCAGGTCCTTGCATAATCCTCTCTTTTTGAGTGTGGGCTAGACCTAATGACTCACTTCTAATCAACCGAACACACAAAAGGGATGGGCTGTCATTTCTTAAAGAGTTTATATAAGATGGTAACTTTGGTTTTGTCTACTGCCTTCTCAGCTTGCACACTTTGATGGCAAGCTGCCATATTGGAGAGACCCATGTGGCAAGGAACTAAGGGTGGCCTTCAGCCCACAGCTGGTGAGAAATTGAGAACCCTAAGGAAACATCAAGGAGCTGAATCCTTCCAACAACCCCATGGGTGAGCTAAGAAATGAATCTTCTTGTAGTTGAGGCTTCAGATAGGACCATAGACCCTAAACCAACACTTTTCATTCTTAAAAGTAACCTTGAAGCAAAAGATCCAGCTAAGCCATGCCCATACTCCTGACTTATAGAAATTGTGCAGTGATAAATGTGTATTATCTCAAGCCACTAAGTTTTGGGGTAATTTGTTACACGGTACTAGATAACTCATACATCTACCTATATGACAATTGGATGTATTATTTATTCAGTTTCCCGCCAAAATGCTAAGCTCCCTCACCACAGGGTCTGTTACATCATACTCATCTTGGTCCATAATACAAGCTGATCAAATGTTTGTTAAATTGACTTGTATTTTGGCTCCCATTGAATTCAGTCAACTTAAACAACAATAGTAACATTGAAATATGTACCAATGACAGGACAAAGCTGACAGCTGGCTATGGAAGAAAGTTTTTGAACATCATGAGGGGAAAAAATAATATGTGGATTTGTACCCTATTGTTATCAGTTTACAGTTTAAAGACTTTGAAGGGGTTTCCTTAATTTTCAAAAGCGTCTTCAGCTGCCCCTGGGTGGTTCAGTCAGTTAAGCATCTGCCTTCACCTCAAGTCATGATCCCAGGGTCCTGAGATCAAACCCCGTGCCAGGTTCCCTGCTTAACAGGGAGCCTGCTTCTCTCCTTCCCTGTTGCTTGCACTCTCTTGCTCTCTCTCACTCTCTTTCAAATAAATTAGTAAAATCTTTAAAAAAAAAAAAAAAGTCTTCCAAGTGGCTGCCTCCTAACTATACAAAAGATAATCTTTGCCCTCGTTGACCTGATCATACAATCTCCCCATTGGACAGTCAGCCTAATTATTTAGACAACTCTTTTCCATTCCCTTGTTCCACATTTTACACAGGCAGGTGAGAAATCCTGTAAAGAGAGTGGAAAAGATGGAACTAGAGAGAACTGAGAAAAAGTTGCAAAAATGGAAAGGAGGAAAGAAAAATGAGAAGAAGAGAGAGAAGTGGTCTGAGCACCCAAGCCTGAGGCAGAGAACTGATTTAAAAGAAAACATCTGATTTCCCTGTCTCTGGTCATAAATATTTTGACAAGGAGCTTGGAATTTATCAAAAGAAAAAAAAAAAAAAAAGGAAAAGCAGACGTTGTCTTCCAAAGGACCCAGCACTCTCAGAATTCCATGACCTAATCCCATGTAAGGTTGTAGTAGCGAGATAGCCTCTCTTGTCTGAACGTCGTGGCACCTGGGCCTTTGTTTCCTCAATAGCACACACCGTGCCACTATCAGAGGTTAGAAGTAGAGCACCAGGGATTTTGGGGGACAGTCTGGCCAACATGTCTGAAAATGTATTTTTAAATCACATCAGATTCTTATTCTCTATCTCTCTATCTCTTGCTTATCATAGAAGTTAAACCAACTTTTCATGACTTTGTAGACATTATATAATACATTCTTCCCCCTGCTCTGGTCACCAGCTGTCAGCCACTCTCATCCCAGAATGGAATGAGGGTTGGGTCAGCTGAAGTTGGGAAACTTTCATGCTGGCGCATGAGGGAGCCAATTCCCAGCCACTGAACAAACCTACATTTTCTGCAGTTATCACAGGACCAAACAGATCTCAAAAAATAAACCTGAAAATATTCAAAGGCCAAAACAATTTAAGCTCCTTTAAGCCCAAATGTTCTTGTCTGTAAAGCAGGGACGATAAGAATATGTGTCTCATAGGATTATTTTGAAGGTTAAATATGTGCAAAAACCTGTCTGCTGCAAGGTTACTGAACCCTTGCTATTTTGGGCGAGATAATTCATCATTGTAGGTGTCTGTCCTCTGCATTTGTAGACTGTTTAGCAGCATCCTGGCCTGTACAAGCTAGATGCCAGAAGCCCCTGCCACATGCCATGGCCCCTCCATTGTGACCATCAAAAATGTCCCCAGACATTTCCAAATGTCCTGGAGCGGGGGAGTGGAAATCACCCCTGGTTGAGAACTGCTACGCTAGTGCTTGGCATGTAGTGATTGTTCCAGAAATATTAGATGCTATTTTTATCATCATTAAAATTAATTCCAATAATAGCATCAGCTGGTGAGGGTAACAGCTCCTCTCTCTCACTGAATCCTTGAGATTGTTGCTATTTTTCTTCTCTCTTCAAAAGAAAGGGCTGAGAAGAGGCAAAGCCTTTAAGTTGGTAATAATCCAATAAGAAACCTACTATCTCCTATGGAGTCTCTTTCCCTGGAAGGAAAAAGTGCCGCCATCTTGTTTTGCTCCAACTAGGTTGATTCCTTAAGCCTCCCAGTTTGTGAGACACTACAGATTTTTCCACTGGTGTAAATATTCCAGCTGTAAGAACTACTGGTACAGTTGACTCTTGAAGCAGCTCTTAGAGGTTTCTGAAAGTACCATAAGAAAGAAAGGGACGTTCAAGGAGAACTGTCCAACAGAAGTTACCCCCTTTGCTGTTTTTTATGGGTTTGTGCTTGTTTGGGTTCACAAGTGGGATGTTTTTTTTTTGTTTTGTTTTGTTTTGTTTTTGCCTAAATTGTTCTTGCAAATTCTAACACTTTGCTTTAGGTGTTTTGATACCACGCTATTTTGAAGGTACAAATGTTTTTCATGGCATGTCTTGTGTTAAGTGTACAAACTGAGAGGTGATTGTTGCTGACTGAATAAAATGCAGTATTCCTCAAAGTTTTAACCAAATAGATGTTAATAGCACAGGAAAGTTGCAAAAAGACTTCTGGGGGTCTGGGAGTGGCCAGCTGAAGATATGAAAATTTATTCCACCTTCTATTTTTATGTTTAGAATTCATGCACCCTTTACTTTCTATGCTAAATTTTCTTTCTCATTTGTTTCAAGGTAAAATTGGTAGATAGACTCTCAACATTGAGCCCTTTTTTTCTGGAAGCTTTTTCTATTCCCCTTTATAAAGCATGCACAATGCACTGCAAAGCAAAGATCATTACTTTGGAATTGGATGGAACTACCACCAAATTTGTTCTAATAATAGTAATAAAAAGTCCTCAACCTCTCAAGGATCTGAAGAGCTCCTACATAGATTCCTTCCTCATTATTCTTCCCCTTCCTTATGACATAGCTTTGCTTTTCCTGTCTTATTAGATGAATCTTCCCCCCCCACCCCACCCCCCGCCTTCCCACCAGCCACCACTGTGTTGACCTCCTCCTTCCTCTGGACACTCTGCCCAGACCTTTTCCCTTCCTGGAGCCTTGCCTCTCTGTGCCCTTCAACTTCTTCAAAAACTGTCTTGAATCCATGCCACCTGTGAGGGTTTCTCGGCTGAATTACACTCAGGACGGCCACCCGCCTTGTACATTCAACATGCCTCGACAGCTGAAGACCTCAACACAGAAACTTGCTTCTTAAAAATGTTCATTTCACTGTCAACTTTTATTCCCTCTTACTCTAAATTTTTATAATTTTTATTTATTTATTTGCGAGAGAGGGAGCAGGAGTAGGAGGAGGGGCAGTGAGAGAAGCCGAAGGAGAAGCAGAATCCCTACCAAGAAGGGAGCCTGATGTGAGGCTCTATCTGAGGACCCTGAGAACATGACCTGAGCCAAAGGCAGATGCTTAACAGACTGAGCCACCCAGGTGCCCCAATTTTATAATATTTTTAAATTTAAAAATGAGTAGGAAACGAGTGATGTCTGTCTGAATCTAACGAGTGTGCTTCCATTTCCCAAATAACATAGTTCCTAGCAAATAATAGATTCCATATTCATGTTTTACAATACAAATATAAACAAGAGCTGCTTACGGTCTCTCCTGACACCCTAATGATAAGTAACTTGGGGACAGGAAACGTATCCATTTTCCACTTACGATTGAACTCAGAGGTTTGGACGCTTAAGACCTTCACAATATTTATGTTGAATGAGCCAAAGGATAAAGACATGATCGTATTTTTCTAGTTCATTTCTATGAGGTTAATTGATCTGCAGATTTTTTGGCAAAATAACGTATTTATGATGCTTTGTCAGTACATGATGCTTGTACAACCTGCACGTTGACTCGCAGTTGTTGGCTAGGCCCACGCACGGTCACTGAGCCTCCCTTGTTCACACTTGACCTCACTCAAGTTCTTCAGAGCATCAAGCAGAGGGCTTTGCCCATAGTTGGTAATTTAGAGATGTTATGGAATGAATGTCACTCGCAGCAGCATGTAAAGAACAGAGGCAGAAGAGTTTGGGGGAAAAGTACTCAATAAATGTGTATGAGAGCCATCTTGCCTCCAAATATGTATGAGCTTAGATTAAGTGTTTATAGAGGGAGGGAAAGTCCTCTGGTGAGGAGCAGGAGGTAAGTCTGGAGGGGCAAATACTGCTGCCTGCTTGCCCTTCCCAGGGGGCTGGGTTGATGTCTTCTATAGTCAGAACTGGAGTGTGACGTCTTTTCCAGGTATTTGTGCTTCAGGCAGAGGGAAGGTTGGCCTATTATGAGGAGACTGTGCTTGCCGGGCTGTCAAGCACTGAATGAAAAATCATAACTTGCGTTAATAACGAGGGTGGCCACAGGCCAATGCCTCTGGATTTTTTCACTTATAGATGTTACCGGCATTTTCGAAATGAAGACAAGCCAGCAGTCACCAAAATTGGAAATGGTAACAACAGCTGAGGCCAGAGTGTGCTGGTTGATAAAAGAAATAGTGGGAACTGGGATCCCAGTGGGGACCTAGTAATCCAAAGAACCTGAGATGATGACTCTGCCTAGACTTAGATACCAGCGGCTTTGAGCCCTTCCCCACCGCTCGCTTCCAACTAGGAAGTTAGAAAGCAGCATGTAGATCTTATAGGCTGGGCGTTATCTTTATAAGGGACAAGAGGTCACCTGGAGCATTGTTTCATGGACCCCTTGGACCCACTCTTAACAGCCTCAAGTGATTGTCCTGTGATGTCTTGACGTCCATTGTGAGTCGGCTGGAGACCATTTTTAATAGTCTCCCTCTTTTGACCAGTTAAATGCACACATGATCTCCTCCTTGACGAAACTCATCCAGGTACCACAAGAAAACAAGAGTTTTTGGGTGAGGCATTTGTTACACCCTTTGGTTAAAGAGTCATGAGACTCTATCAGCTGCATCTAAATAAAACTCAGTTATAAATATGTGATAAATTACTAGAAAATCTTCAAATGGATCTCCCAATCCAGGCATGACTGATTTTTCCAGGAAGAGTGACGCTGCAATTAGATGGGAAAAAAAGCTCAAGAGAAAAGTCCTCCCATTAGTGAGACTCCATGTAACAGGAGATAGAGAACAAGAGGTAGTCCAGGCTGACCTTGTCTGTGGCCAAGTCAAGATACTCAACCTGGCATCCATAAAGCAGGTCCAATGGCACCTACCAAAGGTGTTGTTGTAAAGGTCAAATGACGTAATGTTTGCTAAGTCACTCATCAAGGGCCTGGTATACAGTAAACATGAAACAAATTACTTGATCCATAGGAAAACCCAATATTCAATCACACTCCCAACTTCAGACCCACATTTGGACTCAATTTCCACTATCGGCTCTGAGAGAAAACTGCTAACCGAGAAGGCCAAACCTGCACAAAGCCAATGGAACTTTCCTGCAAAGCCAACCAACCACTCATGGAAGATGACAAGCTAAGTCTTCACCACGTGAGTCTAAGCGATGCAGGGCACGTTCCCCATAGGACTTTTAACCAACTGCGAGTTGCCTGCTGCATTTTTCCACTACCCAAGTTGTTTCCTTCCTTATAATAACTGTCCACTTGGTAGCTTGTGGCCAGTGGACTAAGAAACAGAAGGCGGTTGGTGTCAGCCTCTTGAGCTGCCAAGTGGAGATATTTTTCTCAGGTTTCTGGGTGGGTTTTTAAGCCAACAGCCTTGAAAGGGAAACAGAGCCAGCATGCCACAGACATCTGGGACACAAGGCCTACACAGTATTTTTGAGAAGTCAGTATCGCTCACGGACGATAAAGGGGCATTCACTGTTGGCAAAGGCACGCCACAGGAGTGGGTGGAGTTGGGGCTACGAGGCAGGCCTCGGACTGAGTTAGCAGCCAATTTTCTTTTTCCACCATCTCTGGAGTTTGAATAGGTGCCAATACAGCTACAAGTTTTTGGAGACATCCATAGGTGAAGATAGTGAGCCCCCCAATCTCCCCCAAACTCCCCTCTTTTCCATGGAACTTAGCAGCAGCTACCAGGGGCGTCATCACAGAGCGTTAATTTTTTCCCTTGCCTGGTTTCCCACATTCTGTGACCACCTCAGAGTGTGCCAGGGAAAATACTGAGAGCCTAGGTAAACGAAGGGGAACCCAACATTCACCAGTCTGGCCTTAAAATAGCCAGCGGAACGCCCCCATCCCAGAGAGGACACAGGCGGCGACTGTTCACCAGTGTGCTCTGAGCACCCGCCCACCCCACCCCAACAGCTCACCCCAATTCCCGTGAAAGCCTATCTCAGAGAGAGGTGGAAGCAGTAGCCAGATGACTTGGCCGTCTCCTTTCCTTTGGGCCCCGTGACTTGGGTGCATACTAATAAGCACACAGTGACCTGATGCAAACCAGGGCACCCACTGGGCAGGGTGGAAACCTGGGTGGAACAGACGTCTGAGGTGGTGGAGGGCTGGGCAGAGCAACCAGGGAGAGCCAAGAGGAAGAGTGGAGGCCTTGGGAGTTATAGGACACACCCGGGGCTGCGCACTCAGGCAGAAAGGAAGATGTCTCCACATTGACTGCTGGCCAGCCTGGGACATAGCGCTACAACTTGCCTGCCATGCCACCAGGCTGTGTATTCTGGATGGAGCACATGCCGTGGGGAGGGGTCCGCCAAGAAGGGACATAGACAGAGAGAAGGAAGAAGGGGAACAGTACTATGGCGTGAGGATAAGGGAGCGTGTATGGCATACGCGGCATGAGTGTTGGCTTTCCAGAGTTTTCTAGGTACTCCGTGCAGTTGTCCGCTTTAGCAGAATGCCCAGTTAAATTTGAGTTTTAGATAAACAACAAATAATTTTTGGTATAAATATGTTCCATGGAATGTTTGAGACATAATTATACTAAAAAATATTTGGTGTTTATTTGGAATTCAAGTGTAACTGGGCGTTCCATATTTTATTGGCAACCTTAGCACCCCCTCGACTAGAATGAAAACCACCAAGGGCAGAGATCGTTTCTGCCATAGCCTCTCTGAAAAACCTAACATGGTCCATTCCCTGGGCTCCTTTGCTATGTAATGTACTACAGAAAGGCACACTCTGCCTTGGCACTTTCTGCCAATCTGACTGTCCTGACTTCACCTATGATTAGCCATGTGATTGTGGGCAAGTATCTTCATCACTGTTTCCTCTATGTTCTCATTTGCTAGATGGGAAAAATGTAAGCTGTCTGCCTTAGAAGGTTGTTACAAGGAAATAATACAGGTAAAACCTTCACTGTGTGCTGTGCTCATAGAAAGGACTCCATAGACATTAGCTATTATTATTGGATACTCAATAAATAAGGGAATGTGATAGAAAAAAAAATACCATGGGTGTTAGAGACCCACCTGAGCTGAGCATTGGGCTTCTTCAACCAGCTTTGTGAGGCTTGAGAGAGACTTTACCTTTCTGGGTTCCTTTTCCTGAAGATTTCAAGATTCCTGCAAATTCTAAAATCCCATAATTTAAATAGATTGAATGGATGGGAACCACATAGAATAACAACCATGTCAATAGAAATGTGTAAGGGGGTTAGAGAGTAGAAGCATAGTGGGGGGTGTTTCATTGTTCACATAAAAAAGTCTGCCCCCAAAAGCAAGACTGGCCTTCCCAAGGCTCTGATGGTAGGAAGGCTGGGTTTCAGAGATTGAGGCAGAAGACAACCTGTGTGAGAACGGAATATTCCTCCCTCAACTAAGATTTACAACAAAAGGATCCTAGTAGGATGCCAAGTGGGAAAGCCTTCCCAGTAGGCAACCGAGCCAGTTGTAATAAATAAATTCATGTTAGTCCAATGCCAACACATCTGAGAAGCCATGGTCCCCACCATCCACAATGTCTTCTGTGGCCCAGAGTTAGGTTTCAATGATTTACAACATTTACAGATAATTTCAAATCTTACTAGTGACCTTTATAGTTATTTCTTACCACCTCCAGGAAATCATCTCTTAGCCTCAAAGAAATGATTTGCTCCTCTCATGTAATTCTGAGGTGAGGGTGGTCACCAAGAGACCAGGGATAGGCAGATACCTTCACAGCAATGGTTTCCTTCCACAGGGGATGGAGGAGAAGAGGGTCCATTGACAGCATGACCAACAGCATAGACTCACAGCATGTTGGATTCAAAAGCCTTTGGAAAATGATGAAATAAAGAGATAATACAACCCCCTGCCCCAGAATATTCACAATACACTTGTAAGGCAAAATCTTTGTTCAATATAGCAATGACTTCGGAGTCTGAGTATGGCAACATACAAGGCTGAGGGGAGTGCATTTGTGCTGAAATGACCAAGAATAAGCCAAATGGGCCTAACCAAGATGTGAGCTTTCCATGGATATACGGATAGCAGGGGAAGAAGGTGAGAGTCTTGAAAGAATAAAGAATGTTCTAGGCGAAGAAAAGAGGGTTTCCAGAGCATGCCAGGAAATGGCCACGAGTGGGAGCCTAGTTACAGAATGAGGCTGGAGACAGATCAAGTCTTCAGCTTGTAAGGTGGGGGGCTCTAGACTCATTAAATTCGCTCACAGGCCATGTTGCACCTAGATAATTGGATTACCTATAGTTTTTCCCATTGTACTGTGATTGAAGGAGCTCGGCAGAAGCATCGAATAGTCCACCAGTTTAAAAACATTTCCTCCACCCATGCGAAATTCCATCCACTGAATCATCTTGATGAGACATGGCTGGGGACATATAAATCCATCCACTGTCTGGGGATGGCAGTACGGGAATAGCTCGAAAAATTACACATCACGTTATCTTCAAGCAGCAACTCAACTTTTGGGAATTTATCCTGAAGATACACTTGAACATGTGCCAGATTTTTGTTTCAGCATTGTTTGTAAGATCAAAACATTTGAAGCAACCTAAATGCCATTGCAAGGGGGCTAGTTAAATCAATTATGGAATCCATACATCCACAGAATAAGACAAATAAATGCAAATTAATAACAAATACAGAATTTCTCTATATACCAATAATGGGGCCATCTCTAAACTATGTTGTTTTAAAAAAAAGAAAGATAAAAAGAAAGGCAAGGCACAGTAAAGCCTGTAAAGTAGGCTGCCATATTTGGTAGAGTACAACTACCCCCCCCCACCGCGTGTGGGATGCATTTGGTGACTTTCTTTCAAAGACTACAGTATTGGAGGGAGGAGAAGGAACTTTACAGTGGAGAAACCTGGCAGACTTTACCTTACTCAGGAGATCAGAGTCCCATCACCAGCCATAAGTCACACAAATGCCATGTACCCATGATACAATGATGAAAATGCACATTCCCTCTTAGGTCATCCTCCCCAAAACCCATAACCCCTGGCTAACCATGACAAAAAAGCACCAGTTGGACTCAAATTAAGGAGCATTCTTCAAAATACTTGAGCAGCCCTCCCCCCTTCCCCCCCAAAAAGAGTCAAGTTCATCCAAACAAGGGAAGTCTGAGAAACTGTCACAAACTGGAGGAGGCCAAGAAGACTCGACAACTGAATTTAAGGTGGTGTCCTGGGTGAGATCCTGGAGCAGGGAAGGGATATTGAAATGAAACTAGTAAAATCCGATAAACTCTGAAATGCAGTGAGTGCTAATGTTCTTCCTGTGACAAACGTACATAATAATGTAAGATGTTGAGGGAGCAGGACTCCTCGGTGGCTCATTCAGTTAAGTGTCCGCCTTTGACTCAGATCATGATCCCAGGATCCTGGGATCGAGCTCCAGGTCCTGCTCCCTGCTCAGCGGGGAGCCTGCTTCTCCCTCCCACTCCCTGCCACTCCTCCCGTTTGTGCTCTCTCTTGCTCTGTCAAATAAATAAACAAAATCTTAAAAAAAAAAAAAGATAACAAAAAAGATAATAAAACCTTTTTAAAAGATAATAAAAATATTTAAGGAGATAATAAAATAAAATCTTTAATAAAAAAAGATAATAAAATTTCAATCCAAGTTGTTTGTTTCTAAAAGATCCTTTTGTTTTGAGATTCACTTTTTGAGTAATGCATTAAATCAGTAGCCCCCAAATAATTTATTAGCGTGGATTATTTCTCATAGCAATAAGTTGCATGGCCCCAAAGTGCAAGGCTCCAAAGAGAACGGTCCCAGGGACACAAGAGTTTTGAAGGAAAAAAGAACATTGGGTAATGGTCTGAATACATGGTATTGCCTAAGAAGATCCTGAGCACCCAAGTGACAAAATGAAGGCATGTGTCTCCAAAGAGATGGTGGGAAAAGGAGAGATAAGATGTCCAGAAGGAGTGACTCTCTGCCACAAAGACTAAGTTTGCCGATACAAAATATATATGAGATTAGCTCCCCTTCTGTTTCCCAGTCGACTCTGTGCTACATCCTCCCAGTTCTGGAATGAGCCCTTCTCTGCCTTTTGACTCCTAATCAGGGAAAATATTCTAGAAGGTTGGTGTGTGAGGGACACTCTGAACCCTTGGCGAGCTGACTCTGAAGTCATTCTTGCTATCCCACGCATCGCTCTTCTGTTTCGGCCACCACTTGGCAAAAAGCATAACTGAGAGATGACAGTGGAGTGAATTCAAATTTGACCCCATAAGAGAAACAGGGCTGTTCAGGTCAAGCCTAAAGCCCAAGGGAAAGGGCACAGGATAACAGATCACTGAGCCAGCTGGGGGCAAGACGCCAGACGGACACCCACCAGGAGAGGCAGGGAAACGGTTAATAACTCACGGTGACACACATTAAGCCAGCAACTCAGGGACTGCAGTTTGGCTAATCATGAAGTCAAACAGAACTGTCGGAAACTGGGAAGGCGCTGTCGCTTTTACTGTATTTTTCCACACGTTTTTTTTTTTTTTTTTTCCCCTTCAATTTGGAAATGTTCGTGGGGAGTTGAAACACTCAGGCTGGAGAACTCCCGGGGTCTGAGAGGGAAGAAACGGTCTCTGCTTGGATCTCAATCCAGTTCAGACCAGCAGATCCTAAGGGCTCACCCACTAGTGGCAGTTAGGTGGCCTCTGGTTGCCAGTGCCCCTCCTCTGCTCCCAACCCCCGTCCTGTAGAAACATGCTCACCTCCTCTTCTTTTCACTGCCCTCTGGTCCCAGCGTGCCGCCTCTGGCCAAGTTCCATGAACGGCGCGCTCCATCCACCGGCCACACCAGCCTCCTTGTTACTAAGCTCGGCACCCGCTTAACTGGCAGCAGACGGAGAGAGGAGCTCAACACCCCCTAGGTGGGCACTAGGGGAACCTGGGGCTGAGAGGCAGAGTGGAAGTACAATGCTCTGCCCTCACCCCCGATTGCTATGTTGGCAAGGACTCTGCTTTCACAACGCCTCACATGTGAGCAACCAGCTCGTGGAAATTCACTAAAAGGACATGGTTGGCTCAGGATGTTTAAAGTGACCGTGGGCTCCACTTTGGGGAGAGTGTAGGAAATTAGTGCACATGGTGATGGAGGTACTATGAGGTGTACCTGCCCTCTGGATCTTACAATCCTGGAGATTCTTGTTCTGACCTTCCCGGCATAGGTATGTACCAAGTACTTGCTTTCTAAACGATAGGGAGAATTCTCCTCACCCCCGAACATGTAAATGACATTTTCTGCATCCGAGGGCAGTTCCTCATCATAGACTGATCCTGCGGATGACTGTCACTCCTCATGGCACAGACAACTTGACTTTAACATTACAGACCGACGTATTTGCCACCCCCACCCCCTTACACGCACACACACACACATGCTCACACACACAGTTTATCCTGTAGGAATATCTCCACTTAGCATGTCTACTCCAAGTCCGAGTTAAGTACCAGCCATTCTAAAGGAAACAGACCAGTTTCACCGAGTGAATTCTAGACGAGAAAAAAAATAGATAGGATGCAGTGTGTGCGAGAGCAGGAAAGCACACACATGCACCCCGCACCCCTCCTTGCTCTTTCCCCCTCAGCAAGAATTGCACCTTGTTCTGAGCCCTCCCCCTTCCCAGACAGCAATAGGTCTGATAATCTCCGAACAGCTACTGTTCCATTGGCTCAGCCAGAGAAGGTCTCCCTATAACGCAGCCGAAGTAGTCGTGCTCGGGTCTCGGGCTCCATCATGACGGCTTGGGGCTAAGGCTGTGGGTCGGTCATCACAGCCCTGACCTGCCCAGTGGAAGTTCCCTGACCTATCTCACGGAATAGCGCAGAAACACAAGTCCCCCATTGTTCTCCGGCTTGGGGATTGAGGGAAGGGGGAACACGCGCGCACACAAAACCTCCCTCCAAAAGATTAGTGCAATTATTAGCCAACAGTAATGGCTATAAGCCAATCTGTTCTCAAATCCTCCCAAGCACAAGTCACCTCAGAGCCTCTTAAAGCCCCAAACACAAGACTGTGTGTTCTCCTGCATTTTGCCACGTCGTTCTTGAAGGCTGCTGGGCCGTTGCTTAACGCTGCCCTTACCCACAAGGCTAATAAGCAGGGAAAGAAACAGTGACTAACACACATGTCTGAGCCTTGGGTCCCCATGCCCCCATAAGTCTGTGAAGGCAGATGTCCGGGGCCAGACATCACTGGCGACTGCTTCACCCAACGTCACGCGGTCAAAATGCTGAGCTTATGGCGCATGGTTGGTGTTCATTGTAGAACTCTCCAGAATGCTGTGCTCTCTCCCCCTTTCACCTTATGTGAATAACAATCTTTGACCCCTGTACCATTCCTGCTGGCTACTCTAGTCTCCCACCTGGAGTAATGAGTATATATTGGGAAAGGAAATTAAATTCCATGTGACAACTTGGTGAACACTCACTTACACTGCACACGTATTTTAAACCATCGTCTCAGAGAAAGCAAACTCTTGTGTTAGCCTGTATTGACACATATATGAGATAGTTCAAAAAAATCCATACTATATCTTGATTAAATATGGATAATGATGAGAGACACACAAAGAAGAAAATTCAAGGACAGAAACGTTGGTGATATATTTACCTAACCCCAAAGCAATCTAGTGACTGGATTTAAGTTACAGATGTGTTAAAGGACACTAAGAAAAGACTATGTCGGCCGAGTTCAAAGACTCAAAGATTCAATGACTCTGTGGATATCCTACTTAAGAGAGTATCTACATGAGTCCATAAATACGGAGGTGCACATTCACTGCCTGCAGCTCAGACACTATCCGATCATTCCCTTATTCTTCAAAAGGTTACTGAACCCCAACTATGTTCCCGGCATGGGTGAAGGCCAGATGGTTGGTAGGTTTCTCTTAGAGCAGCCATATTCAAAGCCCCATCACTTCCCGAGAAACCAGTGCCATTTGGAAAACACAGGCACAGAAAAAAGTCTCCATGCTGAACAGACAAAGGGAAAATGTTCCAAGTGACGACAAATCGGGAAAGGTTTCAAGCTGCTATTATTGATTATGAAGCAGACCAAGACATGTTAAGATTTGCAAAGTCTACAAAATATGTAGATGAGGCATTACATGTAACCCGGTTCCTACGAATTAATAGCATGTCTTCGCAGCAGGATGCTCTCAGAAAAAACTCTGTGGAAAGATCTAGAGCCTGAGTTTGAATGACCAAATCACAATGACTCAGTATTCTCCCATATGATTATTTCATAGTTCTATACACACACCGAAACAGAACCAGCACCACAGCACTGTTTATATATAACTTCCATAGCGTATGTTTTTACGAACACATGCATGCGTGTGCGCACGCGCACACACACACACACACAGTCTTTCTCATCTGGGAAGTTTTGGGTTTCAGTTAAATTCCAGAAAGCCTCTCTTTGATATAATTGGAAGATAACCCCTGGTGAATCATTTTCAAAGCTGTGTCCGAAAATGGAGTTAAAACTAAAGTAGTAATAGGGGTCGGTTGGACATCAGCCTTCAGGTTGGGTAGAGATCCCAGGGACCTGGGATCAAGCCCCACATCGGGCTCCCTGCTCTGAGGGGAGCCTGTTTCTCCCTCTCCCTCTGTGGCTCCCCCTTCTTGTTCTTGATCTCTCTCTCTCTCTAAGTCAAATAAATAAATAAAAAATAAAAATAAAAAACAGATAGTAATATACAATACTAAAAATAATAAAACAAATAAAAAACAAAATAATAGTAATAATAAATGGGCCATTTGGGAAATACCTAAAATCCTGAGACTAACCTCATTGTATAAACTTATGAGAGTCTAATCTCATAGCACACATACACCAAACCGGTCTTTGGCATTACTCACTAATGAGAAGATCAACGCAAATACATAGATGCTACAATGATTTTCTCTCTAGGATGCGTAGCTCTAAGCCCCTGATGTAATTGCACTGTCTGTAGGAGGGACAGGCATTCTCGGGGCTTCGTAAAGCAGGTCTGTGAAGGACGTGTGTCACATTCCGTTGTGCTTAACTGCATACAAACACATGCACACCCCCACTTCAATCTCATATTCCTGTCTCTGCAAAATTGATACCATTTCATTGAGGTCGATTACGAGGTTCTATGGTGATCCAGGAAAAGAAGAGCAAACAGCAGTGCAAAGAATAGCGAGGCTCTGAGGATGTGCAGAGCCCCGAAACCTTGGGGTCTCCCCCTTGCATCTTTAGTGACTCGTCAACTCAGGGGCCCAGCCCATAGGAACCCAGCTCACCAGCACCTGCGTGTGGATGAACTCCCTAGACAAGGGCTCTAGGTACCAACTCATGGGGCGGGGGTGGGGGGGTGACCAGAGCCACAACTGGGGCCCACTGTTCACTCGCCTAAACTTCTTGAGTTTGAAACCAGACCAGGGCCAACCATCCCCTTCTGCACTTACGGTGAATCTTGCAAATGGAAAGCACAAGAGAAGCATGAGGGAGGTGAAGGCAGAAGACGGAGCCCTGCCAGGGTCAAGAAGACCAACGGCAAGAAAGCCTGCCTGTCGGGAGAAGAATCACTCATGCTTCTCTCCATCCACCCGGTACCAAGCGACCTCCCCAATCAGGCGAGCCCACCCAGCTCCTTCCTAGACACGGATCCAGTCCGTGCAGGGCTCCGCCTGCCTCTCTCGCAGCAGATGGCCAGAAAGGATTCTGCTGCAAGATTTGCCCCGAGAGTATCTGAACCACGATGACACAAAGAGAAAAACAAGTAAGACTCACAACTGAATCCCTGTCAAAGTTGGGGAGCGGGGAGTCAGGTTCAAGTGCACCACAGCTTTTTAAGTCAGGCAACTACTCACCTGCATCTGGCATGAGGATTGACAAAGAAAGTCAGGTCAAAATCCAAAAATCCAAATGAGCAAATCCACGGGTCTCTACCCTGCCATGTTTTCCTCTGTCCCTCAGTCGTCACGTGTGGGTTAGCTGCCCAGGGACGTGGCTCTGATGAATTCAGCACGGTTCCAAAAAGGGGACCAGGGGGTCTAGCCTCATCCCACCACTATCCCTCAGTCCCGGGCCAGGATGTGGAGCCACAAGGACCAGCGACGGTGTGCAGAAGCCTTGCTCGCGACATTGAATGAGCCCACAGAATACGTCAATCTGATCTTTTATAGTGCTTTGTTTATTACCTGTGTGCCCTTATTTCATAAGGGAACTGAGAAAGAGAGAGAGAGAGAGAGGGCAGGCATGATGAAGATGACTATTCGTAGCAATCCAAAGACAGCTTTTCTTAAGCTTCATTCATACCAGCAAATGTGACCAAACAACCTAGCAATTGTTCTCTCAAATGTCACCTTTCCGTACGGGCCACTGTGCCGATAAAACTCGGCTCTCTCCTTTTCGCTCCCCACTGCCCCTCCTAAAAAAAATTGCTGTGTTATCCTCCAAATATCTCCAGAGAAATCGAACCAACAAGGAAACCTTTTCTTCTTCCCTCAACCACCCCCCCAACTCGTTTTTTCTTTCTTCTTCACGCAGCTTGAACAATTTGGCTCTGTTCTGGGTGCATTCCTGTGGCCCATTCTCTTTCAGTCCCCTGTGCAGGGCTGAGGACGGTGGACCAGGAGAACACAGGCCCACATTCAGACCCAGGACGGCCCTTGGTAGGGGGGTGGCAGGGTGGGGGGGGGCGGTGAACCAAATGTACCTAGGATTGTTACGACACCAACTTAATACCTGGGCCGAGAGACAAAGGCTCTTTAGAAAAAGCCCAGGCGGCCGGGTAACCCATCCCCCGACCTGCTAGGAGTTCAAAAGATAACAGAAGCTGAAAATAAGGCCGAAACATGATTAAAGTTTTCCAATTCATTCCACGAGCTATTATAAGTGATGACTGCGCATACATGGAGAGAAGCTTTTTCTCTTTGCCTGTGTGTGTGTGAGTGTGTGTGTGTGCACATGCGTGCACACACACACGCACAAGCGTCCAGTCCTGGATCAGTACCGTCAGAGCCTTGTCACCTTGCATAAGCAGATGTATAGCCATTGCTCGGAAAGTCCCTTGATTGGAGGGGAATCTACAAAATGAGGGAACCCATGCGACATGAACCCTATTTTTGTTCTTAACAGAGGGTAAGTGGGCATTTTCAAGTTTTTATTCCTATATTTATTCCTGCTCGGATCCCGGAAAACGTCCCTGCCTGTGGAAGAGTGTGAAGCCCGTGGAAGGCCTTAGGAGTAAGTTCTGAGGCTACTGGGCCAGGGCGGGAGCTGTGTGACTTGCTGTCTCAGAGCTCTAGACAAATCACAGGCGTTTAGGGAATCTGTCTTCTAAATGGAGTGGGTGCCCGGCCACTTACAGGCAGACTTGGAGATAGCCCCTTGTGGCCCCAAGCACCATGGTCCCGAGCCAAGTTTCTTCATTAAATGAGGAAGAATTTTGAGCCAGAAAAACTGGAAAGCAATGACACACAGAAAGAGCCAGGCCTAGAAGGTAACCGGGAAATAAAGACGGGGCACCTCAGCACTTGAACCAAATGGGATTTGTCCGTCACTAAAACCCAACCCTCACTTAGAAAACTCTAAATCACTGTTTTACCTACTTGTTTTTCAAAAAGACTGTAAGCTCCATGAGAACCAGGACCGTATCACCACATCCCAGCATCGAACACGGCTAGGTACTGAATAACTCGTTTTGAATGTTGAAACATTCCAGATTCATAAGGAATTAAAAAAAAAATGTGCAGGGGGTGGGGGGCGGCAGGCAGCTCATGGCCACTCACTGGGGCTGACGGTTAGATTTACAAGCATTTTGTGAGCCCGTTCTTAGACACAGCCGCTATTAAAAGTGAAATTCTATAAACTTACAATGAAATAAAGTATACTAAAAACCAAGGTAAAGGACCTATCTCTCCCTTACTATTGAACCAAGTTGTACTATTATCTCTGGTCTTGAGGTTATGTACGTCTATCGCGTCTACATCGGGGAAATACGGGCAATGCTGACCATGGTCCATCTTTCCCTCACTTTGTGGTCAGTGATGTCACATTCGTAGCTTAAAATTGGCTATGAGGGGAACAGTAACACATGGTAACCTAAAAATGCCACAAGTCGGGATTTGATTTATGGTTTTTTAATTGTCTAGACTTGAGAGTGATAAATGAAATATTTTACACCTAAAAGTCTATCACATCTATGGTGGTTACATTGTGAGGAATATGTGTGTGTGTGTGTGTGTGTGTGTGTGTGTGTGTGTGTATGTGTGTGTGTGTGTGTGTGACTGTGTGAGAGAAAAAGATTATCTGAGAAAAAGACTGAAAAAGACTTTCAGTATTCAAAACTATTCCCTGATTCGGTGAAGAAATCCTTTACATCATCGACCCAGAAGTGAGGTCCCAACAAATGTCTTCATTCTTTTATCTCATTCCTTAACAAAAATGAAAATATCAAGGTGTGTTCATGTTGGAAAGTGCATAGACTCTTTCCTCAACTGCAAAAGAAAAGTCAGTGGGATATTTTTCAAGAATCAATTAACCAGGGGACGCCTGGGTGGCTCAGTCAGTTAAGCATCTGCCTTAGGCTCAAGTCAAGATCCCAGGGTCTTAGGATTGAGCCCCGCATCAGGCTCAGCAGGGAGCCTGCTTCTCCCTCTCCTTCTGCCTGCTGCTCCCCCTCCTTGTGCTCTCTCTCTCTGTCAAATAAATAAATAAAATCTTTTAAAAAAGGAATCAATTAACTATATGGAATTTATAGTAAAGGGTTTTGTGTATTTTGTAATTATTTGCAAACTGTGTGCTACACATCCTTTATGTCAATGATATTCCTAACCTACTTGTGTAACCTATCCACTTGTGTGGATAAACGTGAACACATTTTTTTTCAGAGAGCTGGTTGTTTAACATTTACCAACACACCACCGTCCCACAGTCTAACTACATGTAAGGAAAGAGGGTAATTTCCATGATTTTTAGGATGACCATTACCTAGAAGTATGTGCATACATCCGTATGTGTACATGTAACATCGCATGTGTGTGCGTGTAGATGTGTTTGGTTTGTCGCTTGGCTTTGGCTTAATAGAGGTGGCTCACAAAACACTGAATTGGTAGAAAGATGACCCGGTATGAGCTGTCCTACTCTTTCATCGGGGCCTCCAAGAACAAGGGCTCATCGAAGGACAGGCAAAGGAGGCAAGAGTCCACACTTAAAATTTTCCTACATCTGGACAGTATTTGACAGTTTCCGAAGGGACTTTTGCACCAACAATATCATGAGAGCCTCGTGGGGGCTTTGTGATAAAGGCAAGACAGAGCTTTTCCATTTTATAGATGTACATGTTGAGGCTCCCAAAGCTTACGTACTCTGCCAAATACTCACACAATGGAGGGTGACCAGCGTAAAAGTAGAACCCAGATCCGACTCCTAGCCCAGTGTTTCTCAAGAGAGGATCACAATACCTGCTTTGAAGCAGTGCTTCTGGAACATTCCATCTTTCTTAGACCTGAATGTAAGTAAGGAGGCAATGCCATGGAGAGAGAGGACACTTGGGAATCTGGAGGTCCTGTTGTCAAGCTCGGTCACACTTCCTAGCTCTACATCCTTGGACATGGAGCCTCTAACACCAGAGCCCTTGGTTTCAATCTGTCTGCTGACCCACCTGCGGCCACCGCCCTGGGTCAGTATCCGCCCGGCCAGAGAATCAAACACCATGGACAAGTAGCTACAGCAGAGTCAGGCCCACAGGCTCTGTACTCTGCTGGCTTTTGTACTTTTTTTTTTCAGAATAGCCAAACCCCTTTAATTTTTTCAAGCAAAATCGTCTGTGAGACAGCAGAATATAGTTCAGACCAAATGGCAGTTTTCTGGGGTCGAATGGGGAGAGGGAGTGGGGGAGGCCAGCTAGCCTTAAAATTCCTGTCTGCTCCTAGGGACCCTCACAGCACCACAGAAGAAACCTAGTCTCCTTGAAGTGTCTAAAAAAAAAATCCTCATTAACATTTAATGTTAATGAATAATTTAATTAAAATTTGTGTTAATGAAGACAGTGTGTGTACATGTGTGTCTCTGTGTATGTGCTTCTGTCTGTGTGTGTGTGTGTGTGTGTGTGTGTGTGTGTCTGTCTATGTGCCTCTGCGTGTGTATACTGTGGTGAGGGGCAGAGGGCCTCATGTTCTATTTGGTGGGTCTTCTCCTTAAGCTTGGCTGAATACATTGGAATTTTCTGCCACTATCCACAAAAGGCCAAAAGGAAAGAGAGGAGTCCCTCAGTGACCTAAATGGACAAAAATAAAGTTACAATCCTACATCCTACTATAGAGAAGCAAGCAGGCAAATCCATAAATGTTTTATAACATCCCTTTGAGATAGGTGCCTTCATCATCATGACCTTGTAGATGGAGAAACGCATGCTGACAGAAGTTAAGTAATATTCTCAAGCTTTTACTGCTTGTTAGTGGTGAAGCAGAGACCGGGGCTGGTTTCCTGGATGGCCAACCTGTGCAATCATCCAGGGACACTCTAAGGGCCCGTGCTTGGACTGTAATGTTCTACAGGTGCTTGTTTTAAAATTCTTAATAATTTTGTCTTTGAATTTGGGTTCTGTAAGTAAAGTCAGATGGAGCATGTGTAGGGGTTTGGGGCCTTTGCTAACCTGTGGTCCTGCCTCCCACTGCCTCTCAGCCCTCCTGGGATGGGTTCTTGTCCACCTGCTTCCCAGCCTTGATGCTCTGGGTCTGCCTGTCTTGCCTTCGCCACCCCTGACCCTGACCACTACCCACTATCTGGAGCAATGGGTAGACAAGGAAGATTTGTGTTTGGTCATCAATTTCCACAACTGTGGCACAGGCACATAGGGACAGGGTCAAGTGCACACCTTGTATTTCTCCAGAGAGGAAGGCCCAGCCATTCCCACCTGGAGGGAGGGAGAGAGGAAGAGGGGGGAGGTCTCTCACATACCCCTAGTCCTGACTCTGAGCATGTTCTAGAAGGGAGGTTGTGGTCTCATCGATGCACTATGCATTATGTAGTTGGACTTGGCTCAGATTCAAGCCGAGATACCATAAGTCAAGAGAAGAAACTATGGATCCTTATGGGGGGGGCCTCCTCTCCTTTTCACAAGGGTCAGCGCCTTGTGATTATTCCCCGGATTATTCCCATCCAACCAGCTTCTCGGTCCAGCATTGATGGACTCTGCCTCTGCCAGCACCCAGGTCACAAGAAGAGGGAATGTGAGCCCCAAGTTTGCCCTGCATCTATCCCTTCTCTCACAGGTATAGATGCCCACACGTACTCTCTTCAAGTTCCACCAACTATAATTCCAGCAGCACTAATGAGCATAAAGTTTTGCCAGAAGATCAAGGGCAAGGCTCCCCAGCCTCATGAAGTAGCTGCAAGGGAGGGACGTAGTCCAGTGAGGGGCCATGTGCAGGCAAGGAGCCAACAGCCATTCCTAGACCTGTCCCCCTGCGACCCGGCTCCTTAGAATCATGAGAGACAGTTCCATTTTTTTTTTTTCTTGCGATGACCAGTGCATGAATTCCCAAAAGGGCAGGAATTCTGCCCATCTTGTGTGCTGTGGGTTCAGGCCAGCGCAGAGCAGGTAGCAAATGCTTACTACGTGTTTAAGGCATTGATGCTGCGGGATGGATCTACTCCAGATGCGAAAGTCCTATGGCTTAACTCCATCCCTGGCATTTGTATCCACTTCAGCCCTAGATTTTTTTGAGTGTGGAGTGAGGAGGAAAACCCTCATCCTCTCTCTGGTCCCCTCCTTTCTTCCCCTTACATCCATCCCTGCAGCAACCAATAGCGAACAGGCCAGGACCCCTTGGCTTCTTAACAAAGCCAAACAGGTGTAAGAGATTAGCTCCTGGACAAAGCCTCTGTCCAACAAAACAATGTCAAATCCCACCCCCCGCCCCACTAATAAAGTCCAGAGCTGTAAGCAATTCCCCTTGTTATTAAGCAGGAAAGAAAACACAGCCCGACTCCTTCCCAATTAGCTTGGAGGACCCTCCGATGAGCCGAATTTAAACCAGAGACCTGCCATGATCTGGCTTTTAGCGCAGACAGGGCCTGCCTTCCCCAACAAATGGAAACTCACTGGCCCAGGTTCCCAGCCATCTTGGCACGAGGGCACAGACAGCCCCCGAGCCCCCACCCCAGTATCCATGGGCTGTCTCTGCCTCTGATTCAAACCATCTTTGCGACTCCCTGCCAGATCCCTTACTTTGATTTTCCATATGGAGGCTTGGGGTCCTTTGCCAGGTTAGTGTTTAGAGGGATGGGCTTTTGACAGTTTCGCTGTCAGTGAGAGAGGGGATGGGATCCCTCCCCTGGACGGGAATCACTTTCTTGTCATCCGAAAAGGGGAGAAAGACCAACATCCTGAAGCAATAACAACACAGTCGAAACCCCGAAGGGATCTAGCAATGGGGATGTCTTGCCTCTCTCTCCACCCCCTCCTCAAACTGATAGGTCTTGGGGTGGGAAAGAGAGAGACTCCAAGGTGCTTCCAAAAATGGCCCCTAGTTCTGTTACTTTGTGTTTACACGTGGGGTGAGAGCAACTCAGACCACTCAAGTCATCCGATCTGCTCTCCCCACCCTGTCTCAGACAGAGGTTGGAAGAAATCTCGTCCAATCTTGAACATCTTACCTGAATAGGGGATGTTTAGACAGTCTTCGTAATAAGCTCTCAGGAAAGATTACGACTGCCAGGCACTGTCCTACGGCTGTAAAGCATTACTTCTCAGAACTCTATAAATTTTATAAATGAGGTCACAGTATTTGAGAAGTTGCTTGTCCAAAACACACAACTAGCCACCAGTAGAACTAACATTTGAACCCAGAGTCCAAACCCAAACCTGTGGTAGACTTTTTCATGCTGCCTGCCAAATATTTCCCCCCTTCCCACTCAGCTCCCCCTTCTGGGGACATCGTAGGATTACATTTCCTGGGAGCCTCAAGACTAGCCCAATGCCAAGGAGTTGTGGACGAAAGTCACATTTATGACCTCCAGGCTGGACCAATATGTGTCTCCCCAGAAAGCACTGTCCCCTCTGCTATGCTTACTGGCAATGTTCCAGAAAACTCAATGTCAGCCTGGGTCCCAGAATATGGACACAATGACCGGGAAACAACACTCTCAGTTTCTGGTGATAGATATGTAGTATGAATAAACAATAAACTCTAATTGTTTTAATCCATTAAGATTTGGGGCTTTTTACAGAAAAGTCAAGAAGGTGGTTGTTTTGGAGAGGGTAGAGAAACAGGGCACGTGAAGAACTTCTGGGGTACCCCCTGAGCCCCACTTCCTAACAAGAGTGCCTGTTACAAGAGTGTTAGCCTTATAATAATGTGTTAAGTATTATTTCTTGGAGGTTGCAGTATCTGTGTTTTATTTTACACTGAAGGGTTAAAAATTATCTGGGGGCTGTTTGTTACCACCCACACCAGCCTGACTGAGAGAACACAGCCAGCGCTGATCGATACACCGTCACGGCCCCTGTCCTGAAGTGCTTTCTTGAGTCTCAGTGATCCCCCTTCTGGGCTCAGAGGTCAAGAAATTTCCCTCTTCTGAGTTGAGAACAGAAACCTCAGTTTTTTCATCTACATCTAAGTCTTGTCATGAAAAGGACAAAGTAGAAACACGAAGAGAAACATGAAATGAATTACCTGGGACTGAAAGTCTTCCAAGGTTCCTCATTCAGAATTTCTTTAGGAATTGCCAAGAGGCGAGACGTGACGGTGAATCTGAGCTCCTGAATAGTGGACATCCCATGAACCTCCTCTCGGACTGCTTTGTCCTGCTCTAGCAACCTCGACACAGCCTCTTGTGGTCACTTTAGTCTCCAGTGTGTCATATGTACAAACAGAAGGAGGCAAATGGGGTAGCTTCAGGGACAGTTAGGCAGGAGGACTCATCACAGGGAGAAGAAGGTCCTAATGGTCTTTGATGTGTCCCTGTTGGCAGATGCCTGAAAGGTGCTCAGAGGAAATCTCACTTAGAGATCAGCCAGTGTACAAAGGGCAGAACGAAATTGCAACGCCTTTCCTCTACCATGACCCCGAATCAAGTAAGGCAGGTTGGCTCTCGCAACATCTGGGAGCTTGGAAACCCAAGGCGTTTCTAAACAACTTCCCCCTCCGCCCCTCCCCAACCCCAACCCGCGTTAGCCTTGGAGAAGCAAGATGCTTTCCCCTGGAAGGCCATTGTGGTGTTCTATAATTCATTCTCCTTCTATACACTGCCCCCCCCAAATAAAGCCATTACTGCATGGGGAAGTGACAAGGGCTACCAGTGTGGGGTTGGGGGTGGGGGAAGAAGACTGTTTTTTTATTTGGTTTGGTTTGGTTTTGCTTATTTAGTTGCTGACGTGATAAAGCTTACTGTGGGTTCCACTGTATTTTAGAACTCTTGCCCTCTTGAAAGGCAATTCCCAAACCAAACCCCAGATTCTTAACACCCACCTTCAGGCCAACTGCTGAGTGTTCACTCCAAACTCAGCCCTTCGAGGGCCCTCTGTCAGCGTTCAGAAGCTCTTGACCAACAACTGTTTCCCAAGCCCGGTGCTCGCTGATCTAACCTCATTAAGCCGACACAAGAAGTCTATGTGATTGATTTATCCCATATAATAAAGCCAGGCAATTACTCACTGGGACAACCTGGCACATGATCTGGTCCCTTCTGTAAGAGGTAGCAAACCAGCCACATAAGAAACCACCCTGCTATTTGGGGAGAGATAAATTGCTAATCCGTGGTTGTCGTCCTACAAATGAATTTTCATTACGGTCTGTGGCAACGCTAAACTTCAAGGACCTGTAATTACAAACCATTGATTTTTTATTGTCACCTGCTGAAAGCTGAAGCATAAAACATTATCCCTTTAGCACCACGGGTCCAGCTGGGTGTGAGCCCTCCTGCTGTAAGTACAGGTGGCAGCGGAAAGAGGCATGAGGCAAGGCCAGGGTGCCCTCCTCCCCCGCACCCGGAAACTTGCCAGAGAGAAGCCCACACCAAGGGTGAATCATTTACAAAGGGATCAAAACGGACCACTTTTTCCAGGCACAGCAGTCTTCGCTTTCTCTTTCATGGCCTTTGTCTCTTTCGACCTTATTTGCAAGAGAAGATACAACCTACTGGTAAAGGGTGCAGGGTCCAGAGGCAAAACTCCTACATTTGCCTTCTGATTCCGCTTATTCCTAGTTGTATGAGCCTGAGTAGCTGGGCCTCAGTCTCCCCCTCTATAAAATGGGAAGGTTAGTAAGAATATCTACCTGCCTCCAAGTGTTTTATGAGAACTAAGGGCACGAATTCACATCAGCCTACCCGGAAAATATACCCAACGCAAGCCACGTTTTCGTACAACACGAATGAAAGCACGGGTGCTGTCATTCCTTGCCTTCGAGACTGTAAGTCACTTGTTAGTAGAAAACATCTTTTTAGATATTCAGACCGAACTCATGAAAGGCAAATTCTGGAATATTTCCATCGTTATCTCCCATGGGCCCAGTGCTATGCCCGGTGCCTAGCAGGTATTTATGGCAATGTTTATAATGCCCTGTACATTTTAAATATCAGAAATTCTTAACAGAATGAACAAGTGAATTTTCAAAATTATTTTTAGGGCACCTGGGTGGCTCAGATGGTTAAGTGTCTGCCTTCGGCTTTGATCATGTTCTCCAGGTCCTGGGATCAAGCCCCACGTTGGGCTTCTAACTCAGCGGGGAATCTGCTTCTCCCTCTCCCTCTGCTTCTCCCCATGCTTGTACGCTCGCTCTCACTCTCTCTCTCTCTCTCTCTCTCGTTCTTTCTCAAATGAATAAGTAAAATCTTTAAAAAATTATTTTTATCCACTTTCCCTTTAAGTGATCATTTGTCTTATTTCAAGGATGACACTGATGAATAGACAGAGACCTAGGGAGGAAACGGGTGCTCCCCCAAGCACGAAGGGAGGTAAGGACAGAATATGGAATTGACAGGGAAGAAGCGTCTCATTCGCTGAAAAAGATACTACATTCTCCCCTGGTGGGCCATCTTTGGGTGTATGTGTTTCACTCTGGGGGCCCCCAACAAATCTCTGTGTTGGAAGAGATGATGAGGATGTTGAAGTTTCCAGAAAGCACGTAGTTAGTCAACCAGTTGCATGCCTGAGAAGGGAAGACTCCTAGGGAAGGAGAGCTGTGTTCAAGGTGCTGCAGAATTCAGGACGCTGTTCTCCATCACCCTCCACGTATGGTGGCCGCTAAGTTCTGTGACCCGGCCTCCAAACATTCACTGAATTCCCTGCTGCCTCAGCCCCAAACCCCTGGCTTTCTTCTTGTTCAGTCAGGAGTTATATTGCTGGTGCCCCTACATTTCTCACTTTAATGGCTCCTCTTCTCAGTAGCAAAAAGTTCAAAACCCTTGGCTGGACATCCAAGGTCCACATCAATCTCACTCCAGGCCAGCTTTCCAGAATCATCCAACCCATAACACTCCTGTCACAGAAAGCAGCAGGTATGGATGGATGATTCTAGTTTGGAGAGGGATGATTGTCTTTTCCTTATGACTCAATATACTCTTCTTCCACTTTCTCAGCTCAAAAAGAGTGATCTCATCCCTACCTCTCAAGGCTCATCTCTCAGGTCACATGGCCCCGCAGAACCTCCTCCCACCTCCCCTAGCAGAACTAAATGCACTTCCACCTTTGCTCCCAGGAACTTTGAGCATCATGCTCTGTGACCATTTCCATTGCTCCATTCTGAACCCCTCCAGGCAAATCCTGGAATTTACCCAGCTTTCTATTTCATGGGCTGATCAGCGTGCCCGGTGCCCAGTAGATATTGATCAAATACGAAGTGAATGGAAATTGGAGGTAGTTTCCCCTTTAGTACGAGAAAGATGTTTCCATTAGGAGAATGAGCCCCAAATAGAGTATGCCAGACAAGTACAGAGGCCCAGGGTTCCCATGCAGGAACGTCGCAGAAGACATTTCCATATTAAGCAGAAGGTTGAACAAGAGAAACTTTAAGAATGGCTTTTAGTCTAGACTTAAGACTCAGGGATATGGTGACCCTTGCCACGTCAGGTCCAGACCTTCAGCCAGTTCAGTGGACAGGAAAAAAAGAGACACATAGAAGTCTTGGTCCAGGGATCTGAGACCTCATAGCAGCATTTCTCCTCAAAATGGAGGATTGTGACCTGTATATGAAAGTTTTAAACTCTAAAGCAAAAGAAAAGAATAGCTCACTACATTAACAGTGTGCAATGTCTAAGGCTTTTCTCCAAAAAGATCCAAAGCAATGTACTTGCTTCCTATGTATTTAAAAAAAAAAAAAATGACTTGATACCCTATGTTCTCATCACTGAAAGAGGTAGTGGGGCAAAACATGGCCTTCTAGATGTGTCAGGGTTGTGATAAGTCATGTTTAAACTTTACCCAAAGTGAAATAAAGTGTCAACAGAAACTGCTACCCAAACTCTCTGATCAGGTCAGGCAAACAACCAATCGAAAAAAATCAATCAAATGTGAAAGATGGCCTAACAGGTGGGAATGCTTAACTCTGTGATTCCCATAGAAGCCAGGTCCACTTAGCATGATTCCTGCCAGCTGCTGCTACTCCTTGTAGCCATGAAACAGCCAGAAGCGTATCAGAAGGTGTTGTTTTGTTGCCTGGCTTGGCCACGGACAGGCTCAGAGCTCGGGGACGTTGGCCGAGGATGCAGGAAGCATGCTAGGAATCATGGTGTCCCCTCAACCCCAGGGCCAGTGCTTTGGAATGAGAGGTGACCAAAATTCCAAAGAAGAATGGAAAATTAATCCTTGATCTGAAAGATGGTAAATGCTCAAGGAAGCTGGCCCTCGTAAGTGGGAGAGAGGAGAAACATTTTCAAGTTGGTGTGACAGAATGACAGCAGTGGGCTTCCATGTGGTACATACCACTGGAAACAGATGGCCCTTTCCCAGGGGTAAGGGATCAGCAGGAACCAGACAGGGGCTAAGCCCCCAGCTAGGTAGTCTAGGGTTTAGCACAGGGTTTCCGCTGCAAGGAGGAAGCAAGGTATAAGTCAGGAATTTGGGGAGCAAAAGTTCAGTTTTAAGGGCCAAATAAGTAAGGTGGGATAAAATGGGTTTAGTGGACAGAAAGGAGTTTGGGTCTCAGCACCCACAATGAACCTAATTCCTGACCCCTGGAGTTGATGGAACTCCTGATGTACCTCCAGTCTTGCCAAGCTTGGCTCAGGAACCACCTGGACCGATCCTCTGGTGGTTTCAACTGGATAAGTCCAGAAGAGGACAAGGATTTGACATGGCAACCTGCTCACATCCCTTCCCAGTCTTTGATAATTGACCTCAGGGCATGGCCTGCTCCCCATCCTCTTGTATTTTAACATAACCTGAGCCTAGAACAGAGTATAACGAAGTTGTACAAGCCAACCAGGAGTGGGATTCAAATAACAACACCCAATGTGGAAGAAAAATTGGTATAAACTCTTTGCAAAGTAACCTAGGGATCCTTATTAGATCCTAAAAATGTGCAATACTTTTGCTAAATATCTACAATTTTAGGGTCTTATTCTTTAGGGGGAGATGCATTAAAGATGGAGAAACAGAAGATTAGATGACAGAGACTGTTGAAAAGAATAACATTTTGAATGTTTACCACTATTATATTAGAAATTTTACATGGACCATCTCATTTCATCTTCACGAAGTCTACAGGTTTGGGACAATGATGTTCATTGTAGCCATGTTTGTAAGAGTAAAAAATTGAAACCAGCCTTCTTGTGTAACTGCTAAGAGTAACGTTATGTTGTGCCCACATAATGCTTTACCACCAGACCTTTAAAAATCGTTTATAAAGAATTCTGTACTAATAGGAGATAACACTCAGAATATAATGTGAATGAAAGTATAGAAAATATATATGCAATCGAATTACCAAAATATGTCTGTATTTTACTTGTTTATATGGGTGCACGTATGTGATATAGTTAAATGCTAATGTGTCCACATGTGTATCAAAAAGTTCACAGTTATAAATGGGTGATGGGATCATAACTGATATTCATTTTCTCCTTTACTTTCTAATGTTTTCCAAAATTTTTACAATGAACATAGTATCTTTAATCAATAGGATCTCTAATCATAGTATCTTTAATCAATCAAAATATTTAATGGAAATAGCGTGTTTATTATGTGCTTCTAATGCTAATATACGATCACACATTACTGCTTGGTTAAAATACAAACATCAAAGGAATTACAGAGGCCACATTTGTCTAATAATGACAACTGAAAAATATCTAAGCTATGTCCATAACTACTCTGGTGCTATCAGCCTTGGAATACACTTGGTGTGTTCTTGTGACAAACAACATCACAAGGAGTGTGACCCCAACATCAGAAAATATATATCCAGTGTTTTTCTAGCCTGAAAATAACAATGACCTGCTAACATTCTTTCATATTGAGAATACTTTGGGACTAGTTTTATTTAAAAAATGATTAAAACCATTACTCCCATATTAAAAAAAAAACTCAACAGTAAGTTATAGTTTGCGGGATGTTTTGTTAATTGATGGCAGTCCTAACATCATAGTCCTAAGATACAGAGTATCATAAACATTTTAATAAGAACATATGGTAGGAGAATTTGGTAGAGCCAAGCCTTTGAAGGGCGGTTTTCTTTCTCTAAAACAGAGTCATAAAACGTGTGGGGAAGCCTGAAGAGATGAAAACAGACTGTGTGGTTCATCACTGAGAACCCCAGACTCAGCCTTTTCCTTAGGGAATTAGAGGGAAAGGGGGAGGTGGGTAGGCTCCTAAGCTTCATTTGACTTTTCTTTCCCTGATCACAAGGTGCCATCTCCCTTCCTTCTGTTAAATTCAGGAGCCAGAGGCACACCCATGCCTCATCTCACCCATGCCTCATCTCTGGTCTGGGACGCCATGTCAGAGGGGGCTGGAAAGGGCTAATTAAGGCACACCTAGAGGCAAATCATGTTTAATGTCAGGAGACTTCACTGGTTTGCTGTATAGCAGCTATAAATCATGAATATTCTGAGACAATTCAGATGGATTACTTTTTCATTCTACTTAAGAGTTTAGAGTTAGGCAAATATAGTGACGTTATCTAAAGGATTCCATCCTACTGAATACTCAGGTGTGTTTCCAGGGAAGATATATAATGTTATATAACATGTATAATATGTTGTGTTATCATCAATAAGGTAGCTATTGGGTAAATGATTGCCTACACACAACAATTTGAAGACAGATGGGAGAAACCCATTGTCAAAAATGTTTTCTTCTTGCAGGTAAAATCACACCTAGTGCTGCACCATTGGAAAACTGGACTAAGCGTTATGTTTTCCTCAAGAACTCCATTTAAAAATGTTAGTAGGGGGGCGCCTGGGTGGCTCAGTGGGTTAAGCCTCTGCTTTCGGCTCGGGTCATGATCTCGGGGTCCTGGGATCGAGCCCCGCATCGGGCTCTCTGCTCGGCAGTGAGCCTGCTTCCCCCTCTCTCTGCCTGCCTCTCTGCCTACTTGTGATCTCTCTCTCTCTCTCTCTGTCAAATGAATGAACAAAATCTTAAAAAAAAAATGTTAGTAGGGTTGCTCATGATGGCACAATGAGTTTCTGACATTGGTCATGAAATAACCAAATGGATTGTGCTCTTCCATAGATGTGGGGATCCAAAGTAGCTAGAATATTGCTCAGGGAAGAGTCCAGAAGAAGAGAAGGCACCAAGAGGAGTGTGAACAATGGAGGGGAGTGTAGATTCTGGACAGCAGTGTTGAAAATTGCATAATTCATAATTTCATCTCGGATGACCCTGGTTTTGGAGCTTCCAAGCAGAGGGATGGATGAAGTGGTCATTAGGGCCCCTTCGGTTCTAGGGCTTCCTCATCCGGTTATCATGTCCTTGGGGAGCTTTTCAATGGCCTCCTTCCTTCTTTCCACACTTGTGAATGGAGATAGGATTCACCAGAAATGGGGACAAGCCATATTTTGAAGGCAGTGTTGATAAAGGAGATGTTTCCTTTTACTCCACAGCCAACCAGGCTTGTTGGCCATAAGCAAAACCAAGTATAAATATCAAATTTGAATCTTCCCACTAAACCACAGGAAAGCTTTCGCCCAACCCCCACTACCATCCTACGGTTCTGGAACCTGGAGGCACTAAATCAGGATTTCTCAATCACTATTTCTCATGGGATTTCACAGGATTTCTCACAGGATTTCTCAAGCACTATTAACATTTGAAACCAAATAATTCTTGTTGTGTGTGGTTTTCCTGTGCATTGTAGACTATTTAGTAAGAACCCTGGCCTCTATTCACTATGTGAGTAGTAACACTCATCCCTCCAGTCTGACGGTCAAAAGTGTCTATGGACACTGCAAGTGTCCATTGGAAACAAGATCACCTCCAGATGAGAACCTAAATGGACAGAAATCTTCATCTTCATCTTCAAGGAACAGAGGGTATATAAATGCAATCCTATCCCTGCTAATCCTATACACCAAAGTCCCTCATTGATTTTTTAAACTCAGAGCTTACAGAAATGGAGGTCCCTTCTTGGTCTATGCAGAAGTAATAAAAAGACATTTCCCATGACTGGGAGAGGCCTTTAAAGAAGACTATTGGTCATAAGTTCAAGAGCCATTTGGTCTCTGCACTTGTGGTCCTAAGTTGGATATCTGGATAGCATTTGAAACCAAGGTATCATATCTGTATCTAGCTGCCTGATAATAGGGGCAGATATCTTCTTCACAGGGGATAACTTAGCCTACCCATGGCAGACTAACCAAAAACACCTTCATGATTCTCTGTAGTGTGTTGGCACTACGATCCCTGGTCGGGTTTGAGGAGATACAAAGACTGTGTGAGGACTCTCTGTCTCATCCTGGTACCACCCAACCCCTCATTTGACAGCAAGCTGAGGGTCATGAGCTACTTGATGGCAGAGCCCAGGGAAGAGGACAATAAGATACTTACAGCTAAAAGTGGGCTGATCAGGTTCACAGCAATAAGAAAAAAATCGTGTCAAGATAAAAAGAAGCCCCAAAGCAATGACAGCCAATCCTGCCTGAGTGGTTCCAAGTGCTCTGAGGTCTAACAATAACATTAAAAAAAGTTTTAAAGTATTTTAACTTGAAAAAAAAGAAACATAGTCCCTGGATCCCTCTTTGAAACTTCAAGTATTTATAATGGCAAGCCTTCGGCCACTCTAAGAGCACTAGACAGACTGGTGGAACAAGTAAAGGCCACAGTTGACTCCTGTCAAGCCAATCAGTTCTCCCCACGTCCGGATCCTTCCCCCTCCCCATACCATCCCCTGCTGTCATTTATCAAGACTGGCCTGGTCCTGTGGAATTCCACTCATTCTTCACCAGGGCTTTGACCTCATCCCACCAAACAAGCAAGGTACTTTCTGGGAGAGTGCTAATACCAGGGCATGGGGAGGTGTGGAGGGGGGTGAAGAGGCGGAAACAATCGATGCTCTAGGACTTTCCCACACTTAGGAGAATCAATTTTATCGGTGTTTAGACACTGGGTGTCAAGGCTGGTCAGATGGAAGCCAAAGGTTGTGTGGGGGAGGGAGGCTGAGAGGAGGGTGCTGTTACAGCTTAAATCAGGACAGCTTCCTGGAAGTGACTGACTCTAACGGCCCACTCATTCACGGGGAACTGCTCATCACACCTGCGTACGCAGATGCTATGGATCCTCCCTCTCTAAAATCTGAAGAACCCCAAAGTGCCTTGGAAACAAAGGTCCCAACATGCCATCTCTATCTTGGAAAGCAAGGATTGGTTCTAGAGAAAGGCAGACGCCAAGGGCATTGGGTTCCGACTTCATAAGTAAATCAAAACTCTTCACGTGGCCACCTTCTCTCAATCATCCAAGAGCTGATTATCCCGATGATGTATTGTCCAAATCGTCACTGTTTCCTCTTCCTTTGGTTGCTCTCTGGGATAGTGATGATTACTGCACTCATCAGAGGCAAGCAGAAGGTAAAACCCAAACCGGTCAGGCTGCTAGCTGGTAGCATGTTTGAGCAGAGAAAGAGGTTGAAGATGTGGTGTTAGTGAAGACCCTAAGTTTCTCATGTTCTCCCTCCCACTTCCTCATGTGCACCAGACTGCTCTACACCTCTGGGCCTCTGTTCATGTTGCTTCTTCTTTCCCCCTTGTCACCCACTGAGTGCCCATTGTTATATCAAGACTCGGGTTCTGTATTTTCTCCAAAGCTGTCCCTGGTATGCCCTCATTAAGTTAACTTCCCCTCAACTCCGTTCCCACTCTGCCAGAAAAAAATGCACTTCTTAATATTAAGCTCCCTGAATATTAACTCCCCTGAAGGCAGCTTCATCTTCACCCGGTTCACCTAGCATGGTGGGCAGCATCTACTAGACCTTCCATAATTATTTGATGACCACACAAATCTGTAGATTTATATTATCAAGGTTCTCTCTATTCCTTATAATTCCAGAAACTTGAGCCAGAAGCAGGTGCAGATGGCTCCCTAGACCAATACAGTGATTGCTCGTGAAAATGATATCGGCCTGGTCCTTCGGATATTCTGTTAGTTTCCTCTCTGCCAAACCCCAGACTGCAGCTCAGCCCAGTTAGCCCGGTTCTGACTGCTCTAGAGTTTCTAGTACCTGCTTGGCTGGACAAGGGGCACTGACACCCCCGCCCACAGCTCGGCATGCCGCAATCTCATTCTTCCCACACCAGCGCCACTCTCTCCGCCCCAAGCAACAGGACTGTGCAAACAGGAGAGAGGGCCCAGGAACTCTGAGATCCCAATGACTCACATGCCGGCTCTAGGCCATGCCTCCATGACCAAGAGACTTCCCATTAAATCAACCTCTTCCTGATACCAAATGTCCCTACTGGTGACTGATGCTTCCTCTGTTAATCTGAAAGTGTCCCACATACCTGGGTGATGTAGTAAGCTATTGTCCCCTAGCTCTAAAACCTATCCTCTGCTTCTGATGCCGAAGGAACTCTGCGAATGATATTCCGTCCTTACTAGCTGCTTCTTAATAGGGACAGTGGAGAGAGATTGAGAGCAGGAGAATGAACAACATATTCCCCTCACCCTTTTTACTAGCTGTTCCTGCCAAGGCTACCTCACGCCAGCCACTGACACAGGCTCCACCTCCCAGAGCCAGTCTCAAAGAACTAGTACTTCTTCTTTTCTTCTCCTTCCTCCTCCTCTTCTTCTTTTTTTCTTCTTCTTCTTCTTTTAATATTTCATTTATTTGAGAGAGAGAGAGAGGGAGAGGGAGAGAGAGAGAGAGAGCATGAGCAGAGGGAGGGGCAGAAGGAAAGGGAGAAGCAGACACCCCGCTGAGCAGGGAGCCTGATTCAGGACTCGATCCCAGGACCCCAGGATCATGACCCGAGCCAAAGGTAGACGCTTAACCCATTGAGCCACCCAGGTGTCTCTCAAAGAGCTTCTTGAGAGGTACAAGCCTCACCAGGGCAACATGATGCCTTCCTCAGGGGTCTGAAGTACCACTCCACAGGCCTTTCCTCAAAGCCCCTCAGAGGCTATCAGCAGCCATACAGAACCTCCTTCTCAGATGATTGTGCCCCAGTTCCTCTGGGCCCTCCTTCTGATCTCTCAGGCTCCATAACCCTATTCTCCTCCTGTGTTCCCCTATATTAAATTCTCTCTGTTGAAATTCATACTGTGGCTTCTGTTTTCCTACCCTATTCTTAACCAATGCAATATCCAAAGATTCTTTCTGCCTATTGCCTAGGGAGAAATCTGAGAATCAACCCAACATATTCTTAAACACAAAATGGCAGCAGAGTCTAATAGAGAAAATAATTTCACTGTGGGTTGGATACTAATTGCTTCAATAACCTTAAACAAGTCACATAACCCTTTGTAGCCTCTAGTCTTCAGACCATAAATGGGAGCTCAGCCCTAAAAATGCAGCAGAAAGTCTATGTGAAAGAGCTTCAAGGTCTATGTTGGAAAGACACCATCATCTGCTCAAAACTACTTTTAATATCAACGGGCTATAAAGACACCAGTTTTGATCTCAATAGTCTCAGCAAGACAGCTCCTCCCACTTATGTCAACCACACAGGAAACATTCCAGATTCACTGCTTTGTGAAAAACTCCCTGCACCTTGACAGGAAGTGGTTGAACTCTCCAATTTCCTTTATTGATAAGAGCACAATCACGTATTTTCTTTTTTTTTTTTTAATTTTTATTTTTTATTTTTCATAAACATATAATATCTTTTTATCCCCAGGGGTACAGGTCTGTGAATCGCCAGGTTTACACACTTCACAGCACTCACCATAGCACATACCCTCCCCAATGTCCATAATCCCACCCCTCCAACCCCCCTCCCCCCATTAACCCTCAGTTTGTTTTGTGAGATTAAGAGTCACTTATGGTTTGTCTCCCTCCCAATCCCATCTTGTTTCATTTACTCTTCTCCTACCCCCTTAACCCCCCATGTTGCATCTCCTCTCCCTCATCACGTATTTTCAAAATAAGATTTATTCTGGATGTTGCCAGGTCGACCATTTCCCCACTGAGAGACCTTAAGTGTTGGGGAGTGTCATTATTGAGGAAAGGATAGGAAAAAGAGAGGAGGGGAGAAATGGGGTGAGGATAGAAAGAATGTGTTTCTTTCATATTTAGAGTCAAGCCAAGGTGTTATATTCCTATGAAGAATGGCTAGATCTGGAAGAAACTTGAAAGATTAGTGGAAAGTGGGGGTGAGGGAAAGAGGAGGCACCATCAATTGCCTCAAATTGGCCCCAAACAGGTTTCCTCATTGTTCTGCCAATTGGTTTTGCAATAAATTGGAGGAAATTTGGCGAGATATTCAACCAGGGCATGGACAGTGTTTTGGGACCAAAATAAACAACTGTGAAGAACTTGGCAGTTTCTCATTGGATGTTTCAGAAGTGAGTTATGAGACACTGATTTGTGAGTTACTTCTTAGAGGTTTACGTAATGAAAATTAAAATAAGGCCAATGATGACAAGTTTTGCTTATTAACACTGGAAGTCAAACGCTAAATAGGAAATTCATTTATGAAACACAAAGAATTAGAGAAAAAAATTAGAATCAGATCAAATATTTAGGATGATTTAAGTATACTCAACACACTGAACTCTAAGAATTTAGTCTAGAAACTCCACATATAGAAATTATCCAGGCATTTTATACCTGGGGGCTTATTTTTTTGTTTTCTGGAAAGATATATCCCTGAGACCCAACCCTTGCTACATTTTCTTGAATATCTGTGAATGAACCGAGGTTCTTAAAATTTTGTGTGCCATTAACCCTTTTGGAAATTTATTAAAGTCTATAGATTTGCATATTTATTTTTTAAATTTTATTTATTATTTATTTGGTGGGGGAAGAAAACATGAGTGGGGGGAGGGACAGAGAGAGAGAGAATCTCAAGCAGACTCTTTGCTGAGTGACATACTGCATCTTTATCATTGCCATCACACATTGCCATATGTGACATACATGCATCTTTATTAACACACCCGGTATTAAGACCTGACTGGGATGAGAAGAGGCAAAAATTACCTGGTCTTTAAAGGACCAGTTGACTTGGCCAGCTTTAGAGTACCAACAACCTTCATTTGGGGGAAGCAGCCAACCCCAGCTGCCACCTTGACTTCTCAAGGAGCCAACAGAGCAAATACTTTGACCTCACCTTCTCCCCCTTCTTCCAGCTTCCTGCCAGAGCTCTGCATTGGGAGAATATAACCAGAAGCTGAAGGGCAAGGAGACCCACTGATTTCCTTCCAAGAACAAAGTGGACAAGGGTGAAGAGGGACCTGAAGAGACACATGGAAGAAATGCAGCAGAGTATTGAAGACATTTCAAACTCTGGTCCAAACTCCTCCTCACTTCCCTCCAGCCCTCCTCCCTCAAGGTAGCCTCCATAATGGACATTCCGAAGTCCCAAACATACCAAGTTCTTTGAGTTGTCCATACTTCATCATAATCTAGACTAGTATGCCATCAGCCTCTTCCTTTAGTGGAGTTCCTGGCTGAGTTCTTACTAAGTCTTCAGGGTCAAGATTAAGCGTCCTCTCTTTTGGAAAACGTTCTCCAATATTCCAAGGCAACTTTTGTCAGTGCTACCTGTGTGTTTCCCCAGAACATTGCATCGTTCCAACATTTCCCAAATTGCTTCTTTAAGGACATGGGTCCTCGAAGGTGTTGTTAGGTAGAACATGAAATACGAGTTCACTGGGGATCAAATTTCCATGAAATTATTTTGGGAGATGATAATTAATTCCACTGCAGCAATTACCAGATTTCTTTGGACTCTTGGTAGAAAATTCCCAAAAGGAGGGCACAGATTTATCTAAAGAATAAGGCAGATAGCAGTGAAAGTGAGAGGAAAAATAGGAAGGAATAGGAAATAGCAATTTGTGCCTTTGTTGGGCACAAGGTCTATTAATCCTATATGCTGCATAAATACACACAGAACAAGATTCTCCCTCTAAATCATAATCCTGTCCTCAGATGATACACACTGAGGACCACATATATTTGAACAACAAGAAAAATGCCAGTTAACATGCAAATTTAATCAGAGCAGGAAGCTTAGGCCTACTGGTTTCCAAGGAGTAAAAAAAGTTCCAGACCAAATGGGACAGAAACAGGAACCAGAGAAATGAGGACAAAACCTGTTGGTCCTAGCAGCTATTCTAGAGGGATATTTTAGTTTTCTAAGAATTACTTTTGGAAACACATCCATTTCATGTTCATACACTTTTCTGTTTTCTTATGATTAAAATCTATTCTTCAAAAAACAGTGATATTTTTGAAAAGCTTTAGACTGTCTTAGTCTAAAGAAGGACATTTAAAAATCTCTCTTAACACACCCCAACTCCCATGAAGTAAAGGGAACAGCATCACCATGGGTAAGTGTGACCACCTCACAGTGTCACAAAGAGGGAGGTGGAGCAGAAGTGGTAGAAAGTTGGAGGTCCTTGACTTTGTATCTCTTCCCTACTAGGCTTGTATCAAAACTTTTTCATTTCTTGTCCCTAATCAATGGAGAGGGGTTGTTTGTGATGGTTCCTAACTCTGTGGTGTTCTCATGCCTCAGAAATACTGAACTCCAAAACAGCTGTAGTGTCTGAACCATCTTAGTCCCTCATGGACACTATTTTTCATATGCATCTTGTCTTTAAGAAATTACTTGATGGCCATTGAACTAGAAATGTTCATGAGAACCTGTGGATGTGTTCTTTAGTTCCTTTGGTGGACAATATGGATATTGTGCCTTTGTATCAGGGTAAAGTTTTAAATCAGAGGTGATTTTCAGGAAGTGTGTCCCTAAAGCAACCTGGAAACATGACTTTCAGACCTGTCAAACCCAGTTAAGATCTCCATCAGTGGCTGGTCTGGTGTTGGCAAGGCCCTGAGGGTGACCTGTATGACCCCCTTGCTAAACTACAAAAGTAAATTAATTTCTTCCAAATGCCATTCCTTACATTTGGCTATTAGGATTGAGCAGTGCAAATGCCTGGGTTAATTGAAATGAAAACCATTTTTCTTTTTTTTTATCATTTTTTTATTTATTTTCAGCATAACAGTATTCATTGTTTTTGTACCACACCCAGTGCTCCATGCAATCCGTGCCCTCTCTAATACCCACCACCTGGTTCCCCCAACCTCCCACCCCCCCACCTCTTCAAACCCTTCAGATTGTTTTTCAGAGTCCATAGTCTCTCATTGTTCACCTCCCCTTCCAATTTCCCCCAACTCCCTTTTTCTTGTGACCAACTCACAGTTTCAAGTCAAGCAGACTCACCAGGAGCTTAACCTCCTTTCTACTGGAGCTCATAAAGAGACAATGGATCTTTAGAGGGCTGACCAGGTATGCACACCCTTGTTCATAAGAGGAGACAAGTCAGAGGTAATGTGCAGCAATGAAAATTCTCTCGGAGCCCTGAGCACTTTGATCATTCTCTTCCTATGAGCAGGTCCTAACTTCTCTGCATCTTGAATTTTCTACCTGCAAAGTACACTTAGCAAAGGTGACTTTTGAGCTTGGAAATGATGTGATTAGAAGAGAACTCCAACAAGGCTGAGCATTGCTCTCCCCTTGGAGATTACCCACCCCATTGGTCCCGGGACACCTTGCCTACCTTCTCTACCTGTTAATGGATCACCAACTCATCACACGTCTAATACTAGCTCACTCCAATATATCAGCCTCAAGAATGGAATGTGTGTGTGTACGTGTGTGTACACGTGCACATGTGTGGGAGGGTGTCAAATTGCCTTATTCTTACATGATGGCTACTGTGGTTACAAAAAGTACAATTGACTTTTTGTCCACCACATTATCTTTGACTCAGAATCAAAAAAGATACAAAGACTAAACCTAATTTGCCTTTATTTTTCTTCTTAATTAATAGAGCCAAGTACATCAATGGAAGGCTTTTGGAACCAAGTGACAAAAGTGATTTAAACAGGAGGGACACATCGAGAAGTTATTAGGTAGGTGGCTCCAGGAAGGGGTAATTCAGAAGCCCAACAGTTGGCTCCTCTCAGAGTCTCTTGGCTTTCCCCGGTGGTTGCAAGCTTCAAAAATTACTTCCTATAAGTCAACATTCAAGATGAAAAGGAAGAACCTGTTTTGATGAATCTTTTCATGCAATATTTCCCCAAAGCCTCTAGCACATTCCCATTATCCTTCATATGTAAAGATTGGATTGTCCACGTCCAAGTTTACCACTGGAAAGGGGAAGTTCAAGAGTCTCATGATTGTCCTAAATTAACCAAGGACCCTCCCTTAGCAGCCTCCTTGCCCACCTCCCTGGACACATTACTCCTCTAAACCTCAACGAAATCAAGGTTCTGTTAGGGAGACAAGGCAACAATTTCACTGCTTTGTTTCATTGTTTTTTTTCATTGTTCATTTATCTGTCTGAACACAAATTACATAAACCTTCTTAACTGAATGCCAGACTACAGTTGCCTGGGATTGGAACAGAAATCTACTGACTATAGGACCACTGTGCGGAAGTTTTTTACTATAATTTAATCTGAGTTTACAGAAAATTCTCCACTTATTTCTCACTTCCTTTTTTGTTCATTTGACTCCATGCGGGGTATTAAAATCCCTAACATTCTTACCAAGTTTATTTTTACCCCAAGGATTGCTGTTTTGGTAACGGTGAGACTGAATCGCCAACCAAAGACTGAAGCAGGTGCCATCAAGTGTCTGAAGGCAGATACCATTGGTATCTGGCAAAGATATCAAGAATTGCTGAAATGAAATGACTAGAACCAAGCTCAGGCTATAATGTCGCAAAACGGCTTCTATGTGTGTGCGTGTCTATTTGTTTGAGCAAGTGTGTCTATGAGGGTGTGTTTTATTAGCTGACAACACGTGTTTGCAATACAACTTGTCGATATGGTTCTTGACTTAAATACCTGCTACCCAGGGTAAATGCACTAAGGACAGCCCTGAGCAGTACACCTGAACGCAAGAGTGCTTTACGTATTTTCTCAGAGACCAGCCACCCTGTATAGTCAGCCATATGGAGCCTGACTTTGATGCTGGAATCAAAACCAACTTTACAGAAAAGGAGGAAACAGATATATGTAGAGGAAACCACTTTGGAATCAGAGAAGGTTTCATGGCAGCTGTAGACATGCTGACAGAGTGGGTGGATACCAATTTTTATGCTCCCTTGTCCCTTTGAGGAAGCCCGTCTATCAGTATCTGTCACTCCCTAGTCCTCAATGATTGTGTCTTGACTCCCAAAGAGCCAGACCTCTTTTCCGAAGTTCCAAAGTAATTATATGCAGTTAGCGTCTCAACTTTCCTCCCACCCACCCCATCCAAGCGAACCCATCCTGAGTCTTGTTCCATGGTGATCCTGCTTAAGGAGATGCCGGTTAGCCCTTAAGATGAAATTCAATGTCAGGGGCACCTGGGTGGCTCAGTGGGTTAAGCCTCTGCCTTCGGCTCAGGTCATGATCTCGGGGTCCTGGGATCAAGCCCTGCTCAGTGGGGAGCCTGCTTCTCTCGCTCTCTCTGCCTGCCTCTCTGCCTACTTGTGATCCCTCTCTCTGTCAAATAAATAAATAAATTTTTTTTAAAGAATCAAAAAGTTAAAAATGAATGCCTCAGTAGAAAAATGAACAAAGGGCATAAAGTGGCTTGTCATTCAGAGAAAACTGTAAGGGGCCAATAAATGTACAAAAGCTGGAGCCTATCTGTAGCCTTAACAACACAGACTTCTCCTTAAAGAGAAAGAAAGAAAGAAAGAAAGAAAGAAAGAAAGAAAGAAAGAAAGAAAGAAAGAAAGAAAGAAAAGAGAAAGGAAAGAGAAAGGAAAGAGAAAGGAAAGAGAAAGGAAAGGAAAGGAAAAGAAATTCAATGTCAGTGGATGCTCATGGTCAGGGGCAGCTTTGGGATGACACTTTTGCAATGGGGAGGCTGCTGCCAGATCATTCCCAAAAGGGACAAAGATCTGGGAAGATTCGGGGGCATCTCAGCACGGGAGGTTGGGAGCTCTATTTGGAACAGGGGGGATTCTTCCCAGTTTGGACCAGGGTGACAGCCTCTGGCTCAGTGTCAGCTTCTAGCCAGGTCTGACCATGAAGACAGAGATTTGGTCCCGGGGTAGTCCTGGGCTCACGTCTGTTCACTTTTTAAATAGCCCAGTGATCCAGCCTCAGAACCTAAAATGCAAAAGTCTCCGAGTAAATCCCAGACTGTGCAATTCACTCTTCCCCCGCAGGCCAAACAAGAACTAATTTTAAACAAACCACCATGACCAAGCCTGGGGGAAAGGCCCAGAATGCCAGGCAATGTAGCCGACGAAACTGCACACCCCACCCAAATTGTTTACTCCTCCCTGAGCCTTTCAGAGACAGGACGCTGGGCTGGGGTTTGGGATGCTGTCCATTCCACCCTGAAATTCCCTTTTCAGGTCAGGATTAGGAAATCCTTCCCCACACCGGTCCCCACCGAGCCAGAAGCTCCTGCCTTCATCCTTTTTCTCTGTTTGTTTTCATTAAAGACTCAACTCTTGATTCCTATAATAGATGAGCTGAAAAAAGAGTCCGGCTAAAAATTATCCACGTACGTGTATAATTCATGAGTTTCTATGCCAGTCAGGGTTAGCCAGAGAAACAGAATCAATAGAACATTAATATGTATTTATTTATATGTATAATATTTGTTTTATGTATTTTAATATAGTTTATATGTGAATATAAATACATAAGTTTATGATACACATTATATGTATGCATAATAATAATAAAATATATTTTACATGATACATTGTATGTATATGTGTTGATCTCCATGTGTGCATAATAAAGAAATTTATTTTCAGGAAATGGCTCATGTGATTATGGGGACTAGGAAGTCCGAAATCCACAGGGCAGCCCAACAAGCTAAAAACGCAGGTGTGGGGGCACCTGGGTGGCTCAGTCAGCTAAGCCTTAGTGTCAGCTCAGGTCATGATCTCAGGGTCGTGAGGTCAAGCCCCATATTGGGCTCTGGGCTCAGGGAACATCTGCTTGTCCCTGCCCCTCCTTCTACGTGCTCTCTCTTTCTCGCTCTCAAATAAATAAATAGATAAAAATCTTAAAAAAGAAAAAAAAGACACAAAAAAACCTCAGCTGTGGATTAATTCTGCAATCTAGAAGCAAATTTCTTCTTTTCTGGGAAACCTTAGCTTTTGCTCCTAAGTCTTTCAACTGATCGAACAAGGCCGACCCACATTATGGAAGTACTCTCCTTTACTTACAGAATCCCAGGTTGTAAATGTTAACCACGCCTGCAAGGATAGCTTCTCAGCATGTTTCAACTACTGTTCAATTAAACAGGTCACTGCTCTATCTTCGCCAGGTTGACATGAAAGCAACCATCCCTGCTTCCTTGGCATCTGAAACTCTATGAAGTTCTTGTATTAGCAGAACCTTTGGGATTGTTCAAAACTCTTAGCTAGGTAAAGCCACAGACCTTGTGGGCCTGGGACATGGGGGTACCAGGCAGTGCCCTCCCCCGGATGTAGGGGTCTCAGTGTCTAAATAAAGTAAGGATGAAACAGCTCTCAAGTTATATGCTTGGATGATGAGACAGGCAATTTTGCATCATTTGGCTGGTGTTATTTTGCTGAAATGAACCTTTTACAGATGAGGAAAATCCAAGGCTCAGAAAGGTGTCTGAGGGCACACAGGACTTCCAGCCAAGGATCAAATCAGAACCCAACCATTCTAACTCCTGAGGCCAGCACCATGTCCCATGGACAGTCTCTCTGAGCCTGGCCCAGGATGGGTTAGAAATTTCTATTTCCTTCTTTCCCTTGTGCCTTCTTTTTTTTCTTCTCTGCGTTCTTCCCAGCTATCTTCCTAGAATGTGGCCTACATCAACTCGGGTAACACCATGAGCTGGGGACTTTGCAGCTAGAGGAGGAAGTGGGGGATCAAAGGGGGGGGCGGGTAGAGCTAAGGTCCTGAGCCTTTTCACCTAACAACTCATCAAGGTAAAGCAGGAAAATTTTGTGCTGCAAAGCACATATTTTACCCAAATTTAAAATCTGGCTCTGAACTGGGCTAGTGTTCCCTCTGGCCAAAGATGTCCCAGGGCATCTCCCAGCACTCCCAGTCACACTTACCCGGATCACACTGAATGCCAGGCTGGAAAAGACGAAAGAGTCTTCCCAAACCAGCCTCTGTCTTCAAGCCAAAGTGCTCATCCCAGGCTAGAGCTTCATCCATCCAGATGGAGTCTGGACCTCCCCTGACCTATTCACCAGCCCCTTCGACTGCACATAATAATGACTTTGCAGGTTTTGTCCACCCCCAGCCTCTGGTAGGACTTAGAAATCCACTACATGAGCACTCCTGGGTCGTGCCATGTGCAGCGTCGTTGAAAACCCTGCAAACGTTGCCCCACAGAATGGCTAATGGAAACTGTCTGCAGCCATCCATCGACCAGAAATGGTTGCATTTCACACATGTCAGGCAGCTTTTTCCTCCAAGTGAGTCAACTCAAATGAAAACTGGCTGATGCTCTGGTCCACCAGAGACCAAAGAACAAAACCATGACATGGAGCCAACCCAATTCTAATTTAATTCAGAAGAACAAGCAGAGAATCACTCAACAGACCTCAAATCCCCAGTCTGAAAACGATGCCCAGGGAGCCAACTGTTTTATGGACCATCTACCCCATCTACTCCCTCTCACCAGAGCAAGTAGATGAAAATAGCTCAGAAAGCCTTACTTGGTGAGTGATGGCCTCGTCGTGACATTGTTGTCCATGTTGACCTTGTACTTTCTTACTGAAAAGTCAAATGCACTGTAGAAAGCATTTATTTCACAAAATAACTACTGTACTTCTGTGTAATGCTTGCATTTTGTGTCTCTCCTTCATGTCACTCAAGCTCCTACTCAGATGCCGCTTTCTCAGAGAGATCATTCCTGGCCACTGCTCCAAGATGGCGCCCACCACCACCCAACATGCACTACCCTCTAGATCCACTTTATTTTTCTTACTGGCATCGTATCACACATTTGTTTACTTTTGATCTGCCCACCTCCCCTCCCGCTAGAATGTAAGATTTATATGGGCAGAGACATTGATTAATTTAATTATGGCTGTGTTCCCAGCATCTAGAACAGTATCCAGCACATAGCAGGGGCTCAGTAAATACTTGTTACAAGAATGAATCAGTGAACTGGTCCAAGGATCAGTTGCCTAATAGACCATGCTGAGACAAAGGAGTCTTGGGGTTTGATATGTGACATTTCTTTTACTGGAGAGCTACTCTGAGAATTCTTGACCTTCAGCAATTCACAGCTTCAAAACCCATGGGTTAGGATGAGTTGGGTGTTAGGGAATGTCTGGCTTGAAAGTCCAAATCCCTGGAAGTCCACATTACAGGAGGTTCCAGTTATTGTTAATATTATGACTGTGAAAAATGAACGAAAACATGGTTTTGTTCTGTGCTTGGGTGAAGTAATGAAGCACCAAGGTTGCAAGACATCAGGAGACACTCGTTCTCAGGCACCAACCGTGTACCTCTGTGACCCTGAGAGTGTTTCCTTACATGTTGCTCTCTAGGTATGTTGCTCACCTCACCATAGTCCCGGCTCCTCAAGAAATGACAAGCAAGGAAACAACAGTGTGAGAACATTTGTTGAACACAGTTTGTCTCATGGGGTCATGATGTCTACTGAAAACATAACCCTCTCAAGAGAAACGTGATGTGAGAGCAGAGCAGGAGTCAATACAACAGCAGGATCAACATTCAAATTTTAGCTCACATGAGGATTCCCAGAAGTCTCTGGACAAAACTCACATTGATGAGGGGACCAGTGGTTCTCAGAGCTATTCCTCAGTCTTCACTCGAGGTTCCTTGGGCTTCTAGCTGGTATATCTATAGGCTTATTCGAATACAAGTTAGGCAAAAAGCAGTCTTTGGATACACCTATAAAAAACAGATTTTATCACTGGGACAAAATGCATTGGCAATGCCACACCGGTGACTTTATACTCTAAGGCTTTGGATAAGATGAAAATGGCTGGAGCAAGGGGCTGCAGGAGATGCACCAAATCATCAGATGCCTTAATTGTTCACACATAATTAAGGAAAAATGACCAAAGTGGTTCATTCCTATATATTATGATAGAGTTCCTGCCATGTTGGATGGATAAACCAGCCATTCTTGCAGTCTTACCACAACTGATAACCCCAAAGAAGGGCTGATAAGCCAAAGATAGCCACATACACACTAGATATGAAAAAAGCTAAATGTCTCTGGGTATGTTGTTCCTTAATTCTGCCCAGTAAGGTTCTCTATGTAGGATGGAGACATCCAAGTCCAATAAAATCCTTTCTTTCAGAAAGTATGACTCATTAGGCAAAGAGAAGGCTATTCTCTGAAGCCCAGTTCTCCATGAGGGTGGACAAACCTCACAGTTCTGGATCTACCAAGATCTAGGGAGACATTGTGACAAAGGATATAGCATTCCTTTCCCCCCTGAACCCACATCAACCCTTGCAATGCATCCCCCATTACGGAAGAACACCCATTGGGTGTGGGGGTGTCCTTGAAGAACCTGACACAAAGTCTGACACATAATCTTTAATATTTTTAAAGGATATAGAAGTTTATTGAAGACACCACAAGGAACAGCAGGCAGGACAGGAGAGGAGAGGCTGTCTGCCTAATCTTCATATGTTGTCATGCATTTAAATACTGATGCAACTGCCCAGCTAAAGCTGAAAAGGGTTAAAATATCAAGAACAAATGTGTCTGCCCGTCATTGTGTTCATCCAACAGAGATTATGGATTTTTAAGGAGTTAATGAAGACACAAAGAGTGGTATTCATAATGTTGGATTATTTCTCCTTGGTGTTTTTTAGAAAGCTGAATCTCTGAGCTAAATAGTAAGTGTGTTGCTGTGCAAAAGTGTGTCTCCATAGGTCTGCTTAATCACAATATATTACTCTCATCCTAAGTTAACCACGGCTTCTAATACAGATAAGATTTAAAACTTGAAGCAACGCCATACTGGGAAAATAAAATGGAAGGGAAATATATCATCCTAACCAATTGTTGAATGGCCAACCTTCAAATATGCCCCTGGGACTGTCAAACCATTTAACCAAATCAAAGGCAATACGGCATGTTCTGCCATTTTTTATTCCTTCTTCTTCCTTTGGTCAAAAGGTGGTAGCAGGTGATCATCCCCTGGACAGTCCCTTCAAAAATAGATGTCAGAATTTCACATCCAGTCACCAGATGTCCTGGTTAAACAGCTGGCAGTGGAATTTGACTTCATGGAAAGGGTTTAAGACATGATTTAGTCATTGACCTCCAGTGTTTGCTCTGACTTCTTACAGGGGAGCTCGAAGAGGAGCTGCGAAGTTTCCCAAGCTCCATTCAGGTGACAAAGGCCCACCCTGCAAACAACAGCCCTTCACCTTCTGAAGACCTGACACCTATGAAGTAACAAGGAAGGAATTCTCTGGCTCTGCTTCCTGGCACATTCATTACCCAGGCTCATTGATTCTGATTAGTTGGCCTTCACAACTGAGCCTCAAGAAATGTGTTATTAGTGATCTGAATAAATTGGACACTTGAATCAGAAAAAGTACCAAGCACTCCCAATGTTAAAATAACTCTGAATCTAGACACCCTCCTCCCCTTCATGCCTTCCACACTGACCTGCGGTTTCTGATGTGGACTGAACAAAGCTGGTGTCATTGACTTCAGGGAAAAGCAAAGTCAAGGAGAGAGGTCAGCCAACTGGACACATTTAAAGGCCAATGTGCTCAATTTTTTTTAAATCTTTACTCACCTCTCGCTTAACTGGGTAACTTGCAGTGCTGATAGTGGAGACTACATTTAAGGATCTAAGTGTCTGTCAGGGATGGAGACACACATCCTGTTCGTCATTAAGTACAGAGATCCCATGGTTCTTTTCAATGTTTTCTTTTCTTGATGTGTAGGATGACTTAGAGCTAAAGTGAAAAATCACTTGTGACCTCATATCAGTGTCTGCGCCCAAGTGGTTTCAGCTAAACATTCTTCAAAACTCAGCATAAAGGCGAATCGTGAATAGATTGCAAAGCCTTGAAACCCAGCACCTGTCTTTTTAGTATCCCAGAAAGAAAATGGGGAGCACACCCCTGGACCGAAAGCCAGGAAGGGAGCCCACGTTCTCAGTGCATTAGTGCAGGGCTATCCCAATGGCTGTGGTTAGCTCAACTTTCTGACACCAGAGAGGAAAATGGCATAACCCTTCAGAGGCACCAGTGGAGTATTGGACCCGATGATGAAAAAATTCAACTGCTCTCACAATCTGAGTATGGGTGGCAGAAGGAATGGATCTAGGTCTACAGCATGAGAAGTGGTCCACTGCAGTCACCATTCCATTCTAAAATCCCAATTGGATCTTTCAGCCTCCAGCTTCATAGCCTTCATTTGGTTGTGCTTAAACTCTAAAGTCCTAAACATTATATTTAAAGCCTTTTCTGATCTGGAACCAGCCTATTTTCCCAGCTTCACCTCACACGCTACCCCAGATATCCCTAGCCCTCTGCGGTCCAACCATCACACTGACTTGTAGTTCCCAGAACCTGCCATATTTCCCATGACACCTGAATTATGCCTCACTGTTTCATCTGTCTGGAAATTATTCTCCCTACCTTTCTTTCTCTGGCCAATTTTTACTGGACTAGAAAGTATGTGATGGAAAACAAATAGTATGAGCCCACAGCTGAGTTTTTGCATTATATCAAAATTTTGTCTGCTGAAAGCTCCAAGGAAGAGGATACAATGCAATAAATTAAGCAATCCCATATGATAGTTTTTAACCAATAAATGTTCAATGTAGTTTATATGCTTATATAAGTTTGTTAAAAAGCTATCAATTACTTAAATTTTAAGGTTCATCTCTCAAAAATGATCCATATATAATTGGTGAATCATCCTTTTTGAAGTCATATACACATGGCTTTGAGAGTGAGCTCTGCCATTTACTAACAGCATGACCTAGGACAAATTGTCAACCTTTTTGTGCTTCAGTCTTCTCATCTGCAAAATGGGGGCTGCCCTAGCACCTGCATCATAGAGTTGTTTTGAGGATCAAATTAGACAATAAGAATGAAGTGCTGAGTATTAGTTACCAGGCGGAATGGACCACACCTATATCTCCAAAGTTTGTATGTTGAAACCTTACCTCCCAATGGGGTGGTATTAAGAGGTGGGACCTTTGGGAGGCAATTGGGTTCTGAGGGTAGAGCCCTCATGAATGGGTTAATGCCCTAACACAAGAGACTCCAGAGCGTTCCCCTTCTATCATGTGAACTACCCATGAGAAGAAAGTTGTCTAGGAGGAAGTAGGATCTTACCATACACTGCATCTGCTGGTGTCTTGACCTTGGACTTCACAGCCTCCTGAGCTGTAAGAAATAAAATTCTGTTGTTTGTAAGCCACACAGTATGTGATATTTTTGTTAGAGTAGCCTGAGCTAGGACACCTGGTGAGCAATAGTATTCAGTCAACTCAATGAAGGGCAACCATCACCATCATCATCTTCTTCATCACCATCATCATCTTCTTCATCACCATCATCATCATTGTCATCAAAATGTCAAAATAGGCCCCCTACATCTCTCCAAGCTGACTCCTGCTGTTTTAAGACTTGATGGGCTGGTACCATTTTGCAGCTAACAAAGCCATTCTAGATCACACTGAAAAACATTCACCCACCACCTTCATCTTAGGAAACAGAGAACTACAGGACTCTGCTCACACGGTTTTGCCCGGAAGGATGACAGTCACTAAGACACTCTGGAGTGGGCCAGGGAGAGAGTCTAGCCACCAACATCATTAAAGAGAGAGGCAGCCTCCTTTCGGAACTCCTGACATCTAAAGAGTCTGGTACCCTTTCCTAAGACTATCCTCATTCCTGTATTCAACCCAAGGGCACACAGTACGCTTCTCATAATTTTAAACATGGGGAAGCTGACTCCCCTTACAGACAAGCTGCCCAAGCTCACTGTTGAGCCCTGTCTTCAGATTACCCGTCCTTAGCCCCACCATTCACGCAGCCTGAGCAGCAGCCCCTAACCTCAATATCCTCTGTCTTTCCAGAGGCGTCTTTACACAGTTGAGTTTGCGTTTCTCCCACAATGGCCGTCTGTAAGAGGCCCTCAGTGCCTGGAATTTGAAATTGTTTTTCTTCCCTCCCTTCCTGAGGGCCAGATTGTTCCTAAGCTCTGGGCTGCCCAGCCAGTGCAGGCCTGACCGGCTGGCACGTAGGGTTGCGTGGAGGATATGGATTTGTTTTTGCAGGATTGCTCATGAGCGATGGAGTGCTGGCATTGGCTTCCTTGAAGAAGGGGCATGGCAGTTACGCATGTATTTGCAGGGAAGTAAACTTCAAGAATAAACAGAAAGGACACACATTCCACATCCTTCCACCCAAGCCCCGGACTCCTTAGTCCTGACAGGTGATCCATTCTGACTTCCTTACAAAGACACACGCACAGCAGACTGCAAGTCCTTGAAGCATGGCGGGCAGGAAAAAGCACAAACTTGGATTCCCCACTCTCTAGCAGGGTGGGCTTGAAAATTTCCTCAGCCTCTGCGCCCAGACTCCACAACTGAAAACTTGCCAACATTCTTTCAGTTCCTCCCTTATACCAGAGTCTTCCCCAACTCAGGGCCTTTGAATATACTCTTGTGTTTGCCTGGAATGCTGTCCCTTGCCCCTGCCCTCCTTCTCTTGATGGCACCCCTCTTCTTCTAGGTATCAGCTTCAATGCCTTCTCCACAAAAAGCCTTTCCTCAGCTTCCCTCCACCCACCCCACCCTGATTATTCTGTGGGCAGCCTTCGTTTCCTTTCTTCAAATATTTGTCACGATTTCCAATAATTTTTATTTGCTTTGTCTTCCTATTTAAACTTGAAGCTCCTTGAGGGTTGCCCTCTGCTAGGTCAGCACAGTGCCTGACATTTATGAGGACTCAATCAATATCTGTTGTAATTAATTATTCTTTTTTTTTTAGATTTTATTTATTTATTTGACAGACAGAGATCACAAGTAGGCAGAGAAGCAGGCAGAGAGAGAGGGCGGGGGAGAAGGCTCCCTGCTGAGCAGAGAGTCCAATGCGGGGCTCGATCCCAGGACTCTGGGATCATGACCTGAGCCGAAGGCAGAGGCTTTAACCCACTGAGCCACCCAGGCGCCCCTGTAATTCATTATTCTAATGAATAAATGTCCTTGCTTTGTCCAGGTTTAATTGGTGCAAGGGAGAGGTAACAACCACCAGAATCCAGAAGCCCTGATCCTCTGGACAATTTTATCTTCAACTGCGCTCACATGAATAATAAATACCAGTAAAAGAAAGACGTAGAGTTAAAAAGACCACAGAAATTAACAGCATAAACTTTTTTTGTGTATTTTATAACCCAAGACCAACATACTACCCCAACTGTATAACATTTTCCCGACACCCACTTGGGAATCTTTTCTACCTGCACAAGTGTAGGAGTGTATACTTACAAAAATATCTAAGTTGTGAAAGAATTTAACAGAAGACCAGATGAAAAAATATTATCGGCGACAAGTTCATACATAGGAATTCACAGTTAAAGTCTATTCATACTATACAAATTTGTCGAGTGCCTGGGATTGTAAATATATGAATGAAGCAATTCTACATTCAGTAATCAACAGTCTTGCTCGAAAACAAAATATACAATTGTGAAACTATGCTAGGAGCTTATAAAAACAAAACAATATAGAAACTACTTAATTAAGGGCGCCTGGATGGCTCAGTCTGTTAAGCATCTGCCTTCAACCCAGGTCATGATCCCAGCGTCCTGGGATCGATCCTGCTTCGGGCTCCCTGGTCAGCGGAGAGCCTGCTTCTCCCTCTGCATCTGCTGTCCCCTGCTCATTCTTTCTCTCTTTCTCTCTCAAATAAATAAAATCTTTTTTTTGAAAATCTACTTAGTTAATTGTGTTGAAGTTCAGAGTGAATTACAATGAGTTAGGAGAAAACAATTTTTAAAGAGTTTTGGCTAAAGTCTTGAACAGAATGAGTGAACAAGGACTGGCATAGAAAAATTATAAAGGTTTAAGCTGGATTTTTTTTTATTAAGTAGAACTCCCTTATTACAATGTTCTTTGTTACCAAAGTACATTTAACATATAACATTGTGTGAGTTTCAGGTGAAGCACATGTTGATTTGATACATTGAAAAATTATAATATGATGGTCATTAGATTGAGATCATGAGCACCTCTATCATGGCACATAATTATCGTTTCTTTTTTGTGGTGTGGGAATAATTAAGATCTGGTGTCTCAGCAAGTTTGGTGACAATATACAATGTTGTCTACACTCATTACACTGTGCATTCTATCTCTAGGATTTGTCTTCTAATTACAAGTTTGTGCCCTTAAAAAATATCTCTTCTTTTCCCCCATCCCCAGCCCCTGGTAATCACCATTTTACTCTGTTTTTTAGGAGTTTGGCTTTTTTAGATTCCAGATACAAGTAATATCACGTGGTATTTGTCGATCTCTGTCTGACCTATTTCACTTAGTGTAATGTTCTCCAGGTTGTCCATGTTATTGCAAATGGCAGGATTTCCTTCTTTCTCATTGCTGAACAACATACGTGTGTGTGTGCGTGCGTGCGTGTGTGTGTGTGTGTGTGTGTGTGTTACGTCTTCTTTATCCATTCATCCCTTGACTGGCTGACATTTAACTTGTTTCCATATCTTGGCTATTGTGAATAATACTTCAATAACCATGGGTGTGTAGATATCTTTTCCATATCCAGTTTTCATTTCCTTTGGGAGAGCCCCCCCTTATTTACAAATGCAGAAAACGAGATCCAGTGGATTTTTGCCCCACTTAGGTTGTCTTACAGAGGAGGATCAGAGGGTCAGGAGCCCAGGCACCCAGTCTTTCCACTACATCAACTGGGCCATTTTTGGAGGAGGTAGGGCAAAATCTCAGCCACGGCACCAAAATGAGTGAGCAGGACGTGGCAATGGCCATGGCAACAGGATGAGGCTGGGAGTGGAAAGACGTGACAGAAGAGGCTTGGAGGTGAATTGTGGGGTGGCCAACGGCTGGTTTCCTCATGGAACATCCTTATTTTTGGCACATCAACTTGTTGAGTGGCACCTGAGTCATCCCTCTCGAGGCCAGTAACCAACTCAAACAGAGGAACTCACACATCACTCCTTTCACCTTGGGCATCGTGGGCACCCACCAAATATTTGTTGCTTTGCTTTGACTCTGATGCTGGACCTATAAGCATGCAAAGGAGCAGTCTGTGTGTGTCACCACCAAATGTGTTCTATTTATGATGGGAAGGTTCAGAGCAGGAAAAAATAAATCACCTCATTTACAGATAGCAGGCATTGCTCTTACTGAATCAAAATGTCCTTGTTGACATGGAAACAAGAAACAGTTGAGCTGGAAGAACGTGGCAGAGAATGGAAATGTAGCACAGAGGTACCATTTTCACCCTCCCTTTGCTTATTACAACTACGCCCATGCATGGTACCACTGGGTGTGGTCCCCTTTCTCTAGCTGGAGAAAGAGCCTCCCCAGAGAAATGTGGATTCTGGCTCTATTCTTTTTTTTTTTTTTTGGTTAGGATTTATTTATTTATTTATTTGAAAGAGAGAGAAAGAGCAAGAGAGCATGGGGAGGGAAGTGCAGAGAGAGAGGGAGAATCTCAAGTCAATTCTTCACTGAAAGCAGAGCCCAACTTGGAGCTTGATCTCATAACCCTGAGATCATGTCCTGACGCAAAACCAAGAGTCAGATCTTTAACCGACTGTGCCCCCCAGGCACCTTCTCCAGCTCTATTCTTTAATAGCTGTGGCATGATCTTGGGCATTTGCCTCTTTGAGCTACAGCATCCTCATCTGCTAACACGGGTAAAGCCCTCAGCACAAGGCATGGTAAAGACCAGGTGTTCAGCACACATGAAGTCTCCTTTCTTTCCTGACAAAAGTAGCCTCAGGAGAGAGACCAGGCTCCACAGGGGAAAAAAAAAAAAAAAAAAGAACAATCCTAGGTGGTCTGGTGGCACGAAGATGGGAGTTTGGGGGAAGACCGAGGAGTGAGAAGTTGTCAAGTCGTGGGGCAAGCCTTGAAGCTTGCAGAGAAGAGGAAGAAAGGGGCCATGGTGTCTAAGACCAAGGTTCAGAATATGTGAACTCAAAGTCTACTTTAAAGCAGGAGCACCTGGGGCAAGTTCAAGTCCCTCTTTGGACCTCATCATTCCCAAGCAAACATAGGAAAGTTTTAATACCGATCTTTGGAGTTCCTTTTACCTCAATGAGCCAATGGTTTTAAACATGGCCATTAAAAGTAAGGGACAGGGCAAGAGAAATGTCCTTGCTGGTTGTCTTTCCCAGCATGGAGCTATAGCCAAATGGAGAAAGGAACTCGTGAGGACCTCAGGAACCTAGGATAGTAACAGAGAGATGGTGGGGTGGGGGGGCGCGATACACTATTTTCAACCCAGAGGGTCTTTACTTCCTCCTGGGCTCCTGTTATTGGTGGGAGGTGGCATGGGAAGAGTGCTAAAGGACACACTTCAATCTACTACAAAGGGCCCTGAGATGGATCAAGTAGGTAAGAAAATCCAAGAAAACCATCTGGGGGCTTTAACCATGCTTGACTCTAAAGCGAACCGCTGTTTGAAGCATTTCTCTCTTGGTTGCTCTTCCAGCATAAAGGAAAAGGATGAGGTAGGAATTCAAAGTAGAATTCTATCATACCAAGCAGCTGTCTCAGTTCTATCCTGACCTCTGTTACTCATGTGGCCTGAGGTGTGCTCATAGCTGATTCAGTCCCCTGAAACTTAAACACCTCCAAGATAGGCCAGAGAGTTCTGAGACCTCAGTGGTACAAGACCAGGGAGCCCAAGAACCTAAGATGGAAAATAGAAGAATATGTGTGTTCTTTGGCTTGGGTAGGCTCACACTGCTCTTCCCATCCAAATTATTTGGATCTATGGAGCTAAGTGTATTCTTTCCCTGGGGCTGGCTACCACACAGGGCACCACAAACTGGGTGAGTTAAAACAACACACATATATTGTCTCACAGTTGTGGCAGCTGGACATCTGAAATCATGGGATCAGCAGGGCAACGCTCCCTCTGAAGGCACCATGAAGGATCTGTTGGCCTCATCCCCTCCCGATGTCCTCGGCATCCTGTCTTCTGTCTTCTCATGGCATCCTCCCTGTGACTTCTTTCTTTACCTTCTGTGTCCCAACTTCCCCTCTTGAAAAGGTCCCAGTCCTATTGGACTAAGGGTCTACCTTATTCCAGCATGACGTCATCTTAATGAATTACATTGGCCATGCCTCCTGTGTCCATAGGAGGTCGCATTCTGAGGTGCCGGGGAGTCAGGCCTTTAACATCTTTTAAGGGTACACAATTCATGATCAAGAGGTCAGGACTTGAAAGTAACAATCCGGAAAGATTAGAGACAGCGAACATTCACTCCTTGTTCCCAATACTCCTTCCCCAAGAAGTGATACGTCCAGACGGACACAGTGCAAGCGGCCCTCCCAGATAACTGGCCTCCAAACTCTCTGTCCATTGACTCAGACCTTAGGCTACTCCTTCGTGAGCTTGGGGGCCCCCGTAATGCATTCCAGTCACCAAGTAATACGCCACTCAAATCAATCTACAGTGAAGCTGTTTGTGTAACTAATGAACCCGGATTGTGTTGCCTCCAAGTAGAAGTAAAATTGTGATTCTGTTTAATGAAGGAACGCTTTCTTGGCGGGGAGGAGGAGGGTCACAGAAGACTGAGATCAAAGACCGGCATCTAGGAGAAGCCAGGGTTGTGAGCAGATCCCCACCTTGACAGATCATCCTACCAAATCGTTTCCCCAAATCTCCACGTAGAAACAGTCAAGCCAGATACATTTGGTGGGGTGGGGGGCTGGGGACCCACAAAACAACATTTCATTTACTTCTGCCTTTGCTTCAGGTACAGAAAGTTTTGGGGGGGCGGGTAGGAGGGAGTCCTAAAAGAAGGATCCCTCGCTCCTGTCTTCTGATGTATTATTTCTACATTAGCGTTATCAGGCTGGTTACCGAAAGACAGATGCCCAACAAGAAGCTGATTGCATTTCCCAATCTTATTTGCAAACAAGCGTTCATTTCCTGCTTATCAAGGCACAGTGCGGGTGTTTTGTCCGTTCAAATCATTGTCTTCGGCCGGTGAGGCAAGCCACCAGGCAAGGTTCACCCCAGCCAGAGCCTGGATGCTCAGTGTCATAGAACTCAAGGAGCACATAATTAGTATTGAAAGGTGTGATTGCGGCGCGGTCGGCCAGGTAATCAGCCCCCGATTTCTCTTTGGGATTTTAGACCAATTGGAAATCTTAGCCCAAGAGGAGGCTGGAGGGAATTATCCTGGAAGTGTAGTATCCCTTTTCAAATATAAACACTGGACAATTATCCTAGCCCATCAGGCCTCCCTTGCTCAGCACGCCGGGTCCAGGCGGCGAGCAGAGGGGACCTGGCTCTTCCAGGGCAGGTCTGCCTCTCAGCCCCGGCTCCCCAGGGCGCTTCCATCAGCTCACTCACATCTTCCAAGACTGTCGCAACCTTGGGATGTCTCTGCAGACCGAGGCTCTTCATCCTGCTGCTTGTTTTGCAAACATTCAGCTGCTTCGTGGGAACCTGCCTCAACCTGAGGCCCGAGTTCCCTGTTGGCTGGGATGCTGGAGGCTTCTTGAGAAGGGCTGGTCTCTTTTCCCAGTCCGATCTGATGGCTTTGGAAGAGACAGACTGGAACGCGTCTCTCTGCTAGCCCTTCACAGACAGGAGGCCCATCCTCGGTTCTCAGAAACCAACAGCCACAGTTAACATGAAACTCAGTTAGCTATTTAAACAGGCATTCGCATAAAAACACATTTTGTTTAGGCAACTCGAGGAAGCATCAAATGAGGACTCTCGTCTCCTTCTGGACCAGGGACGGCTCCCTCCTCCGAGGACAGGGCTGTCGTAGGACAAGGTAGATACACGTGGAAGTGCAGTCGCCTGTCTATATCAAAGGATGCTTTCTCTGTGTGTTTTGCTTTCACCAAACTCACAATGGCTACCATAGCTAGACAGCAAAATAAACACAAGTATCCACAAAATACCGACTCTTCCAGGCTCTGATGGAGGTTGAGCAGACAGCGACCTGCCCCAGACTTGGAGGCAGGGCCCAGTGTATAAACAAAGTTTGCATGCAAGACTCCATATATTATCAACACATCATGATCAGACTCCCGCCAACCGCACAGCAGACACATAACTCTAGTTATGTAATGGGACCATCAGAGAGGGCTATGGGAAAAAGACTTTTTGTTCCTTGCAATGTATCCTCCACCTAGCGCAGATGGGCTCCGGATGATGTCCCCGGAAGGGTGCAGAGCTCTTTGGGCCACGGCTGCTCCTTCCCACCTTTGAAAATGCTGACATTCCAGGGTGGGCCACTGGGCAGAGGCCGTTTTGCCTTCTGCAGAAACCTCCCCATGTTCCCACGGCGCCAAGTGTTCTTAGCATCTTATTTGAAAATGTCAAATATCCGGAAAATTTGAAAAAAGAACAAAAAACCAAAAAACACCACACATTCATCACTCAATGAGATACAGTTTGAAGTCATTACCTTCTCCTGCATGGTGTTGGTAGAAACAGGGACTCCCGTTCTCCAAGCCTCGTTTTTCAAGGGTCTTGTCATGGGAAGCCCCAGACTGGGAAATCAGTGCTCTGTGGTTCTTCCAGTGGTCTGCTGCAGCTTGTCCTCATCCTGTGTCAGAAATGAGAAGACCCCTTGGGGCACCTGGGTGGCTCAGTCATTAAGCGTCTGCCTTCAGCTCAGGTCATGATCCCGGGGTCCTGGGATCAAGCCCCACATTGGGCTCCCTGCTCTGTGGGAAGCCTGCTTCTCTCTCTCCCACTCCTGCTTGTCCTCCCTCTCTCACTATGTCTCTCTCTGTCAAATAAATAAATAAAATCTTGAAAGAAAGAAGAAAGAAAGAAAGAAAAGAAAAGAATAGAAAGGAAAAGAAAAGAAAAGAAATGAGAAGACTACAGTCACAGACTGACCTGGGTTTTTTATTGCAACCCTTCCACTTACCAGCTAGGGGAATTTGGAGTGTGTTATTTTTTTTGTTCTGAGCCTCAGTATGCCTTCGATGTACGATAGGCACAGAGCTAAATCCAATTAATCCATGGGGACCATTGATTAGACACCAGGAACTCTTCCTCATGACACCGGCTAGCCCAGATCCTCACAGTAACCGACGGTGGGGAATCAGGCTGGAAATCCAGGCTCGCTGCCTTGTGGTGCCACCGTGAAAGGAGCGATAGTGAACAAGGAGTGTCTAGTACAGAGTTTCCACCTCAGCGGCTTTTCAATGAAGAATTAAAGGGTTATTATTATTGGCTGTAGTAGTATTTTAGAGAGGGAACCCGATTACAGCGCAGGACAGAAACAACAACGAGTGTTTCTCATTGCTCCAGCTGCCTACGCCTCGTTGTTTTAATAGTGGAGGCCACCACGAGTATGGGCAGCACCCTAGCTCTAAGGGTAGCACCCCGAAATGACAGGTGCGCCTGGAGAGCTGTGGCTGGCAAAGACCGTTCTTGAGAAGCCCTACCCTGAGCGCTCAGATTTTTTTAAATTCAGAACGCTGGATGGTGTGGCTAGGGTAAGAGACTAGAAAACGTTAAAATGCCACAGTTTGGTACTTCCATGCCCTATCAGAATAGAATTCTAACACAAGCACTTGCTAAAGTGAAGCTTTTATTGCCTGGATCACCCTTTTGGGAAAATTGATGAAGGTTTATCAAATCCAAACTCTGTCCATATGTTCTACTGTAAACGTGGCTGTTGACCTCGTGGAAATACGTCGAGACTGGTTCGTTTCTCATCTGCTCAGTGCAAAGATACTTCCTGTAGTAGCTGCCACGGAATTCTAAACCCTGGAATTTCTGGGGCTGATGCCTCATGGATGATTAGTTCTTCTCTGTTTCTAGGGTAAGATATGAGATTCCTAAAAGGAAACTAGACTGCCATCTTTCAACCCCAAATTCTCTGGACTGCTTCCCACTCTTCCCTCATCCTAAGCTTCTTCAAACTCATCCTAACCAGACGGCTCCATTAGGAAACGTGCCACAGATTTCTAAGGTAAGTGTCTCAGCCCTGGGAAAGGTAAAAGAAAGGACGAATGGATGCTAATTTTTGAGGAAGAACCACCTTTGAGTAAGAGATATCATGGAAGCCCAGACATGTGGTATATAGCTTTTCTAAAAGTTACAGAGCAAATTCAAGGAAGGAAGGAAGGAAGGAAGGAAAAAGGAGGGAGAGCAAACCCATTAGTTCTGAATCCAGAGTGCTGCTCTGCATTAAATAATTAATAACGCCCATTGGCATAAGTCCAGAGACCTGACAACTGAAACAAATCCAACATAGAACAAGTGTTTTTGGAAAACTGAAGGTCTCTTACTTATACCATCTTTCTCAAAGGCATGCAGTTTCAGACAGACCAAGAGAGGACACTGTGGATGAATGTCACAGATTTTGCATCCAAGATGACAAGGCAGAGGCATATTCTGGGTCTTTGCCCAGTAATAGTTGAAGAAGATAAGTTAGAATTTGAGAGATTGGAGCTACACTTGGAGTGAGAGATTCCCCAGCCCAGGAGAGAGACACAGATCCAAAAAAAGGGATGGGCGTGATCAGAAGGAAATGATTCCAACACTGATCCAGCAGGGAAAGTCTCCCCCAAATGCAGGTACAGGTGATTTCAGAGCTATATCCACACAGGTAGGATTCTAACTAAAATCTAAAGATAAAGAGGAATGAAGGTGGGGGGAGAGGGATACATTAGGTAGTAGGGTCCATCAGGAGCCTCCATGTACTCATGAGAATTTTATTTAAGAACTTGCTACTAGAAAGGACTGTCCTGCGAAGAACTTTGGTCACATTAATCCTTCCCTGGGCCATGGAAGTTCACCGCCAGCAGCCGACATGTCATCAGAGAGAAACAATCAGGATGGGGAAGAGAAAGCGATGTTTTAGGTGGGCTGGCAGAACAACTTCGCGGACTGCCCTGTTTTTTAACATACCCACAAAAGTATGCGGAGCCAAGTGTTCTTTACGCCGGGCCAGACTTTCCTACCCCACCTTGGGGGGCTGCCAGTTTTCGCTGGCTCTCTCTACACTGTCAAGCCTTCTTGTGAAATGACTGGTACTTCCTGCTTCCCGTCGCACCCCAGACCCAGACATGCCACCTCTCCCTGGGTATCCGCCCTATGGTTTAATGAAAGGAAGCCAAGGGGTTCTTGAGGACACAGAAGCCCCTGTTTGGATGAGGACAAAAAGAACAGGGTCCTTTCCGTCCCCGTTTCCTCGTTTCCTTCCACCTTCCTCTGCTCCCCGCATCCCTTACTGTGGTCCTGCGCACCTGGCTCGAATTCAGCGCCGCATTCCAGCGCCTTCTTGTCCCAGCCTCCCAGCTGCAAGGCCATGGGGGATGTTCACAGAGTTCCAGCTCCAAGAAATTCTCATCTCCATAGACCTGTCTACCCACCTCCCACCTGGCCTCCAGAGAAACAGCCAACATTCCTTTAGTCCCACAGAGAAAGGGTGTGACTTGGATTACTCAGTAAAGCCTCCAAGCCAGCATCTTATGCCCCCAAAACAATAGAGTTGTATTTTTCTTGGACTTCATTCTTTTTATTTGGCTTCTCCTTTGATTAGCAGAAAGAATGCCTCTCCCTCCCCCAACTTTTCTTTTCTTTTTTTTTTTTTTTTTTTTTTTTTAATATACCAGCCCTGTTCTTCTGCTCTTCCAGTAGAATCCCAACCCCCAACCTCAGCAAGGTAAAAGCCTTGGATCACGAACCTGAGTGACGTCAGTGAGCTTGAGAAACGCCATCCGTTTCTCCTGGGCTTTTTCACACGTGGGAATTGTCTCTTGGGAGTCTACATCCCATCTCTGATCTGTTTGTTTTGGATGCTAATCCCAGGACGCTGGGCGAGGTGTTAGTCAGACTGACCTTTCCCGTTTTCTGAGTCAGTGATCTTAGATCACTAAGTCAGGCGCTAAGTGTTGAAAATTAAAATCAATGTGTGGGGCCCCATAAGCGGGAGCCAGGAAGGTGGGAACAAAGGGGTGAAAGGGAAAAGGTGACGCCTCGGTTTGGGTTGAAACAGACAAAAATCTGTCCATCTGCTGTCAAACCCATCCTCATCCAAAAGGGATTCTGCTCTCTGGAAGCGAGGCTCACATTACAAAGAATATTACATGGACCCTCTCTTGGCATGTGGTACCTCAGAAAGGTCTAGCCCAGGTCTGAAGTCCCAAGCCCCGAAATTTCTGGAAGTCAGGGGGTTTTCTATGAGGGGAGTTCCTGAGCCCCTGAAGTATGTCTGTCAGGCTCCAAGGGGTATTTAAGGAGTATCTTCCCTTTCACTAGGCTGGGACCTTTAGGGCACCCACCACTTCCAGCCCCGACTTCTCCATCAAGCACACAGATCTACTGGAACCACAATGATGATAAGGCCAGGTGTCTGGTTTGGATTGGTCTTTTGAATCTAGTTCCTCTCTGGGATGTCAAAACTCCTAGTAAAGCCAGAGTCAATGCAGCTTAAATATCAACGGGAACTCGGACAAGACAACCTCTCGCTTTTAATATGAGAAAACTGGCTTGTTGAGAAGCACACGGTTCTTAAATTTTTTTTTTTTTTTTTTTTTTTTGAGAAGCACACTGTTTTACGCAAGACCGCAGAGCACGTGGTCAGGATTGTTATCAGAAGGATGTATGGAGGTTGTACTCTATTGGCAAACATTTAGGTTCAACCGAATGTCTGGCCTCACCGCTTATGCAGAGTCCCATCAGTCCCAGAACCCTTGCATCCCCCCAAACTAATGACAAAGCATGCTACTCCCAGCTGACTAATTCCAACCCGCAGTCTGGGTCTCCTTCTCCTTCAACATGTCAAGCATAGCAGGTGCAATTCTTTTCAACAAATACTTGTTGAACATCAATTACATGCACAGCATTTGCTCAAATCGGATAATAAAACGATCCTGAATCTGCTTATGAAACCAACCATCCTGAGAGACTTTCCATACACAGTTTCTAAAATTCAGCAACTCATTCTTTCCTTTTTCGTACAATCCCGTTCCCAAGAAGAGACGGCTTGATTATAAAAGGAAAGAAATTATCTCTGTTTCCTTTTCCCTGAGAACACGCAGACTTACGCACATAGACACTGAGACACGCACCCGTATAAAACCATTATCTGTCCAGTAGGATTTACACATATATCACAAATGTAAACAGACCAGACACGTCTAAATCCGTACTCCAAGTATGCATCCGTTTTGTTTTTGTTTTGTTTTGTTTTAAGGCCCCACCGAAAGAAAAGGGGGAAAAGGAAAACTCAACAAACCCCTCCAGGAGTCAGATCTATATTGTCAGGTAATTGTTAGCAGAAATCAGCTATAATAACAAGCCATTTTAAAGGAATGTCAATTCACTTCTATCCTGCTTAAAGAAGATCCAGAGTCTGCCTTTGTTCCTAACCTGAGCAGTTTGGAAGAAATAATACCCTCTTTCAGAAACTGTGGGGGAATTTGAAAGGTAGGGCTCCCGCTCTCCCAGATCAGCCCTGGAAGGAGGGATGACTGTCATCAAGAAGGAGGCTAGCTCTGGAGATCAGCCAGGAACCCCGGGGGGTGGGGCGGGGGGCGGGCCAGCCTTGTCCCAGGGAGCGAGGTGACAGGGCAGCAGGAAGCAAGTATCTTGCTTCCAGAAACCTACGAAGGATCTCCACTCCTCCTCCTTGGTGTGGACTCAGCAGCCAAGGCCTCGAGAGTGTGGCAGAACCACCAGTCTCTCAGGCCCTCCGCCCTCCCTGCTGACGGCCTGTTTGCAGTCTGGGATGGTTTCTTGCAGTTGCTTCTTTCCAAGAGCCTGAGGTTTAGGGTTTGGGTGAGCTTGGTGGTTCGCCTTTTTTTTTTTTTTTCCCTCCCCCTCCCCTTTTATTCACAGTTTCCAATACACAAAGCACTTTACAACATCCATGGAAACCTCTGTGGCCACAGACTTAGAAGAAGACAATGACTGAGCGTCAGCCACACACAGGAAAGAACATGGGAGGGTCCCGTGACGTGGCTTTTTTTTTTTTTTTTTCTGATCAGGTCCCCAAAGCGGTGGAGTTTTTTTGTCTGTGTTTTGTTTTAGGTTTCTGCTGTAGTTGTTGTTTGGTTTTGTTTTTGTTTTTTAGGGTTTTTTTGTTTTTTTCCACAAAAGGCCAGATTGATGAGGGCTTTAGAGCTGAGACATGATGGATTTTTAAATGCAGTTGCCTTGAGTCGGTCCATGTGGATGGACAGTTGAACAGCAAGGAGCTGGCCCTCTCTCAGACATTCGAGAAATGTTTGTGGAATGAATGTGCGCTGTTTCTTTAAAGAGTTCTGTGTCCTTGTTAGAACATAGTGGACGCTTCCCCAGTAGGTTTCCCTGGCTCCCCTGAGAGGGACCCGAGCTCAGGGCACAGCAATTAAATGTGATCTTTGTCCTCTTGAAACCTGCTGTCCTCATTCTATATATTCGTTCTCTAGAAATAGTCCTTACCAATCGCCTTTACCCCACTCTCCCATCTTTTCCAACCAATTATACAAGAATAAGCGGCAAAAATGAAGACTGAGGCATGGGGAGTTCTAAGCTGGCTCTTGCATGGGAAAAACAGCTAGAACAGTGGGAAGACTCCTGCAGCATCATCAAGGGTCCCAGGGTCTCTGCCCCACCTTCTATGTACCAGTTTCCTTCCTCCTTAACCCGGCATCACAGTCTGGGCTTGTGGAACACGATCAAGTTTGAAACATCAGTCTTTTCTGTACAGATGAAATGCGTTATCACTCAGACCATGTTTGAACCAGAGGATGCTAATTTTGTCATCACAAAAGGGACATGTCCTTCAGCTTCAAGGGACAAGTTGGGCGTCTGTGCAGAAGGGAAGGATGGCTCATAAGAGCAAACAGCGAGTGTCAGAGCAGGTGCAGCCACTGAGATCATCAGGTTGCCATATCCACCATGGCCTGTGCTAAAGGCCAGCCCCCACATGTGGGTTAGCATTGCCCCAAGAAACAGAGTCCCAAGGAAATATGGCAGGGCCCCAAAGAGATAAGACTATGGGTAAATAATTTCCTCCACCATAGACTAGAGATGATGAGGGCATAGCCCTACCGGTCTCCCAGTAAATGAATTATTACACAGTAAGCAAGCATCCCAGGGTTGGTAGCTACTGTTTGCTTATTCCACTGTTGTTGTGAGTGGGTTTTTACCCATTAACACTTAAAGTTTTGAAAGTTCAGACAAGGGATCTAACCACTCTAGACCTCAGCTTTCTCATCTGTTAAATGGGAAAAAGAGTAAGAACTCCTATGGAAGGTTTGGGGGAGGGGATGGGGGTGGATAGGAGCTCTATCCAGGGAAAGCCCTTCGCACACCCGTGGAGTACACCGTAAGGGTCTGCAAACATTTCTTCTGGCTAATAAATGTTCCAACGGAGCAGAAAAGAAAAATTTAGATCAGGAGTGGTAATGGAGGGCCTGCACTTCCAAATGAGGGTTTGCTTGGATTTAAAGGGGATAGTGACAACCCCCTTCTGCCCTGCAGCACAAAATGATTTGGGAAATCTGGACAGGACTGGGTCCAGGGGTACAAAGGCTGCCACCTACCCCAGAGTAAAAAAGAAATCCAACACGCACCAGAGTAAAATGAAGTAAAGTGATGGCCATGAGACCAAATCAGCCAAGGCACCACTCCTGCAAACCCAGAAAAGTTCTCATGAAAGACAAATTAAGAGGGGGGAAGACACGTTAGAAGTGCATGGTTCAAATCACACTCTGTTCTCTGCTCCCCCAAAGAGAAAGGCAGCCAAACTCTGATTAGGAAAGAAAGGAGAAGATAAGATCAAAAAGTGCAGTTGACAAAGGAGCGAAGCCCCAACCTCCCCGGGTGACCCAAAAAGGAGCACCAGGGCAGGGAGGACCGGGCTTCGGTGGAGCCGGCTCCTGGGGGGCGGCTGGCCTGCGTGCCTGCGCGCAGGACTGCGAGCTCACAGCAGCCTGCGGAATGCTCCGGCGTAGGGCCCCATGCGGGGCGGGGAGGAGGCCGCAGGCACGCACCCCCACCCGGATCCTGGGATCTGCCTCTCCCATTAACTAACTGTGCGACCTTGAGCCAGCCACACGCTAGTCTCGGGCCTTCAGTTTCTTCACATGAAAAGTAAAGAGTAATTTCTTCCCCTCACCACCTCTGAGAGATGTCCAGGGAATAGGGTTGACGAGTGGATGTAAGGGCACTTCAGAAGCAGACGCAGGAAGCAGCGGCCAGGAATATTCATTAGCAGTGGGATTATTTTTTCAGCAATAGGTGAGAAGGAGGAGAGCAGATGAATACGAGTGCTTTATCGTGATCTGCACGCAGGAGACACAGGAGGAGGGCTGCGCTCCCCAGTGTCCTGGCTCTGCCACGCGCGGACATGTGCTGGGTGGGCACTGTGCAGAGCTGTCCTATGCGAGTCCAGGCAAAGGCGGGGGAAGGGGACACAGTATGGACCGAAGCATTACACGATGCCTTGGGTGGAGGGGAGAATACAGGCTGTGGATGGACGGAGGTCAAGGTGTAGGTTTCTCCTCTCCCAGCTGACACCCCGTATTTCCTAGCTGGGGTGGCTGCCTACTGATGAGAGCAGAAGGCTCATTCTTGACCCCTTACTGCATGGCCCCGCCCACCTGAGTCAAAAGTGTCACCCAGGAGCAGCAAAAAGCTAAGGCACTTTGGACACTTAATACTTAAATAAATACCTGTTGAAATTAACTCCGCCCACCCCACCCCGCCCCGCCCCACCCCGCCCTGCTCGCAAGCCAGTGCAATAGTTCCTGAAGCTAGTGTTTCTCTCCTCCTCCTCCTTCTCCTTCTTCTAAATAAATCACAGTTTGGATTTAGGGGCTGGGATGGAGATGTGTGACATTGTTTTTCAAATGCCTCCGGTTGGAAAGCATGTAGGGTGTTAGATCCTAACTGAATCCCAAGTCCCAGAAGGGCCTAGACAGGGCACATCC